>NW_009952974.1:7898343-7954282 GCF_000747805.2 Chaetura pelagica
TGTTTTCTTGTGGTTTGGCTTGTTTTTTTTTTTTTTTTTTTTTTTTTTTTATAATTCAAACACTCTCTCCATGTTAAGAAGCTGAAAAACAAGTTTCACTCTAATGCATACTTAGTTACACATTTCTGACAGGTCACCAGACTTGACACACACAGAGTGTCTGAAAAATCAATCAAATCTGTCAGGTATTATGGTGTACATCTTTTCATTAATGCTAATAGAAAGAAATATTAGCAATATTGCAACTAATTGCCAGAGAAACAGTCAGAAAAATATACTATGGGGAAAATTAAGAAATTATTAGATTACTATAGTGAATTATTAGAGCTTCACCATCTACTCAAGAAGACAATTAAATTAGATGTCAAAACTCATTAGCAAAATTAATTTCCATGACTTCACATTCTCTTTTCTCCTCTCCTACCTGGATAGCATATCCATAAGATGGCAGACAGATGCTTTGAAAAATCTGGTGAATATTTTTAAATTATTACCTAAAACTAAAGATTAATTAAAAAGGTCTTTAATAAGCACACATAAAATGTTATAAAAAAACAAAACAAAACAAAACACAAAAACCACAAGAACAAGTGTTTTCCAGTAAGCATGTATGTTTGTGTCATGGCTGCAATGAAACATGCATTAAGCATGAAACATATGGTTTCCATTTTGTTGCCCTGGAATCCATCCAAAGACATTTTATGTTGTTAGCTTAACTGTTCTCCTCAGCTGAGAAGCTGCGGAAAATATCTCATCTGAAAAAAATCTGTACCTAACGGATAAGTAGAAAAGATTTGTTAGATCTGCAGCAGACTCCTTTATTAAAAAAGCCTCTGAGAGTACTATTTAATTACTGGATTCTTTTTTTTTTTTTTTTTTTTTAATTAGAACATAATTTTCAAGATTAAAAAAATACTTTAAGATGTACACAAATTCTATGAATCCATTATGTTGGTAATATTTCTTTATTTAATAAATTTGTAGTGGTGTTTATGGCACTCTATTGGTACCAGGCCACCTGACCTAACAAGAATGCATGACAAAACCCTTCCTAAAGTCTCGGCTCCCTGATTTTATAGATTTGAGAAACTTATACTAAGATCACTTTTGGCTAATAACCTGATTGAAAGGCAAAGATCAGTAAAAAATAAGAGAAGAAAGACCATATTTCTTTCTTTTTAATAATGCCCACATTTGCACTGATGAAGAAATACATTATCAAAGAGTTGCCTAAGAATTTCAAGACATCTATAATGAATGCTCAGATTTAAATTTCACTTAGGCTAACAGAAAATATACTAGAAAGGCTGAAGTCAAAGTCACAAGGTTACATTTTGCCATGCTGTGCTTAAAAATTCATCCACAAATTGCAAGGCTGCTAACCTCAGTAACGACAAGCAGGCAATATATAAAACCACTGAAATCTTTGTGCTGTCAACTATTTCAGCTATTGACTTGTTCCAGGAATTACCATGTTGTATTTAAACCATTAATCCTGCTGTAGGTCTTACAATTTATTGCTAATCTTTCTTTTAATGAAGCCAAAGGAAAACAAGTATCATAAATAAGCCAATAAATCTAACCAGATCCATTTGGAGAATTTACCATACTACAAATGTTTATTTCATTAGATGAGAGGATGTGGGAGACAGCAGAAAGCCCCTATTTTGTCACCTTAATATATCATGTGGCTTGAGGACTTTGCTCTCTGTAAAGTGTCTGCAATGTGAAAAGTCATATAGCCAATGCTTTGCGAATGTGTAAGAGTGATCATCTTCATGACCCATTGTAAGAATTAGCCAGTTATTTTAACTCACCTTTGCCATCTGTGCTTGGACTCCACTGGCCTTTAAAGCAGAAACTGCCTTCTGAGCAGCTGCTGGGCTGTCAAAGTCAACAAAACCGTATCCTGAAATATAAAACATATTTCCTTAATGAGACAGGAGCCATCTTATAAGCAAACAGTTCTTATAATTAGAACAGTTATTTAATACAATTTTCTTGCTGGTGAAGAGGACAAATTTGAACTCTGAAGTTCTTCATGTAGACCCCAAAAAACAATCTACCAAAGTCCTTCAACCTTGAAGTGGTGGGGACCTACTCTCATGGAACACATCAATTTCCATGCCCATTCATTATCAGGATTTTTCTCCAAATTGGTATCAAGCAGTATGGTGCTTTGCTTTGTGTTATCTGGTACAGATCTTCTAAGAGCGAATGTGACATTATTGGTTTATTTCAGAGTGATCACTGAGTAAAGCATAATCTTTTAATTTTTCTAAACTAAATTCTTAGTCCAGTTTGAATAAGTGACCAATAAGCCTTTAAGTTACACATCATTTACTCAAAACTGGGAGAGTAACTCAGTCTAAAAGATGCATTATCTACTGCATGATAACCCAATTTTTGTTGAACTACATACTTAATTATATATACATAAAAATACAGTTAAATTTAATACGTGTGAAAACTCAGCTTCTGTGAATTCAAGTGAGGTTTCCCCATTCTTGTTACTGAAACCAGAATGTAAAAAATTATCCTAAAAGCATTTTCTGTACCATATCACGCAATCTTCAAATGTTACAGTAAACCTAGATTTGCAGTATTTTTTTTTTTATTCTGCACAACAATATACAGTTAATGCATTCCAGAACATCTGAACAGCAATATTCCTTAGACTTTACAGACAATGATCTTATAGCCTGGGATTTTTAATGCAACCTGGGAGCTGGATGCTCCAGCCTCACAAAAAGGCAGGCAGAGTTTGGAAGCTGCTTCCCCTAGATGTAAAATTGCAAACATCACTCTGCATTTTTCAGCCTCTCTACTTCCCAGTGAATGGCCTCAAATATTAAAGAAATCCCTCTCCAATGTCTAAGTTGGGTTAAAATAAAAAACCCTCAACAATTTAAAAAAGCTCTAGAGGAGTAGAAAATTGAAATATTTCTTCAGAAAGTAGTAGTAATATCTTACAGTATGTCTATGCTGAGCACAAAAAAGGTTGCATAAAGATATAACTGAATCAGCTTTAAAGTCCTTAATTTAGAAAAAAACAGCTCAAGCAGCCTTGTACATCAGTGTAAGCTTATTTAACTTGCCAAGAAGCCAAAGAAAGCAGCATATTGTTCTGTGTAATATGTGGTGTTGTGGACTGTTAAATCTTGACATGAAACAGAGTGAATTAGCTCATATCAAGTTTTGTGCTGCCAAGGCAAAACTAGCTTTCCATACCCCAAACTAGCTTTTCATACCCAAGACAGCCCAGGTTATCAACACCACCACACTGCAGGGTGAACATTGGACGAAGTTACATACTAACACCCAGGATGCCATCAAAGCTGGCTTTGTCATCTTCTAGATCAAATGTAACTCGATTACTTGTTGCCCCAGTTAGTTTAAATACCATGGTGTGATTTTTTTGGCAAGAGCCAGAGACACTGTCAACCTTTTGGTTACATTCCAGTTAGAGGTCTGCATTCTGCCTACTTATGCTTTTACTGCAATTTCAGTGACATGCAGTGAACTTCTCTGCAGCCTCACATTGCTGTGTATTGTTACAATACCCCTTTTCACCAGCAAGATTTAACATCTAAATTAGAAAAGTCAGCTTAGATTTCTTAAAATATTAATGTGAGAATTTCTGTATCATTGACAGAGCTACTGAAGTCTTCAGGAACTGGGGAATGGACAGAATAAATCAGTTAAGTGCTGTCACAGCTATTAATGAATTAAATCAATTGAAAAGGGCATCTGCTCTTTCCTAGTCAAAATACATGCAGATGACATCTGCATACAAGCTTGGAAAAAAAATAAATCTAGACATTTCTGTATCTGAACTGTCAGCACCCCTTTAATTGCTTAAATGGGGAACTAAGAAGCCCCTGCACTGCTTCCAAGTTCTGCACAAAAACTGCATCTTGATTAATGATGAACTCTCCCCTCCTGCCTCTGCCTATCAGCTTTACGCTCATTCATGAGCTTTACGCTTATTACCATTGCTAAATCAGCTGACTTAATGCTTCACTTTGCTTAGAAATTATCCTCTTAATTGTAAAAATGAAAGTCTGAAATCTGGTATTTCAGTGTCTGCTACCACACCTTCCCCCACCATGCACATTGCTGGAATATGATCTCATTTTAATTGCAATTGCAATGAGTGATGAAAATCAGTGAACTGGTGTATCCAGCTTATCTAAAGGACTTCTAATATTTTTTTCCAGCTGCAATTACTCTGGTGAAAATGAACCCTCTTTTTGCTCCCAATACATTCAGCAGCATATAACAAAACACAATTAGAGGAGTGGAACATGTAATTAAGTGCTGCTTTAAACTACTCTAATCAATGGAGCTGATTTCCACAATATATAATTTTTTCAGATGCTTAGTACAGTTGAATAATCTTCTGTAAGCCTCCTTAGTTTCTCCAGGCAAAAGGAGGAAAGCTGCTTTTAACTCCCATATTTCTTTTTAAAACAGAGGCAAACTGCCAGCCAGCCCTGTGCATGTCAGCTTCACTCCAGCTTGGCTGCACGACTTCCACAGGCTGCCTGCCAGCTCCACTGGAAACAAATGTATTGACTACAGTGATTGTGGGCTAGAGTAAGACTAGTTTAGGAATAAGAATGTTAAAAAAAAAACCTGCTGAAAGCACTTTTGATGCTCAGCGTGAGCATATTTTATAGAATAAATTAGGACTTTCAGGTGAATGTGGCATAAAGGCAAGCATACATACCCTTGCATTTGTTTGTTGTCTTATCCAAAATAGCCTTCGTTGATACGATTTTCCCATACCTAAAATGAATTATAGATATGTAAGGAAAATGAGAAAACATATCCTATTACAACAGATACTCAATCCACATTATTTTATATCCTATTACCCATTACTTTTAGATTGTATAATTATACCATGAAAACTCTTATGTAGATAGAAGTGACAAAAAAGATCAACAATTTCAAGCATGATCTTATTCTGTTCTCCCCATGTTCTCAGTGGCACTGCAGAATCACAAGACAGGAAAGGTGCTTTACAGAAAAGAATAGAAGACAGTTAAAATCCTGTAACATGTAAGAAACCACATTTTAGACATAAGCTTGGATTCTCTTAGAATATATACCAGACAAAGCAGACAAACCGTCTTGTCAGTGCTAGGCTTGATAACTAACACGGTATGAAGAAAAAAAAAAAAGGTAAAAATGTAGCTCTCTCTTCACACTGAAAAAAAGATTAAAAACTCTGTTCTAGAAGGTGACAAGTACGAGTCATTTATAAAAGTTGATCGGTAAAGGTAGCAAAGAATTTCCTGTATTTTTAAGGTGGAAAATTTAAATGTAAACAATTTCAACTAAAAACAGAAACAACCCTCAGGAAAGTTGCAATTTTCTTTATTTTCTTTTAAAAAACAAACAAACAAAAAAACCCCCAAACCAAACAAAAAACCCACACCCACTGCCTGTTCCTTAGTTTCTCAGTAACCAGGCAGTTGAGCTGCCAATCTGTTACACAGTGCAAAGGTGAGCACCCAGAGATCTAAGAGCACTTAAGCTCAGGAAACAGGCAGAGAGAAATCCCAGCTATAGGAGCAATTGCTGTTTCTGAAGTGCTTGGCAAAGTTTATCAGTATTAGTTTTTTTGATCAAATGCTGATGAAAATTTGCAATTTTCCTTGAAAGTCAAATCCCAGCTTCAATTTTTAGGCCTGTAGTCAGACAGCAAATCAGCAGCAGAATGGGAAATGAAGCACAGGTTTCCCTGGTTCCCTACCACAAGCTCCTCTGTTTGGTCGTGAAATATATTTGAGACAGTTCTGAGAGTACACAATAGAGAAACAATGTAACAAGAGTTTGTTTTTATATGAGAAAATAATGTAGCTCACTGCATTAACAGGTATACCTAAGAACTGTGTGCTAAGAGGTACCTCGTAATTGTGCAAAAACACAAAATGAACTGGAAGTTATGAGAAATGTTACTAACACAAGAAAGTGGAATTTGGGGAATAATGAAGTTTTGCCAGCTCACCTGTTACATATAACTTCAACAGACTATCATTTCAAAAAAATATTATTTCAAAAGACAACTAAATTTCTGCAGCAGCTGGATTAGTGTTGTAAGTTCATTAAAAAATATAAGAAGCCAAATAAAATGAAGTTAAGCTTAGTTAAGAGTACTCTAATAACTGCTCACTGGTGCAGTGATAGTTGTCAAGGATGAAGACTATTTGTAAAGTACTTTCCCACTACAAACATTTAAATCATGTTTCAGTGTAGTCATTACTCTTTGTGACTGCTTTCAAGCACCTTCTGTTTCTTCACTGAGTTATTTCATGGCTTCAAATAGTTGTAAGGAGGTAGACCTATGACACTAACCACTAGACACTGGTTTCCTTATTGTATCCAAAATTGTGAGCCTCTACACTGATATAAAATAGAACTATCAATCTTTAGCCTAAAAATGTCTAAGCAAGCAATAGAAATTGTGCCTAACAGTTGGAACAGGTACTTCCTTACCAGTGCTACTGATTTTCCAAATGTGCCATTCTGCTTAGAAAGCTTCATATCCTGCAAGTCAAAATGTCTGAAACTTTCTGAAGAATTTTTCAGAGTGCAGAGAAAATGTATATTTCACAAATGAGAGAAACAAACTGCTCAGAAACATTGTCCTTCTAGATCCACTAAGCTCCTGTGTCCCAAGTCACTTGCACCCAGCATTACATTTGACAGGCAGCATTCTCCATACCAGATCAGCTTTCCTAAGCTTCTTAAAGAGACACACAACCTTCTGTGGGGAAAACATCCCTGAAGGATGATCTTGTCCCTTCTACTGTTCCAGTTGTTTGAACTGTGAAAAGTGGTGGTGGTGACAAACCACAGCCCTGGCTAACTAAGTAAGCAAGGTAACTGCAACCCCCAGCCAGTCTGGTCACAGAGGGGGGTCAGGGGCTGGCTGTGGAGTACACTGGCTCACAGATGCTGACACACACTAGCCCACAAACAGATGTCTGTTCTTTACAGCCATTTCATGGACTGTCTTCCAACGTGCAAGATCACTAGTGATTTAATTCACTGTCCTAGATAGCACAGCTCCTGCAAAGAACCAGCTGCCATGGAAGACTGCCAAGACCAGTGTCAGTCTAGGAATGACTCAAAGAACCAATATAACAATAGCAGCTATCACAGGGATTTCTCCTACCGTTTCCCCTGTGAATACTCCTCCCAAGCATGAGCTCTCTGCTCACACCATGAAACACAGAAATGCAGCTTACCCCACCCAAGCCTGGGCAGATGGATACATCCCTTCTTGCTCCCACCATGTGGTCTGATACCAGGGGAAATTACTCCTTGCAGTTCCTCCTAAGTGCTTTCTTCAAATGATGACCATTATGAAAACCTACTTCCTTCCTCCTGAATTCTGCAGTCCTAATACTGCCGTTAACAGAGGCTCCTGATTTCCACTGCCTATTTGTTGGGTGCAAATGCAATCAAGACCCCAGAAATCAATGAGCTATAAAACATATCAGTCATGACACTAATATGTATTGCCTGCTTACAAAAAGGAATACAGCAAGCAAGAAAAAACTTGGGTTTCCAAAGATGTCTATGATGTTAGGTCTTGCCTGAAGATCTTCATTCCTCACAAAGCTCCCTTTGTACATCTGCTACTATAATGAACATACCTGCAAATGTGAGGGTGGTAAGATGACATCATGAGCATGACAAAGAATGGAGAACGAAGTAGCTTGAAGTCTCTGCCACAGGTGCTACTTTGAGTGTTGAAAGAATTTATCTGTGTGTGCATTAGAGGAGGTAAAATAAGAGTGAGAAGCTCAACAGAGCTTGTCTGGAATGAATTGTTCAAATCTTTGTCCACAACAGCTTAGACTAATATACCTCATGCCACCAAGATCACAGGGCTTCCCTTTGTGGTACTTGCGAACTGTCTCCCAACTTGTGCTGTGAAGTGTTTCTCTACCACCCAACTGATTTGGACACTAACATGCCAGAAGTATCTCTGCAACTGTGGAAAGTCCTTGCCTTTTAGAGCTGCTCATGTCCTCCATTCTGAACTGTACAGAACCTTGCTTTGAAGATGACCAGTGCTCTCTCTTTGTCCAAGTCCAGCCCAGCTGTAAAAAGAGCATTCCTAGAGATCCTGCTGTTATCCCTTGCGTTACTGTAGTGCTGTCAGAATTCCTCTGCTATGCAGAAACAATCCTGCATATCTTCTGTGTTTATTCTAGATTAATTTTTACAACTTTGCATCTTATCACTGCCCTTCATGGAATGCTCTTTATTTCTAAGAGCTGGAATCATGTGGTAAAACCAGGCGTGGATTTCATAACTTGTAAGTGGCTCTGAGTACATGAACTCACTCTAAGGTTGTGAAATGAAAGAGAACCTGGTTGAACATAAAAATTGTCATTAAGGAGCCAATATTCTCTCCATGTGACCCAAAGACAAGAGAGCACAACAAAGAGGCAGATCCAGCAAGGGTCTGTGTGGGAGAGCAGATCAGTTAATCCTAAAACAGACTGCAGTTGCTGAATTGATTCATATCAAAACAAACCCTACCTTAGAGTAGGGTAAATAACTAGAACAGAATGGGTAAAGCAAATATTTCCAACACAATTCCTGCATATTAATTACAAAACTAAAAAGAACACACAGGTGGGGATGTTTAGTCTGTAAATCAGCTTTTAAAAAAAGACGAAACTAACTATTTTTATTCAAACACGGCCTTACTCAGTGCACAACATGGTCACTGGGTGCCTTGCAGGCACTCTAAATGCAGGGGATTCCTGGTTGGAATAATGGGAATAATATCAGTATGATCCTAAATAAATGCATGCAACGTGCAATGAACAGTGACTTCTGCAAATCAGTGATGTGCAGCTTCTAAGACCGTATCCTCACCTCCCCGAACACAGGGCATTCTATTTTGAACACTGTGACTCAAAACATTTACATGACAATCAATAGCCAAGTCTCCATCAAAGTCTAATACAACTCCTGAGTATGTGGAAGCTCAACCCCTTCATCTCAATGAGACCTGAAGTGGAGAGACCTGAGCATTTCAAGGGAAGGCCTCACCTATGCTGCAGTTTCTCAGCTTCTCTACACCACCTAGTGCAAAAAGGAGCAAAGAAAATTCTCTGTAACAAAGGAAAAGTCAAGGGAGCTGTCAGCAAGAGCTTGCTTGGTACAGCTGGCTCCCATGCCTCAGTGCTCTTCCAAGTGTTCAGGGCACTTCTAAGCCAGAAGCATAGCAAAGGGAAGATAATCAGCCCCAGCAATCTTTTATCCTGGATCCAAAAAAATACCTTGGAGCAGCACAGAAGGTTTTATCTGGCTCTCATACCTCCCTCTCTCTGCTGCGTCTTGGGAAAGTAGTGTACTGAACTTAAGCTCTTGCTCCCTATTAAGCTTAGATAAACAAAGGGAGTTTTTGTTTCTCCATGTATCAAATTTTTCATTTCCCAGTAAAAGAAATTTCAGAAAATAATTATTAATACAATACTGCAAGTCCTTGTGATAGCCTATTCTGATGCTGCCATTTAATGGTAGGTAAATATTCTCCTACAAAAACTTGATAAATTTATTCAATCCAGCCGAGTACTGAATTTGGAGAACTGAATCAAACCATATGGTTTCCATTTTTAAATTCTTCTTCACCACATCTATGTCCTAGTGTAGAAGGAGACATTGCCGAGAACATTTTGTCCGTACTTTGTTTTCTGTTGTTGGAAGACATACTGTTCTTAGAGAAACTCTTTGGATTCACTTAGTTGCTTTATGGCCATCATGAACCTAAAGATTTGCTACCAGAACTTAACAACAAACTAGCACCGACAGTTGGGCCAGTAAGTTTTAGTGCATCACTAAACATATAAAAGTCGCAGTGATATTTTTCTTCCATTTGCAGTTAATGGGTATGCATAATCCATCTTAGTACAAGTTGTGTTTTGAAATTGATATAAATTGGGATAATTTGCTTGGGATAGCAAAACCTCCTATACCAGCTTGAGAAACTCAAGCACTGGGTTAATCAGCTCTGCCAAATGTGGCCTGTTTCAGACACTGGATCATATTTTTCACTATGTGCAAAACAGGACTTCCTTGTGAACCTAAATTAAAGTCAGAGCATTGCTTTGATGAGATTCTATCAAACAGTCATGTGGATTTGACACAAAGCTAGTTCCTTTTTTATTAATTGTCCCTTTGACTCTCTGGTACTTCAGAAAGAAAGATGGTATTTTCAAAACATGCAAATATGCAAGCAGTCCCCTTTTATATTTTTTAATGCTATTATTATTGTTATATTTTACTGCTATTATTTCACTGGAGATAAATAATACCTCAAAATAAATTATAATGCATTATTATGGAAGCTAACTGCTGTTTTGATTGTCTTTACAAAATTACTAAAATTACATTTTGTCTCATTAATGTGAGACTATTTTTGCGTTAGGATCTCTACACCAAAAAAAAGCGCCAACCCAAATCCCACAGATCTTTAGCTCTACTGACAATTCAGTAATCTTATATACTGTGGTAAATGCTTTACAAGATCAAGCAAGCTTTCTTCAAAACCTCTCCACCTTTAATTCTTCATTTAAATTTGGGGTATTTTTGCTTACAATAAGAATCAGTGTATAAAAGCATATATCATCAGCATTACAGATGCAGCACCAATACTAGTACAAACTGATATTGCTTTGGTTACAATCGATCTTTTCTTCAGGTTCAGTAAGTTACAATTCCCGATTTCACTGAGAATCGAGAGTAGCAAAAACACACAAAAAATCAGGTAAAGTATCAGCTCCTACAGTCATCAGTCCTTAGGAGAGCAGATGCTCAGCATAAAGGATATACACAACTTGGTGAAGTGTGAACAAATGTCTTCTTGGTTTCCTAGACAATAATAATTTTAACAGATAAAAAGCAGTATTTCATAAATACAGATTTGGCTTATAGTGTACAGGCTCTACACAAATGTAACCACTCAACAGCTAAAAAGAACCAGGAATTGAGAGTACATAGGAAAGTGACACACAGGAAGATTTTTGAGATTATTACTTTTCAGCTATCCACTTTGTTTTTCTCAAAAGTAGTTATTTCCTGGTTTAGCTGAGGATGAGCTGTGAGGATAGGGAAGAAATGTTTTTAGAATCAGGAAATGTTTGCTTCCTTAGGCTCTGTGGAGATGTAAATAATCTCTGTCGATTCCTTAGAAGCTGGCTCAAAGTCAAGGGGAAAAAGTCCTATTAGCATCCTATAGCTATCTTCATGACATTTTGCAAAGGCTTTTCAATTAGTATGCTCTTTTTCACACAACAAATTGATTATCTTAAAGACACGACCTACTGTACAGTGCCCTGTCATCTAGCACAACTGAGGTAAATTGCTTTTTTTCGTATCTCTGGGCATTTAATTGCTTAAGACATATTACAGCTGACACTAAAACAGCATTCCTAATGTGGCTTTACTAAACCAACATAATTCCAGCAGTTCCCAGCAGAGGTGTTTTCTCCATCAATCTTAAATCAACACATACGGCACGTTTATTTTGTTACTTTATAAGGTTCACAATATGTGAAAAAAAAAGCAGTTATTCTTTAGTACTAGGATGATACAATCCTGAAGAAAGAAAATAAAAATCAAAGGCTCTCATATTGCTCCCTGGCAGGCCACGAGAAGAATTCAACCGATGCTACTTTGAGAAAAAAAAAAAAAATTAAAATGAGAGATTTAAAAAACCTAAGTAGAAAATCTTTACCTTCGGGTTTACTTTTGGAGGTATTTGTTAATTTAAAAGGAAAAAAAAAAAAAAAAAAAGACAAATTCTGGAGGGTGAACCTATAACTTCTATTCTAGGGTCTGGCAAGTTATTGGGCATCTGAGGCCCCAGTTGCTCCACTGAGGACGTGAATACAGATATTTGGCAGAACTGTGATTAGCCATCACCCACTCTTCAGGGTGATGGTTTTTATTTTCAAAGCCCTGAATCTTGGTTTATCCTTGCTCAGTTGCAACACGATTTCCATTTAATCTTTCATAGGCTAGCAAGATGATAATGCCCAACTTAATGACAGGGAAAGACCAAAGCAACAGCTCCAGATACTGAAAAAGCAGAGAGCAACAGTTGCAGAAGTGGCAGAGCCAACCTCTTGCCCTGCCCAGGAGATTAGCTTTCATATTTCATAGATATCTAAAGTTTCTCATCATCCTGATGATTCTTTTAAAAGCCAAGATACTAGCATGCTGGTCCTAAATTTGTTGATTACATATCTGTTTTGACCGTAAAGACACAAGATGTCACACGCTGTGAAGAAAAAATGGAATTTCAAGCAACAAACAGAGAAAAATTATCCCATTCAGTGTTTCAAGCAGCCACTGTCCCTGCAGTAACCCAATCTAACTTCTGACAAGCTGAGGTGATTTAGCATAATCTCTGAACCATCTGCTAGGCTATCTATCAATTCAGTAGCCTTGTTACTTTACAGTTTATAGGTTAAGCAGGATAAATAACCTATCAGAAACACAAACGGATTTGCCTCTTTGACACACTCTGAAGTGCAAGCATTGTCTAAGCAATTATAGCTTCCTTTTTCCTAAACTGAAGAAAAAGAAAACAAAAATAACACTAAAGAAATAACCAAAGTGTCTTTTCTTTCACATTTACATTTATCATAATCTTTAGCATTTATGAAATAGTTCAGCAGAGCTAAGTAATATTTCATAACTTCTTTTTTGCCTATATATTCAGGAGATTTTTCTGTTTACCCATCTAAAAATTTGTATGTGAGGTATTAGAAAAGGTGTGAACTCTGGAGGGGTGCATTCTGTTTTCAAACACCTGCTTGCAAGAACACCATGCTGGTCAACATTAAAAGAGCTGTTTCCTGCCAACATTCTATTGAGTTTAATGACCAACATTAGTGAAAGACTACTTCATGTTTTTCTTATAAATTATGTGGCATTGTTCTTGGAAAAAACATTTTACAGTTGGATGGAATATGAAGTGCTGTGCATAAATTAGATTGAATGGCTCAGAAATTGACTTGTTGCTATTTTACTTCTAGTACAGTATAGTGTAATTTATATGAAGTACTAACACTGGAATCGTAACAGGAAGTTTTACCTAAGACACTAAACTGAAGATAATTCATAGGATCATTCAGTATCCAGTTTAGCAGAGCAAACTATGGAACAGCCTTACTTTTCAAAAAGAGACAATTAATTTAAAAAATATTTTAATATTTTTGGTTAAATTTAGTACTTTTTAGTACTACATTCATTTTTACTAAAAAAACCCAAACAAACAAAAAACAAAGGACAATCTAAAGTTTCTTCAGGAATTGCCTGAGCATCTACTGACAAGCATGTTCAGGTATACAGGAAGGGCTTGCAGTTTCCTACAGCTACAAGACGAAGGGACAAAGTCATGTTAGTTTAAGAAAGCAAATGGTCTCACCTTTTGTTCTATTATCCTAACACTATAGAATCGACACAAATTATGCCTGGGCTAAGAGTAAAGCCCTGGAAAAAGTGGCATTTTACACACAACTGAAAGTGAAAACTGAAGCAATATTCTTTGAAAATAAATTATCATAGTTCCTGCTCCCAGAAAAAATATTAAAAAAATGAGAGCACAGTTTCATACAGCCATGAAAGATACAGAAATTTTTTGTAAGTCATATTTCATGTGCAAGCAAAATAATAAAGTTCTGAACATTACAAGTCTGGAATATTTTTTCTACAGCCTAGCAATTTCATTTATCCTTTTACTCATACTGAGAAATGATCACTATTCAAGACAATTATTTGAAAAGAGAAATTAAGCCAGATTAATGCTAATGTGTATTTATAAGCCAAGCTCATGGCAGGTCTGCAGACGTGCACGTATTGATTTACCACTGCTAGCTGTTTTAATCTGAAAGCAAGGCAGTATTTCTATACCCAACCATAAATCTTGGCAAATTTCAGCCTCACCAATTTTGCAGAGCCTACACTTACAGCTTGGAAAAATAAAACTATGAAGACATGAGAGCAACATTCTTGTTATTCATAATTTATAAGTCCTTTCTCTTCCCTACGCTAAACAATACACATCAACTTGGGAGCATAAATTAGTCTCTCCACTTGAAGATCTTTTCTTTTTCTATTCCTGCTCCTCCATCCAAGGAAGCCAAACTGAGTCATTGTCAGTGTATTATGTACTGTCCTGTATTTGGGCTTTTCCCAAGCCCATTTCTTTTTCTTGTGGGAGGGAATTAAGGACATGGCAAAAGGAAAATAATATTATTTATCAACACTTCCCAATACTTTTTTCCCCCTGTATTACCCAGAACAGTATAAACCAAAAGGTGTTATTCTGGCTACAATCTTAGCTAGCAAGAGTCTGCCTCCTAGGTGGATAAATAGACAGACATCCATTAATGCCACAAGCCTGTATACTTACAGATCACCACTCTAATTTATTCTTGCCTAATAATTTCACTTCTAGTGAAGGTTGCTAACCAACTCTTTTACCCTCAGTTTAAATAAATGACACCCTGAAGAATATGTTGGCAGTCTTGAAAACAATGAGATTGGAAATTGCCAAAGTACGACAAGACTTTCACCACATCCCATTTCCTAAGCCCTGACTCATCTGTCAATTCTGAACTACAAAAAACTGTCACACATATTGTGTAAATTATATCTATATAAGTACATACATATACATGTACACAAACACAAAAAATTATATCATGCTTTTTCTCACATTTATCTTGTATGAAAGATTTTTTGCCTTGAAATAATGCCTGTCATTGATAACTTTTTAAAAATCTGTCAGTATATTTTGTATGTTTTCCTTCTGTTTTTGTAATACTAAGATAACACAAAGGTCACAGGATTAATCCAAAACTTGACCTGCTGGGTTGAAATACCTTCTATACAAATATATTTATTTGTTCTTACCCACATCTTGCACTAATTTAACACTCAGTTGTGGAAAGTGCTGACTGCCCCTTTCTGTCTGGAGGACAGAAGAAGAAAAAACCCAATACATTCAAGCAACATCCACTCTCTCTGAACTGCATTTTAACTGTGTTTCCTTTATGAAGTACTCATAGTAACATCCTTCTTTCAATAGCTATTCTATACTGGAGTTAACACCTAAATATGAAGAAGCTGTACAACTAATATTAGAGTCTGATCTCCTTTAACTTCTGGTAACTGAAAGTCAATCATACTACAACAGCACTAAATGGACAAATTATTCAAAATCACTGCTAAACCTTCCAGAGGCCTTGCCCCCTTACTAGCACTGCACGTAGACCTCATCCCTATTTGAATCTGCATCTCTAGTCTCAAGTCCCAGCTGTGCTGAATAGCAAATGTCTCCATTTCAACAGGGAAAATGGTTGTACTAAAGTAGTTCTCTCCAGGGGTCAAAACACTTCAGAAGGGCATTTAAGTGGCTGTATGTTATTGAGCAGAAACATCAGCTCACATATTATTGATTATAACTGCATGGCTGTTGAAAAGATGTCTATAGCAGCATTAAGTGCCGAGATAGGACGGAGGAGTGTTATGTATTAAAAAAAAACCACAACAAAACAAACCTATCCATCTGTTGCAAATTTTTAGATACATAAGCAATCACATGCTATAACACAAAATCTAAAACGTAACATTTGTGACTGATAAGTCAGGGTCATATTCAGTGACACTTTCTCAGTTTCACACTGCTTAGGACAGTTTTTTTAATATTGATTGAAGCAAGCAGGAAGCAGAGTTTGATTTCTGCAGTTTTGCAAAGAGAATGCAATAGATCTTTATCTGTAAATTTGCTTTTGGTAGCTTAAATATACCGTTTTCTTTAAGAGCACCATTGACCCGTTCAGATTTCCTCACTGTAACAGCTAACCAAGTACGACTGAAGTCTTCTGGAACCACCACACATTCAGCCTGCACTTAGCCCTGAGCTGCAGCCAGACCTGCAGTCACCACACATTGCCCACTACCAGAATGACACATCAAGCACATCCCAGGTGGCTGAAATAATGTAGTGCCCCCAGACTCTCATTTCCACTGTACATTTTGTATAACAACCATGTTAAATGCTGCCATGGAAGGACAGATTAAGCGTCCCACACTGCGTTCTGGCTGGTGTGCCTAACGAATCACTTTGATCAATGGGCTTCACACACACAAGGGAGGTTAATCCTGGGCTTGCGGGGAAAACCAAACCCATGAGCATCTGTGCAAAGGGGCGATTCAAGACTGGGTTAACTAGGCTCAAAGAAAATTGGGATCCTCCAGCTGGCTGTATCAACTACAAGCTTGGGTGGCACCTACATTAAGCAGAGTAAAGATAGATTCAAAGCTTCTTAAAAGGAGCAGCCATGGGGGTTTCACAAACCCAGAGCACCAGCAACCACAGAAGGGACTATTCAAAAAACACATTCTGATACGGTGCCAAGAAAATTCAACCACTCACTGCATGACAGCAAAGCTCACAGGCAAACCCAAAGTTACTGAAGTTAGTTCTGTATCCCAAATGCCTTTCTTGAGCAGATTCTTAGCAAATATGCTAGGAAGAGAATTTGTATTTCTGGGCTTTACAGACTTCGCTTTTGGGTACCCAGAGGCGAGGATAACTATTTGCCTGGCAGCAGAATAAACTTTTATCTTAAAAATGATAAAGTACTATATCAAAGAACCTGAAACTTCTACTTAAAGATGAATCTCAATGCCTATGCTTCAGATCCTAAACCACTTCATTTACTAAATTTCCAATCAGTTTACCTAAACAAGATCTTTAATCAAATCCCAATAGAAATCTGAAAACATTTATTAAAAAAAGCACTCAGAAGCAGGAAAATTAAATAGATACATCTACTTCACAGAAAATTACTAAGAATTTAAAAGTGTAATGGCTATATCCAATGTCAGAAAGCTACTCATTAGTAAAGAGTTAAGCACTATCTAGGTCACTCTACAGTCTTTCCTGCACATCCTCAGCTCACTGCATATCGGAAATGCTGTGTGGGAAGGCCAGGGAACTAAACTCACAGACCAAGTATGACTCAGACTGCAGTAATTTACTGATACTTTTATTTTTTCTCTTAAATTATCCTTGGGATTAAAAGAATCCACACCCTGCACATGAAACCAAATCACAATGAAAGGAACAAACCACAAATTCACAGATCTTTGAGTTAAAAAAAAGTATCTAGCAGCAATTAATTGTAAAGGACTGAGACCTTTTCCTATAATATACTATATGATCAGAACAGCAGAAGGTGGAAAATTTGAGCCTCAGTCAGATGTTCTTCTGAAAGCCCTAGTGAGAATGATCTCAGCAACAAGAATGTCAGAGACATTTGCCAGAAAAATAAAGGATTGTTGTCACAGCCAAATTCTGTCCTCTACCACTAGAGGAAAGCAACTTGAGAGAAATAGCCTCACATTCCCTCCACCACTGCAGAAGCAGAGCTCAAGAGTTGCCAAACATCTTTGGCACAAGCATGAGCAGAAGACAAGTATAAGATCCTGAAGAAGGCAGAACAGCAGTCACCCAGCTCCAAAACTAAATCAAGTTAAGTCCCTGAAGAACAATTAAAACTTCTGCAAATTCTGTCCCACTGAAGAAAGCAGAAATTTGGAAAGGACACCAATGAGCGCAAGAAAATGTTGCCCTCAGAAATATTTCTTCCTGACTACAAAATTAAATTATAAAAATTTATTCTGTCCTCTGCGCTTCAAGCTGCCTCCCTCCACTTCACTTAAGGAAAGGACAAAAAAAGGCATATTAACTTAAAAAAAAAAAAAAAAAAGAGCAAAGCAAAAACGCTCTAACAGCACTAAAGCGTCTTCTAACACAGAAACTACTTTCCTCTTTTTCATGGCAACAATGTATCTAGTTTTGTTAGGGCAATATAAACAGCAGTGGATCCTTTCTCCAGAAGGGTTTTTATTAGTATATTGTGAAGTACATGGCAAGCCACTTACAAAGAATTGAGCATCTAGCTTTCCAGATAGATATTTAGAGGTAATTTGCTCCATTTCTAATTAAATAATCTATTTTTTTTAATCTCCTGAGATAAGAAACCATCCACTTTCCTATATCCATGATACACACACCACTAGGATACTTGGTCAGTAACCAGTTACCTTTGCAAGGGAAGTCTTGCTGCTGCTCACCTTTCAGGTACAACCATGGAGGAGTCCAAATCCCTAAACTCTCCAGATAAAGTGAGGGGTTTGGAGCCAAGTGAGTTCAAGTGGAGGGCTGTATTTTGTGATTACAGACAGTGCCACTTGATCAATTAATTTTAAGTAACAAAATGGTAACATCTTCAATAGAAAAGACCAAAAGAGTCACCACAAATAAAGCAGCAGTTCTGTGTTCCATACTGATTAGGAGCAACAAAGAGTCTGCTTCAGCTCATTGCTTTAAAAAGTGCAATTTATTGGTTAAATCACAGAATCATACAGAATGGTTAAGGTTGGAAGGGACCTAAAAGAATATCAGGTTCCAACCTCCCTGCTATGAGCTGGGACATCTCACACTAGACCAGGCTGCACAAAGCCTCATCCAACCTGCCCTGGAAACTTAAAAGGAAAAAATATTTATTTCCTGCTCTTAAAAAAACAAATCAGAATCAAAAACTTTTCTTACCCTAGCTATCCACCCAAGAACATCTTAACAACTTGGGCCTTTCTGCAATGAAACCTACCTACTTTTTGCACCTTATCAATTCTGCCCAATTCAGTTCTCCAAAACAGCCTGTGCTCCTCAGAGTACCACCTCTCAGTTCAAGTATTAGATGGGAAACAGCTGATTAGTGACAGTCACAGCTGCCCCCTCTTCCTGAGAGGGCCACTCTTTTCAAAATCTTTCATGACATTTGCAAAACTGCATAATTCAGAGTGAGTGTCATAGACTTCAAAGAGAACTAACAAACATTTAACTGATGAATAAGCAATTAATAAAACGGGTGGAAAGAACTTGAGTACTTCTCATGAAACAAAGTAACATGCAATTCACTTGGGAAGAACAGAAGACTGGGACAGATTACTGTGTATTTTTATAATGTCATAGCTCTGAATATTTGGTAGATGTTCAAAAATAATCTATCCTAATTCACATAATAAAGAGTACAT
This sequence comes from Chaetura pelagica, assembly GCF_000747805.2. Lineage (NCBI taxonomy): Eukaryota > Metazoa > Chordata > Aves > Apodiformes > Apodidae > Chaetura > Chaetura pelagica. The sequence continues at coordinate 7,917,499 of NW_009952974.1, forward strand.
TCATGCTGAGATCTCGGTATGATGATGGGTTGTTTCCAGGAGCAGTCCTGGCTAATGGCCTTTCAACTCCTACTATTGTACCTCTCTACTGCAACATGAAAGCTTTGTAAACTGCCACTGAGAAAATGAAATGTGGAGCAATACTTTCTCCCTCAGTATTTGAGATCTTCAAAATATAGCAAATAAGACCTTCGGCAACAAATAAAAAAGTCTTAACAACAAAGTTCAGACAAAGCCTACCACACAACAAGTATGGGAAATGTAGGGGGTTGAATACTGGATATCTGGAAAGAAAAAAAAAAAAAAAGCAGATGATTTACAAACATCCCTTTTCAGACCACACTTCTAGTAAGAGCAATGTGGGGAAGGAAATGGACACTGCTCTGTCAGCTCCACTGAGTACTCCACCAGCCTGACACCCCGAGGCTTTGAAGGGGAAGTCTCCTTTCTCTCTGCCAAATGGCTTCTCCAGAACCCAGCCAAGGCAATCAGACCTAACAACGGAGATTTCTGCCTAGGGGTACTGCACAGCTACAGGTTGAAAAGAAAAAGGAAGAACACCAGAAGAAACAACCGGGGACTGTGGAGTTTACACGTCACCATGCAATTATGTAGCTGAAAAGCTCAGCCCTCGCTATCAAACAAATCCTAAGTCCACCCTATGGACCATTAAGTGGTTTTGAACCCTGATTCTGGCAACAGGAGCTGAGGGTTCCTGTTGGTGCTCCAGGCTTTCTGGGATCATGCCTTTGAGAGCACACTGCAAATAAACAGCAGTCAAGTTTTCCATCATCTCAGGGGCACAAATAAGCATTTCTGTTTTACATCAAATCTTGTTGGTGGCTATATCTACGGGGAAGAGCAGCATTAGGATTTGAAATATTGATGATGTGTAAAGCCTAAGTCCACAATGTTCTCCTAGGCAAAAATACAGACCCACAAAGATAGTATGTAAAACACAACTGCACAGAATAGAGAAAACAAACATCTAAAAAGAAAGCACATTTTCAGCTAACATATTCCCATCAAGATGGCCAAATTTTAAATTAATTAAATGCAATCATTAATACCCAAAAAATTAGGTGAAGCTACACAACAGTATTTGTCTTGGTGGACTTCTCTTGTGGCAGCAAAGCAATAGATGACAAGTTTTTCCTCTTTTAGGAAAATAAGAGATTAAAGTAAGAGAACAAATGGAAATGGAAGAGGCAAGACTGGAGTACAAACCAGAACATATTTCTTGCACCAAAATTGATTCTGTTAATGTTTAACTCAACTTTCAGAAGTTACTTCAAGTGGAATATTTGTACTAGTAACTGTGTCAAAACAGACCCTAAAGCAAAGACTTCTTGTGTTTTCATTGGTGTTCTTTGCTCTATGTCCAAGTACCATAACATTACCAACATTCAAAATAAAACATAACTTTTTTTTTCCAAGGTACTGCACATGTATATGCAAAGATTAGGTGTTTAAATGATGAAATGTTAATTCTTTTCACAGCAGCCCTTTAGTAAGTTAATATTCTACAACAGAATTTAATTTTCTTCTAACAGATGGGACAATTTTGGCATCATGGAACCCATTAAAAAGCACGATTAGCACTTTTGAACATTTTCAGTAGTCCACTGAAATCAAACAATCCCCTTTAAAATGTTCTTGAATTACTGGTTATTCTGATGAACGATTGTGCTGCTATCACCTCCCATCTGAGTTGGGCCCCTGCCACCAGGGAAGCTCTGAACCAGGCCCCTGATCAAAGGCATTCCACCAGCTGCCACGGGACATTTCTTTCCTGCGGCTCTGTGATAGGGAAGAAGGGCTGCATCTCCCTACGACAAATACCTGTGGACTTGCAAACACAGATTTCACAGGCACCATGGTACCAAATCAACTTTTTGTTTTCCAACAAGAGATCTTCAACAGGGATAACTTTAACCAATCTGTTTTCCTAGTGCTTCTTTTACAAGCAGCTGTGGCTGAAACATTCCTTCCATTCTCCTCTCCTCCCTCGCCCCCACTTCCTAGAGGAAATTCCATGGGATCACGTCTCCTCCGGCCCCACACTACAACAAAACTCTCATCTCCAGGGGGGAGATGGAGCTTGTGCAATCGCTGGGTCCCTGCATCTGGGAGGACAGAGTTCCTCAGTGCATTTGGATTCAGGCTGCTTATTTTTAACAGGGTGTGCCGAGGAAAACTGCTGATAAGTGCTAGGCTAAATGAAATACTGAGTCTGAAGAACTTCAGTCTTTGCTAAATCACAAAGTGGAAAGAGAGAATTATAACTGCATTTGTTTTAAATTCAAGGCATCTCAAGAGACTGACTGTATCTAGAGGATAGGACTCTAGAAGGCAGCTTTTTTTCCTTTTATTTTCTTTTTTTAAAAACTTTTTTTTCTCCAGTTACAATTTTCACAAAAACACATACAGCTCCCCAACAACATTCTACAAGAAGGCATTATTGTACAAAAGAACCCCTAACTGACCCTGGAATTCCTCAGAGAGGATTTCAGCATGGATTTCATTTGATCATGAACGTAAGGCTACCCAAATTTTATTTCTGTCTAATGAAAGTGCAGGTAGTGAGGGGAAGAGAGTCTTCGTTCACATCATGCCAGGATAGACACTTCATAACATGACTGCTGAAAGCAGTTAGTGAAAAAAGGAAATTATTTAAACCAAGCATCACATCTCCAGGCCAATCACAATTCCCAGGGCACACCACGCAAATGCCTCATCACTGACTGCGGAAGTCAAGCCCTAACAAAAAGCAGCATTTCAGTCTCCATGGCAGGCCTACATCTCTGCAGTGCATCTGGCAAAAGGGACATACAGAACTTAATACTGTTTCTTCTCAGCTGTAGAAATGGGATACTTACTTTTGACAGCAACCTCTTAAAAGATCATCATCTAAGCCAGAAGCTAGCAGAGCTGGTTTACACACCATACTGGCATGCAGGAGCAACTCCTCCTCCGGCACTTTGTCTAGCTGAGAAACTGGGTGCATCAACTGGGCAGGACACCAGTGAGATTATCTAAATCCTGAAGTTACTGCGAGTGTTTTTTCTGCAGTGCTGCACTGTACTCCACACCATGTGCCTGCACGGGCAACACAGCACTGGCACAATCAGATATTGCATCTAGGGAACACACCTTCACTATTCTTCATGTTACGTTTTCTCTAAAGAGCAAAACCAAATAGAAAAGTGCAGTCAAAGGAGAGCTACTGCAGATCATACGTAACCCAACTCATCCCACAGTTCTTGAAGAAGGAAAAAGGAAAAAGACAACACTGGTCCAGTACAACACAGACCAAAAATTACAAATCACACACTGTTCTTCTCCTACAAACAAATGATATTACCTAAATCTGGTGTTATTTATTCAGAGAGGTATACAATAATGTTATTTTTAAAAATGCATACATCAACCTCTAAAAGAACTAATTTGTAAAGGATTCCTTTCCATCCCAAAAAAGTAAGAACAATAGATAGGTTCCTGCTCCAATGTAATTAGTATTAATACGATCTCAAAGGGAACAGTTTCAGAGACACTGATGTATCTTACTTAATTATATGACATGAAATCATATTCCACATAATTACAAATGTAATATTTCACTGCAGCTGACAAACTATGAAAGAAAAATGGAGAATAACAGAGAAAAGACTGTATTCTATAAAGAAAAATACTTCAAAAATTGGAGAAGTTAGCTTTGAAATCTTCCATCCCCCTTTCTATCCACCACACCTTCTATCTAAGGGGATATTAACATGCTACAGACATTTCATTGGACTGAACTAAGGAGCAGTGAACTGTCCAGACCATTCTCCCAAATATTAAAATGCAAAAGATAGCCAGAGTATTTCCTGGCATCTCCTTTTTCTAGCGAAATACGCTGAGTTAAATTAGCAGATTTCTTGCATTTCTACTGATGGTAGCAATGACAGTTCCCTGCTACAGTAAATGTTTGAGCTCCAGTTCACCAGTTCACCAGTTCTCAGTCCCAAGTGGGCATGAAGGAGACGGGAAATGGCAGCACAGGGAGAGGTCACAATTGCACAGCAAGCAAAGAATGTGAAAATATTAATAAGCTAATGGATGTCACGTGACTTAATGAAAAATATTTTTAAATTAAGAGAAGGTAATTGAAAACTTTGGGGTGCTCTTGCCTCAAAACATGGAAGCACTGGAGTATAACAATTAAAAATAAAAGTTCCCATGCTGTGGAAACAAAGCTGTATATCTGGCTCAAATGTTTTAAAATTGCCATTAGCCTACCATTCGTTTTATCTGCAGCTGTGCTCATGATGCTGGATATTTAGGAAGGAATCCTCAAAACAATCCCTCAACAATATATGTGATTTCCCAATGCACGTAAGAAAAAGCAGCCGCTCAAATGTTCTGGTTTTGTGTTGTGACCATCCTGGTGCAGAACAATGGTCTGTCGTGGTAATTACATCACTAACTTTGTTACCTTACACCAGCTGCTTTCCTAATTGTAATCCATTAAAAAGCCACATTATAACCATACAGCAATAATTTAAGGGCGAAAGCTAAAATGAAACTGTGCAGAGCAAAACCAGATTTTAAAAACATCACACAGACTACGGCTCGATATGTGCAGCAAGGTACAAGCAAACAGCCTGGCAGGGAGCACCCCTAAGTGGGGCTGGCATGATGACTGATTGCTGAGCTGAATGTGGGAGACCTAGGCTAAGCCTCAAAGCTTGAAATCTTACCCTAGGACTGGGGACTGTCAGGAGGATGAAGGGTCTGTTGCATCATTCTCATTTAATGATGCAAACGCCAGAAAAGGAAGTTTCTGAAGAAGTTCAGCGTTACAGAGATGCCCTGCTGCAGGCCAGCAAGTAAATCATGAGCAAGACAGTAGAAAACAGAGGGCTTTGGAACCGTGTGGCTTGCAGATAAAGGTCATCCACAGCCAAGCACAGTGCTTAGTGAGAGTCTGGAAGGCATCTAGAAAACATGTCAAAGCGTGTTACAAACTCCTGGCTGAATCTCCTAAGACCAAATCACTCAAGGCTAAGCCTCAAAGCTTGAAATCTTACCCTAGGACTGGGGACTGTCAGGAGGATGAAGGGTCTGTTGCATCATTCTCATTTAATGATGCAAACGCCAGAAAAGGAAGTTTCTGAAGAAGTTCAGCGTTACAGAGATGCCCTGCTGCAGGCCAGCAAGTAAATCATGAGCAAGACAGTAGAAAACAGAGGGCTTTGGAACCGTGTGGCTTGCAGATAAAGGTCATCCACAGCCAAGCACAGTGCTTAGTGAGAGTCTGGAAGGCATCTAGAAAACATGTCAAAGCGTGTTACAAACTCCTGGCTGAATCTCCTAAGACCAAATCACTCAAGTCCCTAATCACATTAAGCAGTCTCGAAAATTTCAGTGAATAACTGGAACGGATTTAATCTTGCATCTTCAGATCCAGATACAAAATAAGCTACAAAAAATGACCACCTAAGAGTCACCAAACAAGAAAGTAACAATTAAAACTTAAATAATGTATTTATAAACCCAACATAACAGCTGAAGGAGGCCCATCAAGCAAGCACTGATAACCACACCAGAGGAATGGAGTACAATTAGGCATGGCTGAGGCTACCACTGCTCCAGCAAGCCTGTAAAACCAGCACTTCATGGCACAGGCTTGCTCAGTACAGCAGATCCCATGCAATGGCACTGCACGGTTTGTGAGAAGAAACTGCCCAGTGGAGTCAGGCAGCTTCCTGCAGGCTTCCCCAAACCATACTTGTTGGCTCCTTACTCTAATTCCTGCTTTCCTCCGCTCTTGTCCTTCCATTTAGCTGGTCACTCTTCCCTAGCCTCCCACAGAAAAGATCATATCTGCAGGCCACTGCATCAACTGCTTTGCCTACCCTCTACCTACCTCATGGAAAGCTCTTACAGCCAGGACTGACTCACATGGTGACCCCGCCAGCACTCCAGGCTCTGGTGCTGGGGTTGGCTGTTACGACAGTCTTGCAACAAACATAGTACCTACCTTAGTCTTTCCCACATTTCTGCCTCTGGCACAATTGATATGAAGAAATTTGTTTTCCCAATGCAGAACTGGAGCAGGAGGCTTGAGTTTAAATTAACTATTCAGAAACGTGGCAGCTTCATTTCCCACACAAAAGCAAATAATACTGTCTGATAACAGCTATGCTCCCAGGTAAGCCTTCACAAGAAAATTATAATGCACTCTTTTCATCTTGGAAAAGAAGATAAAGCTTCCCCTAATAGAGCCCTGGAAAGAACCAAGCAGATGAAAGTGGAGGGCAGATTTGTAGAGATGTACATTGGCAAATTGCACTCCTGCCAGGAAAGTACTTTTTCACAAAACTGGTGAACACTTCCTGTGTTTGTAAATAGTGCCCAGCTGTGCTACAACAGGAAAGCAAGCCCAACATTTCTGTAATTTGATAACAGGTTTCTCTAGTGATTCACCAAAAATAATCAATCTAAATAAAAACATGGCCAAAATTAGCACTGCTAGTTGTCACAAGCATAGCGTTTTTCAGCCATTCTTTCTTCAACCTACAGGTGTTTTTCTGTCTTGTCTGACAACAGCCAAAAAATATAAAACAAAGTCAGTGACTGTTTTCTGCACATGCACTGAAAACTGCTTAGTGCCAGCCAGCAAGACCATTTCTGCAATATGCAGTGCAGCCTCTCTCTCCATTCTTAGCACCAAGGAGTCTTAAAACAGCAAGATGTACTCTATATGGGTAAAAAGGAGTTCAAATCACTTAAAAACCTCCCAGTAAAATCTTGGGCATTTTGAAAGAGCTAACAAAAATATTTCAGAGACCTGGAGGAAACAGGAGTTTCTTCAGTGACTTCTATGTGTCCATGATTTTATTCTCCATTTATTTTGTATTTTATCAATTTGAACAATGAACACGGCAGGTTCACTTGCAAGAGTGTCTTACCTTCTGTGTCCTAGAAGTTTAGGCATATTTGTAGGAAGGAAAGATTTTGCATCCGTAATTTTCCATAGTCTATAAAAGTGAATTACTGAGCTTCTGTGAACAAGGAGAGTGCTGTCATTTCTATCTTATTGCATCATCAAATTAGTCGCTAAGGGGCTAAGTCGGCAGAGAAACTCAAGGCTCTTAATAGATTGCCCAGATTTCTGAAAGATGTTCCAAGCCTAACATTTCTGGACATCTTCACTTTGCTCCTCAGCAGAAATGGAGAAATTTGAGAGAGGGCCTCCTTTCCTCTCAAGTAAGACGTCTAGGAGAGATATATCTCACAGGAAGAAACACCACAATCTTCCAAGTCTGTAAATTCACTTCAAAACTTATTAAATAACTTCATGGCTGCAGTTCTTGCCTTTTCTTTATTTGCAAAATTCATGCTGATCTAACTACACTTACATATTGAACAGCAACAAGAACAAAATTAGAATTTTTGGACATCCAAGAGGAAAAGGCCCAGTACTGAACATATTTTTTCTAGAATGTTCATGCACTGATGATATCTGATCAAAGCAAGATGCCTTCTGAAAGAGACTAAGGAGCTATAGTAACCACTGAACAAATAGCAGTTACTGGGTGGCTCCAGTGCAAAATAACTTCACAACTCTGTCCTAACATAACATGAGTGCACAGGCCAAGGTTTCTTCATAATTTCAAAAGACAAAAATGAGAGAGAAAAATCCACTTGTGTAAAAACATGCATTTATAACTAAAATTCAAGTGACAAGAGGTCAATGCCACATGGGAACCTATAAAAACATTTAATTTATCAATTAATCATTTCACAGATAAATTGTTCCCTTTTCTGTAAAATACATGGATTTCATTTGCTGTTGAGAAAATGATCAAATGGAAAAAAATTTCTTTCATGACCTGATAGCAAGTTGTTTTTATTAAAACATCAAGATGATTAATAAATTACCATTAGCTTGGAAGTCTGAGTTTAAAAAAAAAAAAAAAAAAAAAAAAAAAATTCTTATCTATAAATTAGGCATATATTTTACAATATTCAAAACCAAATATACCTCTTGTAAACTAGGATCCAAGACTTTGAGGTTTTCCTAGATATTTTGTTAACTTGTGTTGAGAACTTGAGTCCTAAGGATGTTGAAAAATACTTGCCCATCTGAACATAAAATTACTTTAAGAAACTCAGACAGTAGTATTAATATACACGTGCTGCTGTAAAAAATAATTAAAACCAAACAAACAAACAAAACCCCCAAACCAACCATAAACCACTAAAAACTCACACAAGCAAAAAATCTCATGTTAACATTGCCCAAAAACCTTCTGCTAAGCCAAGTCGCCCGGGACCCCCAGCCACTAACAAGGACTCTATAAATTAGGCATATATTTTACAATATTCAAAACCAAATATACCTCTTGTAAACTAGGATCCAAGACTTTGAGGTTTTCCTAGATATTTTGTTAACTTGTGTTGAGAACTTGAGTCCTAAGGATGTTGAAAAATACTTGCCCATCTGAACATAAAATTACTTTAAGAAACTCAGACAGTAGTATTAATATACACGTGCTGCTGTAAAAAATAATTAAAACCAAACAAACAAACAAAACCCCCAAACCAACCATAAACCACTAAAAACTCACACAAGCAAAAAATCTCATGTTAACATTGCCCAAAAACCTTCTGCTAAGCCAAGTCGACCTGGAACTCCAGCCACTAACAAGGACTCTTACACTGATCAGCTATTTCTAATCATAATTGTACAGCACTGTATATTCAACATAAACTAGTCTGAAACGAAGATAAGGTCTCAAATGCACAGTGTAACTCACAGTGATGCAGACAGAGTCTGTATCAACAGATTACATTAGTAGTGAACAGATGAGACCCTCTGTTGCAAGTTCCCAATAGCAAGTACAACATTCAGATGCTAATTTTCATTTATCTGTGATTTTAAAAGCAACAGGCAGCAGAATGAGTGACCATCATTTTTACTACAGCAATGGGCTGCTTCTCTTCACCGCTATCTTTAAACTTTCTTTGCTTCTCCAAAGCACAAAACACATTCTTTTCCTTCTGACTGCCACAGAAGTTGAAACTTGTCATCACACCACATGATGATTTTTATTTGTGAATCTCTTTTTATTCCCTCATAATACAAACACTGATTTTGTACATATATAGAGCATATATATATTTGCAGTATAACACTGTAATTTATATTTAACCATAGTACTTACGGTTGGCATAATTTTACCAGGTCCTGATCAGTGGTGTTTGGAGGCAGTGCTCTGATGTAAAGGTTTGTTTTACTTAATTGATCCCATCCTGAGTTGCTGCTGCTACTACTGTTGTTATTACTGCTGGTGGTGCTGGGACTAGGAGGAGCCATTGGGTGGGCTGGTACAATGGACTGCTGCAAAGGAAAAAGCACGTTAGAGGACACTAGAGACAACAAACGCAGCAAGCATGTTATCTCAGTCTCACTAGTCTGTTTACCATTTAGAGCACTGTGTTAAATCTTTACTTAATTACTTACATATTTTAAATACACTTGCTTGCACATCACTTTTTGGGACAGAATTCATGGGCACTTTCTGATATACCCAACCACTGTCTGAAGCATGCACAACACATGACACGTGCTCAAATTATATGTAAACTGCTGAGTATTTACTCACAGGTTTTAATCACTCTTCGTTGTGGCATCTGATGTGAAAATGAAATGAGACATTTTTGCTCTATGACTATCCCACATGTCAAATGAATTCTGGTGGCAGACATTAAGATTATGCTATTCTCTTAATCCAAACAGAAATATAAAAATAATTAGAAGCCTCTTTTGCATCTCTTCCAGCTTTTACTACTTCATGCAATACTGCTATCATTTTTCTGAAGACAGAGACGGAGCACAGACACCTTAAGGGCCAGACTAAATTGTGTGCCTAGGCAGAATTTTCATACTGCCACCAATTTCAGTATTTGTGAATTATTTCAAGAGTACCAAGAAAAAGATTCTGTGTAATGGCAAAAAACTAAATATTCAAAAGGAGTTCATCACATAAGCACTTCTACATAGTCTTCAAAGTATTTGCTATTGTTCTTAAAATAAGACCCTGATGTAATGTAAAAACTTCCAAAAGAGAATCTGCAGCAGAGCTGTCTTAATCATTTGCATTAACAGCAGTATAGCAGGACACAATACAGAAGGTATTACACCAGGTCTGTGGTGTTGTTAAGAGAAGAATACTTTAATGAATATACTAGAGAGCTAAAGTTGCCAGTTAAAGTCTTATGACTACAAGGGTTTCACTGACATAAACATTTCACTGCATGCAGCCCCTTCCTGCAAAAGCCTGAGCCTCCACGTCTCCAGAAGCTGGTAGCTAAGAGCCACCTTATGAACTGCAGAAGAAAGGCACAAGAAGGGGGGAAAAAAAACAAATGAAAGCAGAAAATAAAGTGAGACGTCAGTGTAGACTCACTTGTTCCCACCCTGGTGCCACCCTCTTCTTTGGACTAGTACAAACAGTTGTGTAGCCACAGCCAAAACCAAAAAAAATTAACTTCCCTGATCTGGCTCACCACATGTGGTTCTGTGCTACACAAAAGCTTTGGCTGTCACAAGGCTGGGAACAGGAACATGTAGGCAGAGAGGAGGGGATTACAGTTCACCTCAATTTAAAGCATCCATGAATCCACAGCTTTGACACACATGTGAAACTATTTTGAAGATAACCTCAGGAAACTGGAATAAAACTGTGAGTGGGAGAAAAGTACAAAGGCAAGCCTTATACCAGATACTACAAGATTATTATCTGTTTCTTTTTTGTGTTTCCCTAAGAAAGTTTAGAAATCTTCCAATTTGGCATACTGCAAAGTTTATTATGCAGCAATAACAGCCTGAAAGACTCAAACTTTAACACTCTCTATAAAATCAACATTGATATGTAGAAACTTTTTTGCTGCCTAGTTGAATTGAACTGAAAATTATAAAAAAAAATAATTCCTGGTAGTTTAAAACTTAAAAATTGAACACCAATGTTTCATTGCTACAGGGTTGGGGGGCTTTTTGTTTGTTTTTAAATAGTCTTTCAGAAATACACAATATCTTCCAAGAGATTATACTTGAAGTGCTGAACTAGAATTTCTTCCAGACATGATTTAAAATGGCAAAAAGATTAAACCCTCCCTCCAAGTCTGTAATGGAAACACTGACGGATTTTAACTATAGCAGCACAAGTCAGGCTATCAAGACTGTTCTGTTTCCAGTAATGTCTGGCAAGTATTTTTAGGGTTAAAAGACATGCAGAATGACAGAGGAACTAATTTCAAAACATTTTCATAACAAACTGAAAAAACTTCGTCTGGCACAGGACTACTCTTCAAAAAGTCTTCAGCAGAATTCTTAAAGCGTACACAGTGATCAAATGGACAACTGCTCCATCCAGGGTTTCCAAACATGCACTTCTCTGGTGCATGTGTGTACAGCTGCCATAAAAGTCAATAGACCTGTACCAGTAATCACTGGTTATTACTATTGGAGTCTAAGAGTCTGTATTTTATTACAAAACCCAGAGTTTTAGAAAATCTTGTCACCAGCTGGGCAAAGGCAGGAGAGGAAAATGAGTGTTCAGAGAGCAGGAATCCTAAGTCTGTCTTCCTGTAAAACATAAACACTCCATTCTGAGAAACTTAAAACTTTTATTTAAACATGAAGATGCTCTAGTGCTAGTGGTCACATCCAAGTATGATGAGAACATAAATGTGATTAGAGTTGTTCTTCTAGTTTACAGACAGAAGGTTTTTCCCTGCTTCCACAGAAACTCATACCTTTACCAGTCTTAAAGGCTTTACAAAACACAGGTGCTGGAGCGCTCTGCAACTCTCAAACCCTGCAACCCACTGACTCACAGAGAGCCACTAAAGGGTCAGTGACATCTTACAGCCATAGGACTTAAAATATTTTTAACATTAATATTTAATTGTAAAATGTCAAATCACTTTTTCTGCCCTGTTCTTCAGCACCTTCTTTAAATAAAAAAAATAAAAATAAATAAAAAAAATTATAGAGGTCCTTCTTTTGTTCAAAGGGGCTCTTCTCTTCCAGCTGCAGTTGCAGCAAAGGTGGTACAAAGCCTGGCTGCTGAAGCTGTGCTGGCAGAGCCTCCTACGCCAATAGCACATGCCAAGAGAAGAGTTTTTCTGCTGGTGTAGTTGCATCACCTCCCCAAACGACATAAGCTAAGCTGATAAAAGTTCTCTTCTGCCAGCACAGCTGCATCCACGCCTGGGGATTTGCCAACATATCCATGTCAGCAAGGATGTATGAATTTTTTCCACAACCCTGGCTGCTACACTGCTCACTGGCAAGATGTTCTGCAGTGGAGACCTGGCCAAAGTTTGGGGTTGTTTGTTTAGAAACACCTTTCATTAACATTCACTGAAAGCTTTTTATAAAGGCCAAAAAAAAAATTTTTAAAGTCTTGTTTCACAAACTGTAGTCTCTGCTGCAATTTTGTATCAAAAGCTATTCTTGAGATTTTATCATACAGACTTCACAATTGTTGCAGCAATGTAACATACATAAAAGCACATTCGTTGTTTTGTCTTTTTAATTATTGCATCTTAAGTTAAACCACTGAACACAAACAGAGGAAGAATTAACCTAAATAACAGACCATTATTCCTTGTTACAATATTCCTGTTCACAAAAAATCTAATTTTCACACTGGTTTTCCATTTCCTCCTTAATCTTCACTCCCAAAGGTTAATTAGCAATCATTCTTTCTTCCGTCTCCTTCCTGTCATCTTCAACAAACCTCTAAGGAAAAAATGCCAGCAACAGAACAATCATCCTATATGCTGTATGCTCACCCCATTCCATTCTGGAGCCAGAGGTGAGAAGGTCTCAACACCTGACTTCCAAGGGACCTTTCCTCCAGCCCCCAACAGCCCTACCACAGCACTGGGAAAACCACAGGTACTCATTAAGAAAAGCTCAGTGACAGAACAGGGCCCACCAAGTGCCTTAAACCAAGGAAGACTGCCTGTCTATGGTCTCTTCTTAATAAAAAAACCAAATGGGAATAATCACAAGTATTGAAAAACAACTGGAGAATATAGTCATCTTTATATATGAACCATTCCTGTCTGTCTGTTGAAACCCTCTATGCTTATAAACTGGAAATGAGTCAGAGCAGGATTCTGCCTGCTAAGGAGAACAGTCTCTTTGCTATCAACAAGAAAAACCACCAAAAAAAAACCACCCAACCAAAACAAAACAGAACAACCCTGAGAAATTCCTTTGACCTGGAAGTCAAGACATAGTAATCCTTGCTGCCTTCAGACTACAAAAGTCCAAGGAAAATCCTACGAGCAACAGATAATTTGGATAAGAACTGTCCCGAAACAAAGCATGATTATTATGACAGCAATCCGTTTAAGTCTCTAACTTTGTGTTTGTTATAAAAGCATATCTGTGAAGTTATATAACATGCTGGCATTTAATTATGAGTTTCTTTGCTCAGCTAAAATTCCAGATTGGAAAAATACCATGACTTTTAACAACACAGTTCTCATACATCTACTCTAAATTCAAACCATGAATTACAGCACACATTAACTATCTGATTTAGCCTGAACTGCTGCTTAGATCATCTCATAGTTTCAAAATCTTGTCAATGGTGCTTGCCTGGCTTTATGGTGAATAAGCTTCAAGTACCTGCTTACCCTGCCTGATTTTGCCTAACATCCCCATTTCACTAAGCAGCATTTCAAAACAGCACCTTCAGTAACCAGCACCAATATAAAAATGACCAGACGTTTCTGTGGATGTGTGCAATAGCAATAAAAAGAATCATATGACATGATTCTAGAAAATTTCTGGATTAAATTTGGTTTGGGGTTTTTTTATTTGTCTACTTAACACAGACCTTCATACGCACAGTGAAAGCAAGGACATAGGAAAATAGGAGGTCCCACATCCAGAAAAGCAAGCCAGTGCCACACTAAGTGTACAGCCTCAGGGACAGGAGGCTGTTTGGAATAAAATCATGTCCTGAACTGAAAGAACTCCAAATGTTTAACATAAGTTACTATTCATTGCTGAAGACAGTTGCTTTATCACTTTTCTTTAGATAAGGAAACATTAAACTGTGATCATGTAATCTAAGCCTGCAAACTGACCACTGAAGTGGAGATGCCATTTTGAGTGTCCTGTACTTTTCTAGTTCATGGCTTCTATCACCAAGTCTGAAATGCTATGGGCAAGCAAAACTGAATTTCTTGAGGCCACTCCAAGTCCAGTTCTCAGTGGACATGAGTCAACCAGTAGAAACAAAGATCTGCTGCTGCTGTATTCACATCTCCTGCCTTAGGGTAGGTTCTCCTGACTGTTGTTCTTCAGTCTGTCAGCACTTGTCATGGGAAGGTTCAGCAAGTCGGTTGCTTTCTAAGCATTTTCAGGATGATACTAACATGAAGTGCAGAGAGCATCTCAGAAGCCAGGTCCTCCAAACTCCTGTTGAAAATCTTCTCAGGAGGGAAAAATCTGAGACATGCTCCCTTTTAGTCCTTTAAACCACTGGCCTTAACTTCTCTTTGAATGGGGAAAGAACATGGTCTCACAGTGATTCTGCAAGAGGCAGGAGGACTGCTCCAGCAAGGGCTGATTTACTGCATAAGGCTGAGACCACAGATACTACGTCTTGTGATCATGCACAGGTATTTGCACACCCAGGATCCAAGCCTATTCTATTTTCCTTTAGATAGTGAAGAAAGGTGTTTGTGCTCCAGCCACATGGATCAGAAACAACAAGGTACTGGCAAGAGGCAGGACCCTGTGGGTGGAGATTGGCATCAAGCAGAGACTCTCCCTGTTACGAAATACCACAGACAGCCCAGGAGCACCTGCCCTGGATTTCTCCCAAAAAGGAATGTCTCTCAAAACCTCCCATACCTTGGCATTCAAGAACTATGCCCAAAATACTACAGCTGGCATTATGATAATGACGGACGGAAATAAACAGACTGAGAACCAAATACGCAAAACAAACAAACATGCAAAAACCCCAAAGAAACGCTGAACGGGGGGAAAAAGTACAACAGATTTAAATTTATTCCTTCATACATAAGTTTAAGAGCACCTTTGCAAGATAAAAATATATGCTTACGCCCTTTTTCTTGCCTGAATGTTATAGACAAGTTCTACAAAAAATATTTTTCTAAATGCAGATGACTGTCTTCTCCTTACTAAAAGAAAATAAAAGGAAACAAAAACATACATGGGTATCATTAAGTATGTATGAGAGTAAAAAAGGAAAATTATTTTCACTTATTTTTTTAAATTAATATTGTCTTTCTTCTCAAGTCCATTGTTTTTAACTAATTTGAATCATCTTGCCAGTAAGAATGAGAGAAGTTTCCATCAAAATCCAGGGAAGCAGTCAACACATATTTTTTTTTCCTGAGCCATTTAAGAAGCTCTTCCTTGAAATACAGAAATGTGGGAATAGGTGCTTTTCTCAGTTTCCCTTTAAAAAGATCTTCACGGAGAATGGCTCTATGAGCAAGGAAACAAGACAAAGTCACATCTCAGATGCTCCTAACAATTTCAGGCGTAGACTATTCTGATTATAACCCAAGCACTCTTTCCACTAACAGCTCTTTTGCTTCCTTTTCCTCAGGATGGCGAGAGGATAAACCACCCTTCACAGTAACATAACAGGACCAAATTTGTTTGTTGCCCAAAAGCAACAATTACTAACAACAGCAAGTACAAAAGTAAACTATTCCAGCTTGTTACAAAATATCATGTTACCATATTTTTACGGGAGACAGAATCAATATTATTTAAATAATACATACTAGAGCTTAATGTAGTGTTCTGTTACAATAAACAGAGCTCCAAATATATGTATTTTCTTTTTATGAAGAGACTTGAAAAAGTTGGACCATAATCCTGGCCATGTTGACATAGATGACAAAACTCTCACTGGTACTACTGAAGACTTCTTTCTCCAAGAATAGATTTGTGTTTTTCCCCCCCTATACTTGTTATTTTTGAAAAATTCTCTAACTAGGAAACAGTCAGAAAGGTTGCACCAACAGAGAGCAAGCAACAGATGCAGAAAGCTCCTCCTGGCTCAGTTCTTCTAAAGTCTCAGTGATGATGAAAAAGCTTCAGAGTTCCCAAGAGCTCACCTACTCCATGGATTTCATCCCATCAGGGATTTTTAAGTGTCTCACTCACTGATTACCCCCAGTCCAGAGTCAAATGAAAGGTGCTAGATAAATGAAACCAGCCACTCCACAGCACAAAAGTTACCACAAAGGAGAAGAGCTGGCAGCTGGTCTATGCAGAAGCTATCAACCCTTCTCTCTTCTTGCTTGTCATGAATCACAATATCCTCATCCCTCTCAGCTTTACACCTGGTCTCCCTAGATGGTCCTCTGTAACAATACATTGGCAACATGTCCTAGCCATGACAAAATTACAGACTCACCTAAAGCAAAATATTTCAGTTTTATTTTCTGAAATTCGAACAGGCTGCAGCAATCCAACAGTCTATGTTAAAACAATATAAAAAGAAAGCTAAGATGTTGAAGTAACTGAAGAAAGAGTTTGGTATTGAGAACTACTGGACAAAAATGCATGTACACGTTTCTGTGGTTAGTCCTTCACTGAGCAACAGACACAAAGGAATTCACTGCCAACTTCCTTCTTGACTCTAGTAAATATGCAGCCCTATTTCCTTCTGTAGAAACAGCCAAGGCTTTTGCTCAGGATCCAGAGGGAAAATGGTACTGAATCTCTAGACTATGTTAAAGATTTTGTTCCAGTCTGAGGATTTAAGTTGCAATTAGAAAAAAACACATCCCTTTTCAGAGTAGTTAAACTAACATACTAATGGGTTTATGAAGTCTCTGAAAGGTAGAAAGTCCAGTATATGACAATGAATACAAATAGTAAAAATAATTCCTCACATTACACATCTGTTGGCACATGTTAATAGCAGAGTATAAAATCACACAATGTTCTCCACAACAGGAAACATCCCAAATACTGCTGATAGGAAAAATGCTTCAACAGAAACAGTAATTAACTTAGAAATGCCAGTGCTGTGCAGTAGATAAGACTAAACCAGGGATAGTCACACAAGAGCTGGGAAATCACATACAGCTCACAAGCACTTCAGTGGCATCTCAGAAGACTGTACTTCCAGACACTAAGTCAAATATGACTCTAAGTTTTTTATTTTTCAGGCTGTGTGATGGCAGAGGGGCCACACTAGGTCATACGCCGGCAGGAATGTCCTATATAGTGGCATGGGCCATATTTCAAGTGGAGTCCGTGAAATGTCAGTAATAAGCAAGTGCGTGGCTTCTTAGAGCATCAAAAAGCAGGAGCTACGAGTTTTAAAGGGAAAAGTGCAGAAATTAAGCATTTGCAAATGCTGACAGATGACTATTGCTGTGCTCACAGTGTTAAGAGGTCCAGAGATCCCTAAACTAGAAGATGTCACAGTGGTCCCCTTCTCTCTGTATATACAACTTTGCTTAAGTATTCATTAAACAGGAAACTCCTACTCACCACTACCATTTAAAAATTCTTCAGGTGTCAGCCCAAAATAAATGAAAAATCAAGAACAAGTATCCAAGCAATTGTTGTACGTCGCGAAGCTGTTGAATTTCCAGGACATGAAGAAAAGGCCCAGCCAAACTGCAGCTGGCGTATATGGAAGTCCCACAAATACCTTAACTTTTCTGCCAGCCAGCATATGTCTTGTAATTTTTTAGTATTTTTTTTTTGTGAAAGGGGAAGAG
Organism: Chaetura pelagica; assembly: GCF_000747805.2. Taxonomy (NCBI): domain Eukaryota; kingdom Metazoa; phylum Chordata; class Aves; order Apodiformes; family Apodidae; genus Chaetura; species Chaetura pelagica. Next base: position 7,935,301 of record NW_009952974.1, read on the forward strand.
GAAGACCCAGGGAATTTCAGAGCAGTCAGCCCAACTTCAATTCCCAGCAATATTCTGGAACAAATTATTGACAGCTTACAAGAACATAGAAGATTAAAAACAAAACAAAACAACACACCACAAAACAAACAAACAAAAACATAGACAGAATAGATCTGTGAAAAACAGATCACATCAACGCCATCTAATTTTCTTCACTGTGAGTGCATCCAGCTTAGTGGATAAGGCAGAAGCAGCAAATATCTAGAGATCTTGACTGAGACCTCTAACATCATCCCACGTGAATATTTTTATCAGCAAAATAAGTCTAGCTCAGCAGTTCCCTCTCCAAGGCATTCTGTAGCAAAGAGAGAGATGAGGACTGGAGTGAAGCACAAGGTAACATGTTCATTAGCTTCTCAGCATGGGCTGTCATGGGAGGGCAGGAAGCAGAGCAAAAGGCAGTGAAAGGCAGCAGTGATCCCATCGCTTCCTTCTTAGCCCTCAAATCTATGGTGCTGTTGAACATTTTTGGTTTTAACCACTGCTTAAAAAGTGAAGCTACCCTATGCCAGGCCAAAGATAAGATGCACCAACACCTCAAAGAAGAAAATACTGCTCTGATTAGAATAATACAAAATTCCTACCATTATTATTTTTTAGAGAGAAAAATTAAAACCTATCAGTTATCTCCCATAAGACAAAATGCAAAAGAAAAATGGTAATTAGTTTTTTTATTCATGGAATTTGGAAACAAGTGTACTGAGATCTGAAAATAAATAATATGTATTGCCCTCTTACTGCTTTACCACTGGGAAGAACCAACATACCAAAAGCAGCACCACCAGGTGGGACTTTAGCATATGGAAAATGAGAGACCTGGATTTATCCAGATTATCCAAGAATATAAGGTGCAGCAGGTAACCATTTCTCTAAGTGAATCCTGCAAAACTAAGCTCTGGCAGTGAGACTTTCCTGCATCATGCAATGCAGTTACTTCCATTGAGAGGATAGACTCTTCTATTAGAAGAATGCAGAACCCCAGCTCAGCTGCTATTTTGTTCATCTTTGTTGTCATTACCTGCTGTGAACTTTTATCTCCAGTGACAAATAGGGCCACAGACAATATTCAGTGTGATCCAAACCTTTTATTTATAACATATTAAAATGCATATTTTATGGGCTCACATAATTAATTTCATAAAGCAGTAAATATGCAACATGCATGAGGCTATCCTCTTTTCTTATCAATTAAGGATGCCATTCATCATTGTATTCTGGTATTTAGTCCAGCTAAGTCTGTATATCTCACAAAGCTGCTGTTCATGAGTCTAAATACCATGCTAAAAAATAGCTCGGTACAGACATGTAGATACACACCTTGGCTTATTCAGAGAATTGATTGAATATCTGCATTACAAAGACTGGCAGTGCAGTGAAAAAGTGTTAAGCCAATGCTTAGTTCTTGAAAATAATAGAGAAGGAAAAGTGGGGCTTTTTAAATTTAAAAACTCTGCAGAAAATTTTCTGAAGTATTATTTACTGTTCTTCTATATTGTAATAGATTTAAGATTTCTGATAAGAACTTGCAAGAGTCTCTTACTTAAAATGTGCCACAGGTGTCATGAAACACAAAGGAGATTTCAGCAGGTTTTTATTTCAGCATTTTTTAAAAAAACTATTTTTACAGTGTTTCTTTTTTAATTTTTGTTATTATTTTCCTAACTCATTTTTCCCCAAAACTACAATTTAACTATTCTGCTCATTGGGCTAACCTATCCAGCCTCCCTCCATTGACAGCAATTATAGGATAGAAACGGCACCATATTGAAGATGCGTGTCAAAAGAAGCATCTGCCATTTTGGCAAACTCCATGCTGTTGGTGGCATTGGAATTATTGCTATACTGTTTGTCACAGGGTTAGACCACAGATGGCTCTTTTGGCTGACATGAGATCCGCTACATCATTTTCTGTTTATTCACATTAAAAAATAAATTTACGAACTTGTGCCCGACCACGTATAAAGGAGTCAATTCCTATCAAACCCCCTTTGTCTATGATTGCTGGTTCCATATGGGCAGGACACTACACCCAGCACAGTGGCAGTGCTACTGTGCATCCCTCTTCTCTATTTTATAGAAGAGAATGTATGTTCTTTTAGGCAAGGCCATTTTTCTGTTACAGCAGTGTTTAATAAGTAGCACCTATTCCTGCTTCTTCTGCTGCATTCTTTGATAACGTAGATGGGACAGTGCAGGCAGCTGGCTCTGGCCTCTTCTACATTCCAAAATCTTAATCCTTCTCTGACAGACTATGCCCACCTTCACTAAGGCCAGCATCTCCAGCTGGAGGAAAGGTGCCACGTCAGAAAAAACCCTGTAGAAAAAGAAGCCAATATTTGTAAGACTTCACCAGCAAGACTGGATCCAGATGATCTCATGAACATGCTCTTTTCAGTTGTACAGAATTGATGCTTTAAAGTAGCTCAGTTTAGATATTTCGTCCTTCCTAGTCAGTTTGTAAATGTTTCTCCTTTTTAAATTGTCTAATGTATTTCCATGTCTCTAGGCCTACGTACTGTAGAGGAACCAGCAAAGAACAAATTAGTGTAGATATAGCGCACAAGTAAACACAAAGGTTGTTGTAATATTGGCACCAAGAAGGCCCAGTTCTGTTGCTCAGCAGCTTATGTGCCTATGCTAAGTTGCAGTTAAACAGACTTCAGTGAGAATGGTAGCATCTTACTACCACTTTTCCTGGGAAAAGTGATCCTCCAAGCATCACTGCCCTTCCTAGTTACTCCACTGCTAGTATTTCCATAGTCCTTTATAGGAATGTATTTGCCACAGAAGTGAGGTCAGCATGATCTGGGCTGGGCTGAATGTTCATTTCATCTTTTTATTACTCACTTCTGGAAAGTGCCCTTGTGGTTCTTATATTCTGCAATATGATGAAATGCAGCAGATACAACTCATTATAATCAACACATTGGAAGAGGACACACACAACATTGCTGGTAAAGTATTAAAACAAGTCTCAGTCATAACTAGGAAAGCACATAGCTAACTCAAGAAACACTAACTGTGCAGATTATACACAACTTCAGGATTTCATACCCTACTGCTTCCCATAGACTATGGTCACATCATTCTAGTGCAGGTTGAAGGCATCATCAACTACATTTCAGCAGAAATGGTACTAAGTTTGTGTTAAATATCTCACAGTATTTTGACATTCAATACGTGTTTGAGACCATGTTGAGACATGCAAGTGGCATGTGCATGTATGCCACTACTTAACATACACACACACATGTATATGGTCTGACACTGAACTGGCAAATCTTTATGGCAGGGTGACCACACTTCCGTAAATTCCCCATGATTTTCCTCATGGCAAAAATGCCAAACTGAAAAGAAGCAGCCATGTATTATTAAATTAGCAAGGTACCCATTTTTAGAATAAGATCAGTAGTAGCTTTTTAAATCATCAGACTCATTATGTAAGGAGTTGTCAGTTTTCTGCACTTGCACGTATCAGCCTAGTTCCACTCTCACCCAGTGGTTCTGCAAGCTGAAAATCTGTCCAGTTTCAACATTGTCTAAAACTCTGATCTGGCAGATCAGATGACACAAGAGTATAATGTTAGCAAAGCTTTTCAACATAAGGCTCTTCTATAGATTACCAGGGAGCAAATGCTGCTTGGTTTGCATGTTGCAACATGTATACCAGTTTTCTTTGGAAAGAGAGCATAGAAGCTCAAATGTTATTAGAAAAGAACCGGGGTTTAACTTCATTGCTTTTAAGTACATTTGCCTCTTGCCTTGTCTCCCATTTGAGTGGGGGGTATTGCAAACCCCAAGCACAACTCGGTGTGACACCTGGCTGTGATGTCCACAGTATGGATAGGACAAAGATTTACATCAATGCAACTGTATCAGTGCAGTTATGTGCATGCTAACAATCCCAGGACAGACAAGCTGTTAGCCATGTTCCTGTGGAAATCGATGAACACTGCTTTATACACAGCAAGTGTGATTTGAAGCAAGAGCTGAGAAAGAGCCGTGTGCAGGAAGACCTGAGGCAAGGACAGCTGTTCCTAAATTTCTGGGACCAGTAGATACTAATCAACTTTTGCCACTGCTCAAAAGATGATCTTGCACTGTTACATAGCCATACTAAAGCTCATTTTGGCCAATATTCACTATGGCATATTTAGCACAAGTGGCACAAAAGGGCCATTTTCCACAGGTGTATGACATAATATGAAGTCACACACAGGATACCCTCCACTCTTCAAGAAAAAAAAGGAGTAATCCGCCATGTCCAGAAATACCTGCACAACTTTCTCCCATGCAGCACGTGGAGATTGACCAGTGCACAGGCACTATGGAACAAATTACAATCAGTTTAGCAAGACAAAAGCAGTTACATTTCATTTCTGGGAAAGACAGAAATAAAACCCACTCATCTGGCTGATGAACAGTTCAGACAGATACCAAACAACACTTATCCTGTGGCTGCTATTACTAGAGAAAAAGCTGCTGAGATGGTACAGACAACTTAAGATGGCCCCATCTAATCAGGAGACACCAGCAGGAAAAAAATGTAGCTTGTTGAACAGCAAGAAACTATGAATGTTTCTCTGATTTGTTATCACCACCCTGCCCCTTTGCCCTTAAAAAGTGTGTGTGTGTGTGTGAGCATACACACATAAAGCAGTTATATCTACATTCTTTCAGATTAGTGTAATCCCATCTAATGGAATTTTGAACTAAACTCCAGGTTGTTTGAGCACTGAAGACTACTTTTTCCTCAGGCCAGCTTTCATGACCCATTTTCTCAAAACTATGTGCAATGAAGAGTAAAATGAAAATGTTGATATTTTGACAACTTCCTCCTGGAAAAGACAAGGAAGTAATAATTTTTGTTTCTAGGTATCTCCAAATTCCTAACTTGAAACTGCAGCTTGCTTTAGCTTCCTAGAAGTTAGAGGGAAGCATCTTTTCATGTTTCCAGTCAATACACCATTTGAATCTCACAGTACTCAGTGATTACACCCTCCAATACTTTTTTCTCTCTGCAGCTAAATAACTTGTATGCACAAGAGCAGAAAAAGAGTATTTTCTTAAAGTATTGTTTCAGATGTTACAGTAAGAGATACATCATTATTTCATTCTCAGCATACTTAATGTAGAGATCACTTTTCCAGCACCATTTGAGGAAACAGAGACTAGGATAATCCCAAACACAATAGTATAGTACAAATACTATTTAATCCCATTCAACTTGGATCAAGCAAGGCTTGTTAACATTTGCTTGGTATCAGTCTCAACAGATCCAGCCTGTTTCCAGCAAAACCATTCTGTTGTTTGATGAAAGCCAGTTCAGGCAGCACATCTACCTCCAATAACCAGAGAAGTTGACTTTATAAATCTGTTTTAAGCACAAAGTTGCTGAGCAGCAATTTAATGTGATCTGTGAGTGAACTCTCTTGAATTTTAAACCATAAAAAATAGGAATACAACACAATTTAAAAGGAGCAGTTAGGGAATCTAACAGTTAGTAAATGTATGTCTTTATGCAAATTATTAAAAATGTAAATATTTTCCTAAATGCAAGCAATCAAGGCTGCACATGAGGAGTCCTTTCATACATTAAGGCAACTCATCACAATACTGTGAACACAACAAATCTGGGGACTTGATGAAACAGAACAAGGAGTTTGCTAAAATCAGCATAGCAAAATCCAGCACATGAGCCTGCTTTTATAAATAGTAGCTTGCGTCTCTTTATAAATAAGGAAATCAGTATTCATTCAGTAGGATGAAAAGTCGTAAAGGTAGGCAATATAAAAACTGAAGATTCATCCATAAAGAGTAGGGCAAGATGTCCAAGGGTATGTAACTTCTGGTGAAGCTCTTCAGTAGATGCTCAGCTGCTTGTTAGGGATGATTAGTCTGAGCTGATCTTTGATGGTCTGAACGTGGCACCAGGTAAACTAGGAGCAGCACAGAAAGCTGAAATCTTTCAAACATTATTGATAGGGCGTTTTAACATGGAAAGTCAACTCCTGAAAAAGTTGTGAAGTAGAAACTGGGATATGCAGATAGGGAAAAGGAAAAGCATGGTATAAGGAAACAGAAAAACTTTTAATGCTGGTGGTTAGATCTGCTGGTCTGATAAGCTGGCTTTGGTGCAGAACCAAATAAAGAACAAAGATGACTTTGCTGGCCCTGTTGGCAGCTCAGCTTTTAAGCCAACCTTTCCCTCCATTTGGCTGAGAAGACGAAAGTGCAATGGAGGCAAGTGGTGGCTCTGTGTGCCTGAGCCAGATCAGCTCTGCACTCTGGATTGCCCCAAAGCTACAAGTGTGAAAGAAGGCAGAAGTTACAGGGAGAGCTGTGACTGATGGCAGGCTAAGGATGACTGCAGACTCACAAACTGAGAAGGCAGTTCAAGGAACAGCTTGAGCTGGCACCACTGTCAAAAGCAGCAGCCTTGCCCCCACAGCTGTTCTTTCCCTCTCCCAGGGTCTCTCCATCCCTAAAAAAACACAAACACCAAAATCACAAGTTCAGACTGCCTCTCTTAGTATTGCTGCTGAGTCAAAAAAGTGGTAACAGAACAGCATTATGCTGTCAAACAATCACGAATTAAACCAACTTTCGTTTTACATACACCAACTAAGACAACTGCAGCTAATACATGTGGGACCTACATTTGCAACTAAGCCTCAGAAGTAAGGCAACAAGCAGCGCACCAGACACAGCAATGCTGCTCTGGCCTTAGGGTCAGATTTTCCTTTTAACCCTATCTGAAACAAACCTAAGTCAGTCTTTTCCCATTTTGTAAAGGATGATGTTTTGCTAGATGCTTATCACTTATTCAATCAAATACTTTCTGACTGCTGAAAACATTCCATTTTCTCTTTAGAAATTACAATCTTTTCCAAAACCCTTTGCATGGACTTCCAGAAAAAAAAAAAGTAAAAAAAAAAAGTATTTATGTCTATTTTATTTATAATTTCTTCTTGAAATCTGACATTTATATTTGAATAATGCAAACAGAAGAGCTATTCTACCTCACTTTGCAGTATTCATCAATTTCCCTCACATTTTGCCTTCTAATTCAAAACTCCACTCTTTGTTTGAACAAAGAGACAAACTAATTTTATTTTTTTTCAAACTACAGCTCTAACTCATGCAGCTAGCTTTAACTCAAAGAGGTTTTAAATTCTGACAGAAAAGTGGTTTTATGTGGTTAAGAATATCATTCAAATGTCTGAAATTCAAACAACATAGTATGAATTATTCTAAAATTAACATGTTGGTGACTTCAGAGTGCATGATAATTAATTATTCCTTCTATATCCAGAAACTTAGTTCTGACGTTAGGTTACAAATGTTTAGCAACAGCATGCTAAGCAAATGCAGGAAGCCATTCCTTGGTTCATCTTAAAAGTTAAAGGAAGCAACACTCCAAATAGCTGCTGGGATGAATGTCTGACTGCAATAATGAATAATTTTCATAGACACTACAGATCATTGTTAATTCTGAAATGAAAAATTACAAGAATTAGGTAACACCTAGGAGAGCTTCCAGATATACTGCTAATAGAACTATTTAAATACATGAGGAATTCAACTGCCAAGATGAAGTGGTCTGGCAGCTCAGACAACAGTGTAGCTCAGCCACACAAGAGTTTACAGCTAACCCCGCAGCAGTGATACCAGCAGTGCTCCCAGCAGTCACCAGTGTGCTGAAAGCCCAAGCTGGCAGCAGCCCCAGCACACCTGTGTCACACCCGTGGCCTCCACCTCTGGAAAGGGAAGGGACACTTCGCTTGAACCATGTCTGGTGCTGTGTATGGCTAGAGATGACAAACACCACGTCTAACACCAGTCAGGAATAAACCAGCTCATTAGGGCACAGAGCCCAACTCATCCACAGCTGAGTTGTGTTCTTGGTACAAGAATTCAGCTGAGGAATAAAACCCCAGAGCACATGAGAAAGTTATAGATAAAGAAAAATACTTCTGATAAGTATGCTTGGAATTGGTAATTAACTGCAGTGAAAGGGAATGCGCCCAGCTAACATCTCATGTTTTAGGATAAATTGCTAACTTGCCTCTTCTTACTGCACAACTACAGTTCTGAGTAACTGCTTGCAGGTTTGTCCTACATTGCAGGCAATTTCAAGGAATTATATTTATAACAAGAACAGTCAGCTCCACTTTTCTTAGCAGCAAGCCTACCTTTGCAGCTTCTCAATCTGTGCAACCATTGGATGTTTAACACTAATAATCTTGTAAGTCATTGTTAGTTTGCTACAAAAGTCACAGCAAATTAAAGTTGAACAACCATGCATTGCATTTCCTAAAAGAATAAACCAAATATTTGAATTTATGCAATTTAATTTTATTTCAAAATTAAAATAGGACAACGGAATATTGTAATAAGGACTTCCCAGGAGGAAAAAAATATCCAAGGAGATAATTTAGTAGTAAAGATAGGGTCACAAAGCCACTAAAGCTATCTAGATAAAAATTCTGCAAAATCTAGGCCATAAATCTTCATAAAGTTATTCCTGTTCTAAATAATATTTTAATATTTGAACCCTGCTTCTCTGCACACTAAACTTCTGCTTAGAAATAAAGACAACTATTGCTAACAGAAAAACAACATCTACTCCTTTCTAAAACTACCATTCTAGATAGTTTTACCAGTCCAGTTTATTGTCAAAATGAACTCTGCCACTGTTATTAATCTGGAAATACCAGTAATAGTATCCACAAGAACACTCCCATAGACTGTAAAGAAACCATTCATACAGTAAATGACAGGCAGAATTTTAACATGAATTTTTACAATCTGAAAAACCTGCTCTCACCTGACCTTTAGAGAACAGATATAAACATATACTTCTATATAAACAGACACATGCACACATATTTAGTCCTAAATGCTGTAATGTCTGACTCACTTTGGGATGTTAGTGTATTTTTGTACAAAATGTACAGGAAGTAGGAAACTACTAGTAACAAATACTTTTGAAGAGCCAAACCTAAACAATTTACCTAAGATTATCCAAAATATAGTTGACAGGACAATTTGAACTTCATGTCACTATCTTTATCCCTGTACTGTCTTTGGTCATAGGTGTGGCTGACCTGGGACTTTTATCACTCGAGAGAATGACTCAATACAGAATTAATTTCAGGGCAAGAAGAAGATGGAGATTGAAACCAGCTCTGAGGATTCGGTAATTTTGAAAGAGGGCCACTGGTTAGGTATCACACTAAAAAAAGCTCTTTTTCTTTTGATGGAAGGATAAAACAGGCAAACTAGACCTTACATTCCATCATCTTGCACAGAATACAAAACGATACATAATAATACTGAAACAACAACAAAGTTGCAAATGAAACATTAAAACAGAAAGCACAAAATGTCAGGAGCTTCAGAGCAGAGCAGGGAATTCCCAACAATTCATCACAATACATACAGAATTAAAAGCCAAAATGCCTTTTCTAATGACTACATTGCCCTTAGTGACTTCCCCAAGACCATGAAACTCTACACCTGACAGATCTAAGAACAGTGTTTGCTGGCAATCTGACAAAGGCTGGTTGAAAAGTTAACCTGATTTTGTCACTGTAGCAATTAAAGTAACATAATGCTGAAGCCATTAATGACTTCCTTACCCATTTCCATCTTGCATTAACCTCCATAAAACAGTGGAATATTCTAACTGGGAATGGAAGCAACTCATAATGCACTTGAGGCAACCAAAAAAAACCACTACATTCTTCTGTTCATTCCATCGTGTGCCCTAAATTTCACCAGCACCTTTAACCAACTGAAATTCTTCATAGTGAATTACATTTTAGTATTATTCTTCACTACAAAAATAACTCAGGCTTTCAAACATGTTCTCTAGCTCCTCCGTACTGCAGGATATTGCTGGTTTTCTCCTTTCAAAAATTGTAACTAATTCTGGAATATTGACAGCATATGTGTGCATTGGAAACAATGTTGCTCTAAGAGTGGAACAGTTACCATTTATCTTTTTTGTTTAAACCAAACACTGCAGAAATGCCTTTTTAAACAGCCAGTTTTGGTAGGTGTTTCTCATAATTAGCAACCAGAACTACCACTCCTGGAATGCTGAGGAAAATGCAAAAAATGTCCCTATTTCAAAGGTTAGTATCCAAGCAGTTGTATTTAACGCCTAACTCAAATGTTTTTCCTAAATTATGGAAAGGTATTTTAAGTAAGTGCAAGTACTCCTGTAACAAGGACCACGTAAACCAAATTGATTGGTTGGAATAATAAAGCAATTTAAATACTGTCTGATTCTGCTGAATATCAGCCTAATACCAACCCCAACTACTCACCTCAGGTTTCTCATTGGGGAAATTCAAGTCTTCTGGTTCTCTGTCTTCATAACCACTTACTCATGTCAGTAGTCTCACCACAGGCAGTGGCACCACTGGATATGTAAATATACACTGGCATAAGCAAGAGTCTTAAAATTCAGAGCCACATTTTTAGAACTCTTCTTGAACCCATCTGGAAGACAGTTCACTCAGCTCTTCACAGGATCTTACCCTGCTTGAAAGCAACCTGGTGGTTGCTTTCACCAGACAGAAATTTGTGGAACTGTGTGCCTGGCTCTATCGAAGTCTGGGTTGGCAGGAAGCAAGGTCCTGGCCACAAGATTCATTCACAGACACATGGCACACCTGCTCCATCCCTCCTCTCCCACAGCACAGCCACAGCAGGCCAAGTTAACGCAAATTTGTACTGTATGTTACTTGTACGCTACATACTTTTCAGAGTTTCACGTTGTAATAGGTTATTTAAAACCTTAGCTAAGTGAATAACTAAGCTAAGGCAGAACAACACACACACACATAGCAATAGCAATACAAATGGTTCAAAATGGGTCACTTTGGCCATCCTCAAAGATGGGCACACAGGCTACACAGCTGCCAGTCACCTGCAGCAGCTGGAATAACAGGGTCCCCCCTACTCCAACAGCAGCCCGGAGAGAAAGCTCTGTTACATGACTGTTTAAAGCATTATTTGCAAATTATACACATAGGTAGGAGTGAAAGAAAATCACAAGACTTGAATTTCCACCATCATGGCATGAAATCTCCTTTGCAACACACCAACCATCTCTTTAGTGCTTAGCTGAAGGGAACTCTAAAGCCTGGACAGGCAGCACTGCATTTGATGATGCCTAAGTGACATCAGTACTTCCCAAAGCAGGAAAAAACAACCTATGGTCTACTGAAAGATGGTATAAAGGGAAATAAAAAGCCTTAAATAAGTCGCTTCTCTGAACACAACCTGAGGCAACAAGGTTGCACAATAACCAGAGTCCCAAGGAAGACTGGAGGTCATCTGTCACAGGGCTGCAAACAACATAAAGGAAACTTCCAGGCCCTGTACCACTATTTCGGGTTTTTTCATTCCTCAGTTTTAAGAACTTTGGGTTTTTGTCTGTAGATTCGTAAACACAGTTCTGCAACTGCATGGTGTTTTGAGCAATTTCAGATTGTTGCAGTCACATAAGCACAACCTGGTCATGTTCTTGTGGGTCAGGCAAACCCCTAAAACACACCTCAGAGTCGGTCACCTATGAGCATCGCTTTGGATTGTCAAATATAACTGGATACTCCTACGATAAGCTGCAGCAGTCTTCCTGAGAGCTGGTAACACCTTAGACATGAAAGAAGTGCCCTGAAGCAACTAAGAATCCTGAGAAAAGCTCCCTGTAACACTCACACCGGAATCCTGGATTTCACTCCCCAAACACACCAAAAAATGAAAAGTGCCACACACATACCTCAGATATCCTAAAAGACTGAATTCTAACATTGTTATGCTGGCATACCCAGATGACAAAATATATGAGCTATAGTTAACCTAAGGAGTCATATTTCCACTTTCTTGAAGCAAAGCACCATATGGTAAAGGAGATTCAGGTATAAAACAGAAAACAATACAAGGTAAGAAAAGAAATAATCCCCTTCTTGTCTAAGTGGAAGAACTGAAAAAACACTCGGAATAAGCTGTGAAAATGCCACTGCCAATAAGGGACATTTTCAATAAATAGAATCAATTATGAAATATTATGGGTATTTAGTTGCTGTAAAGAAGCATTTAATTTCACAAACAGGTACATGTCAGGCCAGGCTAAGTTTGATGCTCACCTTGCTCTGCTCTTCCTGTTGTTCTTCAACCAAAGAGCCAAGGAAAATTAAGCCCAAGTGAGGGTCCTCAGAATAATGCATTATTTGTTTCCACTGCAATCTCACAAAGTTTTGCAGTTCTACCAACCGAGTAAAATCAAAACATCCACTGTATTTGACACATCATTTTTCTAAAGCAGAATATTTTAAACAAATAAGACACACACCAGTGATATTCTAAACTATTATGGTTAAGCGAACAACATTGCTTTTATGAAGACACATGAACAAAACAGTATTATGTGTTACACTATTATATATATTATTACTATTATATATTACTATTATATATACTACTATTATATTATATATTACTATTATTACTATTATATATTATTATATAATTATTATATATTATTATATATTATTATATATTTGTACATATCTGGAATTATCAGCTTTTATTTTGCAACAGACCATAGAGCTGATATATCCTCATACTACAATTTAAAGTAAGCAAAAGATACTTGGGAAGTGTTGTTACTGTATTTTTGTTTTGAAGAGCTTGTAACACTTCAAATCGTTTTCTAGATATTTTTAAGCCAGCGCATCTTAGTGTAGGAGTCAGGCCTTAAAACTGGTTTAAAGTTTTATTGTTAAAAATCAACTTACATAAACTGTAATGTTACTAAATTTAAACTGCTATAAATAAGCTAACTCAAACTGACATTAACCTAGTTCATCTTAAATCTGTTCAAAGCAATCCCTCATCAGCATTCAATTACTTCAACTGCAGTTTAAAACTACTTTGTGTGCCAACACACACAGCTGCAGTTACACTGCTTTAACTGCAATTTCTTGAGGAAAACAGAGCTAAACCTGTGCTAGTCACAGTAACCAGCCCCTATAGCACATGATTTTTTGTTGTGTGTATGTTTTCCTAAGTTGCTGGGTTAGGAGTCTTGTGCTTATCTAACTCATGGCTCCCCGTGCCCCCACCCTCTCCCCATTTCTCCTCTGTTTGTAACTCATCCCTTCCCTTTCCTGTTGCATCAGGAAGCTGTGAATACAGTGGCTTCTGCAGGGCTGTTATAACTACCACACTGCCCTGAAATTCTGAAACATATGCAAAATAACTAACAATTGCTTCATCAAGGTTTCTGAGAGTGTTTAAATGTGGTTTTGTTGGCTTTCTAGAAAACGTCTGACCAACACATTTCATCCAAGACCAAAACACCTCCATCCACCTCTTCATTAGGACTACAGCTTTAAAAGCCTTGCCAGTGCCCCATAAGTAGAATATTTTACAAATAATCTGATGTAGGAACAGAGAAAAAAAATTCATAAGAAGCTGGAAACAGAGCCTTGAGGGAAAGCCAATAAAAAAAGTTCTTATTCTCCACTGACTTATTTTGTTATACACCATCTCATGCAAGAAGCAAAGATCCACCTTAATGAAGACTTCAGAGACTAAAAAACAAACAAACCAAAAACAGCAGACCAAACAGTGATCATGTCAAATGACTGCTCTTTTTATTTATTTGGTTGTTGCACTGTGCAGATGTTTTAGGAGCCATCTCAAGCTCTCAGGAAAGGATCTTCCCCTCCCTTCCTTCCTTCCCCTCTCCTTCTAATCAGTAATCCCAGTTTACAGGATCTAGTCCTTCTGAAATGTGTTAACTCAAGCAAATTTTTACTAAAAGTTGGAAGTTTCTAGGAAAAAAAAAAAAAAAAAAAAAAGCAGAACAAAACAGCAGATGTTCAAGACACAGACTTAATTTTCCCTCCTCTCTGAAGCTTAATGGCAAAGATACATACTTTAAACAGTAACACTTCCAAAGATACAAAAAATATATTGTTCACCCTATTAGAAATAGTCAACAAAAACTTCAAATTGTAAAACAGATGAGACATAACACTTTTCATAATTTATAATATCATGCCTGACAAGATAAGGTGCTTCCTTTCTTTTATATTTATATATTATATATATTATATTATATTTTATATATTTATTTATTCATTTGTGTTAGAAGCACAGAAACCCACTGACTGAGCAGGTTTGCTGCCTTGAGAAAGAAAAGCAGAATTTCACAAACAATCTTACAGATGCACCTAAAAATTTAAAATAGGTACTTAAAATTTAAGAGCCTAGTCCTGCTAAACATAGTATACAATGCAAAAAGAAAAGAGACTCTGGTAGCACAAGCCAGTCATACAAAAAAAAAAAAATAAATCACATAATTCTTATCTGAAAGACAAACAAAAATAAACTAATCCTATTTATTTAGGTAACCAAAGTTATCTGTCCATTCTTAGGCTCCTCAGCCTCCCCCTGCAGCACCTTGTATGCACACAAGAGGTGCAATGTCAAACGGGTTTGGTTGCAGACTGCTCTGTGGAGCTGCATGTTTTGAGTTATGACCATACCCAGGTCTTGCAAGTTTAATGAGGTTTCTTCTCTCTCACACACAGACACCACACACAACACCAAGTGCAAAATAAATAAGTAGGATTACGGGAGTAGTTTCTTAATACATTAAACCTATAGAGTGAAAAGATAATCTATATTTTTAGCCAAAGACTGGCAAAAGCTTTCTTCATTTAATCATCATTAGAAAACCACCTTAGACTTCAACTTTTAAAAAAACCAACCTGCAACACAGCATTTGATGTTAACAGAGCTGCATGAAAAGATTAATCAAAACCTTTGTGTGTTTCTCCTTACATGGGCCAAACACCAAATCAGTGTTAAATTCCTCACGTGCAGCTATGCCCAGTTAATCTGCTTGAAAGCAGCAAACTATGTAAATCTCTTTACACTGGCAAGATAAACATTACATTCACCAAAACGTAACAAAAGCCACTGTTACTGGGTGAAGCTGTTAAAAAGCACAGACACACTGGCCTTCCTGAGCACCCAGGCTGTGGTAGGTGGGACCCCACGCTTGGCTCCATCCCAGGCCTCCAGAGCTGCTTCTGGCTTCCTCTTTGAGAAACCTGAGAGCAGAGAAACCTCCCTGCAGAAAGCAATTTAAACTCCCTAATCAAATAGCTGCACTAGCTCTGTACATTCAAGGAGCAGATGGCAGGAGAAAGCCTAATTTTTCATTTATGATAATTTTACAGAATGTAGAAATATTTACTTTGGAGGAGGGCCTCCCAATTTACATGAGAATAGCAAAAGTGGGAGGAGGGACAGAGAATCATCCTGTTCTCAGAAACTGTGAGCTAAGAAAGCCTGTATTAAGCAGGATATTGCGTGTCATTTTGCTTCCTTCCCATTACAGAGGCACACGTGCATTCTTTGCATACCTCGAGTAACCTTCTTAGTAAAAATATCAGCTTATGCCTACCTTTTTTCAGATAGGATGGCCAGCCATGGGCACTGTCATAAGTTATTACTGCAGATAGTGTATGGTTTTCATTCTTTAACTAGATCTGAATTTGCATTTCAAGCCAATTCTGATGAGTTGCCACTCATTTAAGCAACTTCTAAGCCTGGTGGGAGTATTTTTAACATGCCTGTCTGACCATAACGCAGGAAATCCTTTTGAAAACACAACTTCAGAGACCATATTTTAGTATTGTTAAAAGAGCTCTACAAGAGAGAAAGAAATGAGGCACCTCCCAATCGAATCTGACCTGACAACGAGGATGTCGACTGGCTCCTGCATGCCTGAGTTACACACTGAAATAGATACAGCAGATAACAACCATAATACTCTAAGTACAGATTTGTTTATAAAACAAAACAGTTCTTTGGGAAAACAAAAAGCCTGTATAGGTAAATTTCTGGACCTACTGTAGCTAACTGGTATTTCATTAATGAAAGGCAGAATTTCACATTATATTAAGTGCCTTAAAAATAAATCAAGAAAGTATTACCTTGCCTTTTAAAAATGCTTATCTTTTTACCTAATTCTGGTAGAGGCTCTTAAAAAGGAAACAGGGAAATGCTAAAACTGAAACGCTCTTACATGATTCTGATATCACATGTTACAACACGAAGAGACATATAAGCTACTCAAAATACTTTAGTGTCATTTTAAAGTTATTTACATTTCTTTCAGCTTCATATACTACCTGCTGTTAGCACAGAAAATTTAGTTGCTCCTTTTAGAGATTATGAGACTTGTCTTCCTACACTAACAGTACCTAGTATCTCATACTAAAGCACAATTATAATTCAATTGTCTGAAAATGGGTTACACTGAGCATGCAGAGACAATCTAGACTATGCTTAATTGTCAAGAGCTGAAAAATTAGGCTCATAACACTCTTCAGCACTGTTTGACATCAGCTCACCCCTGCAGGTAAAGCCGAGTGAAAGCAAGATCAGAAAGTCAATCTTCAAATAAAGCTAATAGGAGTTTTCTATGGACTTAAATGGAGAAAGGCACAGACCCCGGCTCCTTATGTAGGAAGTGTTTGAGTGGAGAATGGCTACACACTAACAAAAGAAACCTTTGGTACCCAGGGTCTTAAGCCCACATAATACCCCTGCATTCATTTCTTTCTCTGCCTATTGGGAAAAGAAAGGGTCTGTTTGTTTTTCTGATTCACTCGGCCCTTTTAGCTCTTTGAATCTAAGGAGTGCACTATGAAAAGAAGAGCATCTTATCAGCCTGCTCCAGACCAGCAGGCCAATTCGCATCTGCACCACAGCTCTGCCAGCGACAGGGCTGGCCCGCGCTGCCCTCCGCTCCTGCCAACACCCTGTCCCGCGCCCCACAAACACAGCAGGGCCCCAGGGTCCTTCCTTAATTAATGGTCCTTTCAGGTAGAGTAAGAAAATAGTATCTAATAAAATTGGCTTCATTTACAAAGTATGTGGGAGCACCAGACAAGATCATCAGCGTGGGCGTACCCAGGGCATTTATTAAAAACAAACCAAAACCAGCACACACAATAAGCACGTTTAATTATGTATGGACTTGAACACTTTGAGTACAAGATACAGAGATAACTCCATACACTGTTAAGCAGCATCTGCAGAGCTGCTGAGATAACACACCAGCGATTGAGGTATTTCTATAAAATAAGGGAGGAAGAGAAAGGAAACAGCAACTTTTAAGCTTCAAGAAAATACAAGAGTCTTAACTTTCACGGTCACACAGGTTAGCCATGCAGATCACACACCACCCCAACAATGTACCAGGAGTTCAAAATCTCGACGCCCATTTCCCCATTATTTCTATGAAACCCTTCACTGTGCTCGAAGGGAGATCGGATTCTGCCCTTAATGAATTTTGACCCCGAGCAAAACAGGACAATTCCCTCAGCATTGCTGACTTAACCCGTCAAATGACTTGTTTCAGCTGTTCAGAGCAGCACACACGGAAGGATTTTGCCTCACCTGGAAAGAAGCCTGCCATAGTATTTTTGGCAGGCTTTGTCAAGCCCAGAGCTTGTCAGTGACCTCTACTCCATTTACCCTCTGGCACACAAACACACTGCTCACTTCCCGATTCGCTTTAAAAGTAATCTTTAAAAAAATAAATAATCAAAGATTCAGTGAAAAATAACATGCTTTGCAGCAAATAATGTAACATTAATGCCAACTTTTTTGGTTTTGAGGCGAGGAAGGAAGTAAAACGTGCAGCCGAAGACACAACGGCCCAGCAAGGTTGTAACCCAACTATTTCAACTGTTTTATTTCCAGCGACTAAACAAACAAACAAAGAAATACCTCTTTCAGTCCAGCTCCATGGATGCGAGAGCTCTGCGCTTATCAGAGCGATCTGTCTGCCCATAAAATGTCACAGGATTTCCCTTGTGCACTTCAAGGAGGGGGGGGGAGGGATAAGAGGCAAAACTGCAGCACTTCGGGAGGATTGTTGGAAAGAAATAATGTGCCGCGATCTTTTTGCTCATTTCACGTCGAGCGAAAAACATCCAGCCCGAAGTTTCGCTTTGCGGCCCGTGTTGCAACACTGGCTCCTTTTTAACTTGTTGCCGAGCTCAGCAGGGCCCCGCAGCAGCCGGGCCCTCGGCGGCCCCACGCCCCGCCCCGGCCGCCCGCCCACAACGGCCCAGCAAGGTTGTAACCCAACTATTTCAACTGTTTTATTTCCAGCGACTAAACAAACAAACAAAGAAATACCTCTTTCAGTCCAGCTCCATGGATGCGAGAGCTCTGCGCTTATCAGAGCGATCTGTCTGCCCATAAAATGTCACAGGATTTCCCTTGTGCACTTCAAGGAGGGGGGGGGGGAGGGATAAGAGGCAAAACTGCAGCACTTCGGGAGGATTGTTGGAAAGAAATAATGTGCCGCGATCTTTTTGCTCATTTCACGTCGAGCGAAAAACATCCAGCCCGAAGTTTCGCTTTGCGGCCCGTGTTGCAACACTGGCTCCTTTTTAACTTGTTGCCGAGCTCAGCAGGGCCCCGCAGCAGCCGGGCCCTCGGCGGCCCCACGCCCCGCCCCGGCCGCCCGCCCGTCACCCGGCGGAGGCCGCCCGGGCACTCGGCAAGGTCACCGAGCGGCTTATACGAGCGGAAAAAAAAAAAAATAAAAGAAAATAAAAATAAAATAGTTTCTCTTTGTAAATCCCAGCTCTCGAGAAGCTAACAGGCTGCAAGTTGCGACTCACGCAAGTCGCCACTCCGCCACTCCTCTCCCCACTCCTCCCCCAGCCCGTCGAGGGGAATGTGGGGAAAAAGCGGGGGCGGTGGAGCTACAAACCCCCTTTCTCCGTTCTTACCTGCTTCCGATACGGGGTCCGGCTCCTGCCCGCCGCGCTGCTGTTGCTGCTGGGGAAGATCATCGCCCCGCCTGACCCCCAGCTCCCCC
>NW_009952974.1:7959688-7979245 GCF_000747805.2 Chaetura pelagica
TAACTTGCGCCTGGCCCCGCGTGCCGCGCATTCCGGCGCGGGCCCGCCACGGGGTGGCTCAGGACACCCCACGATTCCCCGGCTTCTGCGGAGAGAGCGGGTTTTTGTGTCACACCTCATGGGCACGGCCGACTGCTCCAAGTGCAATAAATATTGTAGGATTTAACTCTCAAGTTGTGGGTTTTTTTCCTGGATTAGAGATGGGGGGTGGGGTGGCGAAACAACCGATGAAAGCCCCTCATTAATGCCTCAGGGCAGTATTTGGGAAGCAGGGGGGAAATTATTATTTTCTTCACAAATTTGGCTCAGGAAACGTCTTGGTCAATGACACTGGGACACAGGGAGAAAAGGGATTTCCAACTTTACTAGCTTTACTAGCATTGATTCCATTATTACATTTACATTACCCAGTGATGCTGGTAATCTAGTTTTAAGAAATCCAGAGTTACAGTTCTGTTAAGCCACTGAGTTCCTGACTGGTGACACTGCAGCAGACCTGGTTCTGACACGCATCATCAGGAACCCTTTGGTTTCTCTTCCTCTTTCAGGTAATATTGTGGCTCTAATCTCACACACACAAACATAGCAATGGGAAACAGCTGGAAAGAAACAAAAAATTGCCAGATATTTCATCACTGAAAGGCCCAGTAACATGGTTACTGACAACGTTATTATCTACAAAAGCCATAATCTTCAGTTACTCAGTTCTCTAGAAATAATCACCAAGTAGCTTGGTAATATATTGCCACCACAGAGCAGAGCCTATCTGAGCACAGCTGATGGTAAGAAAGAACCATCACTTGGCAGAACTATATTCTGTGTAACTTTCTTGGTTTTCTCTTGTAGCTCTAAAATGGATCTCATTGAGCTGGGGCTTGATTTAATAACACAAATGTAAGAGCTGCTAGTATTGGATGAAAAGCACTGCAGCCACATGATCACTGCCACTGAAAAATGTTTGATGGAGTAAGTTTGTACCAGCAGACTTCATGCCAGACCAGGTACTGTCTGCTTGTAGTACCTGTACTTCACCCTGGATCATGGATCATTTGTATTCCCAGTGCTGGCATAAAGTTAGCACTGAGGCTTAAAGCTGGGTAAAGTCATATTCCCTGGTCTGATTAAGGCTGTAGTCTCATGCCCACTTTACAACATAAGCTGGAGCTGGTCTTACTGCTGAAAAAAGCAATGGTTCAGCAACTGGTTCTGCGTGAAAGCTGTTTTGTTTGGGCTTGGTTTGTTTCATTGTTTGGTTTTTTTTCCTCTCTGATCAGGTTAGTTTTCTTCCAGATGCTTTCCTTTGTCTGGTTCAGCATGTGGCTGTGCTACTGCTTGTGCCAGTGTAACGGAGGAGGTAGTATGGGAGCAAAAACAGGCAGACATGAGAGGGTGGATATGGCTTCTTATTTTGGCAGTGGTGCCAGATTATATTGGCTTAATATGTTCATGTACCTATGGCTTAATTTGATAGAAATGTATCTGTGTTCATGCCATCCCAAGATGTACTACATACAGCAGGGGATCTGTGCTCCAGTCTTACTTATGACAGCCCCATGGTCAGAGATGACACAATTGGATTCAGTGCTGAAACACTGCCTTAAACCAGTATAAACTATGATAGTGGCCAGGTACTTCTCCTGCTCAAATCTATATTCCCAAACAAAAAATAGGAACAATATTTTTCTGCAGAGTGTTCTGGTGACCAAAGGGGTGGCAAAGCTTATATCTGCTACACCTACAGCAGGGCTTTGTTAGCTGGAGATGTGTAGACTGACCACACCTTCCCCTCACAGAGAAAAGCTTTTCAAAACCCATCAATCATCCCTTGCTTCCTTCCTTCTCGTCTTCCTGCCGCATCCCCCAGGGAAGAGGCTGGAGGGATGTAAACACTATATGCTCGATTGGGCCTATTCTCAGTCACTGTCATGCCAGAGAAAGCACTCAAAATATCCCAAAGCAGTATCTGAAATGCTGCCATTCTGCCCTCTCTGCTGCCATATATTCCACATCTCAGCATGATGTGGACATGGATTTCCCACTCTTGCATTCAGCACATGACACATTTCCCTTGGTTACCATTACTGTCTTTCCTAACATTCTAGGAAAACACACAACAACAAATATAATCCCTTAAACATCTACTACATCACGAATGGTCTCTAATTATTGATCGTTGTTAAAGAAAAACACAGAATTTTCTGGGAAGAAAACCTTGATGTCCTAAGTGCCAATCTACCTATCAACAGTTTGTGTTCTTTTTAAAAGGCTTGAGTAATCTGTCTCCATTTTCAACTCAAACAGGGAATAGCTGCCTTCCAATAGCTATTATGAGGTTATCAAATATACAGAGTCAGACTTCTTACAGCAGCGTCACTGGAGGGAAGGGGACAGCAAACCCAAAAGTGAAATGAGAAAGCTCCTGACTGGACACAGGGAAAGCCAGGCACTGCCCAGAGAAGCTGTGCAATCTTCATCTTTGAAGGTTTTCAAGGCCAGATTGTGTACAGCCCTAAGAAACCCGACCTGACCTCCTTGCTGATGATGCCTTGGGCTGGAGGCTGGACTAGAGATGTCTGGGATGCAAGAAGAATGCCTTCTTTGCAAAGAACACTCTCAGTCTTACTAATTTAGCAGTCCCAGAACTTAGACATCTAATCTATCAAATGTATACAGATGTGATAATTTAAATCACATTTTCAGTAATTTTGTTATTAACCATGTTACAACAGGTGTGAACAGACTTGCAGGTAGCCAGCAATTCATTTTGATCCTGCAGGAAAAAGGTGATCATAGGTCTAGGAAAAGTTAAGTTTCTGTATAAATTATGTTCAGAGCTTCTCTAAATTATCCAGAAATAAAGACAATTTGCTGAGCAGATCTGGTGCATTTGGAGCTACAATGTTATAATTACACGTTCTGTTTTGTTTGGGGTTTTTTTATGTACAGTTCAGAAATTTAGGTTTGCAGAGAGACTGGACAAAAACAGAAAGAAAGATTTCTCTGGAAACAACTGAAAGTCTTCAAGAATCTTTCCAGTAATGTTTATCAAACTTAACAAATAGCAGACCAGCAAAACTAAGCCACTATTTTAAAAACAGTTCTCCACATTTAAGCAGCTACTTTACCATTTCTGTTCTAAATCAAATCCTTGGCTTCCCTTATGTATCTCAAAATTTTACCGAAGTAGCTATTTCCCCTCAGGGCATTCAGTTCCTCTGTAGGACAGATGGTCCCTCAGCTCTGGATCTGCTTTAAAATGGAAACTATCAGCCTATTGCAAAACCCTGTGAGTCCAGATTGGATCTTCTGAATTTCCTCACAACCCTGCTCTCCTTGCTACTTCAGGGCCTCATGAAGATCCTTTAGTGGAGGAGTAATTGTGGGCACCTAATTTCCCTACCTCAACGGAATCTAGACCTATGGACTTTACACAATGCTCAATTGATTGAGGATCCATCCTCTCATCACTCCCAGTCATATGTAAAAACATACAAACTGGAGTAGGCAGGAGGCTAAGACACAAAAATGCAGAAATACTTTGAAATACCCTGTGCAAGCCAAGGAAATAATACGCAGGGTTGAACTTTGGGAGGTATTAAGCATTTCTTGAGAAGTGTTAATAATGGGGTATGGGAAGCTAAGTATTGCATTTTCAATTTTAGGCTTAAATTCACCTATTCAGAAGTGAAAGCCAGAAAAGCATTTATAATAGGCAAAGAAATAAAGTAAACTTCATTACATGGGATGCTGCTTTGGATATAAATAATATTATAATTAGTTGCTTTTATTATTAAGTATTTCCAGTAATCAGGTATGTCTGTATCTTGCTAAGTGAGGATAAGAAGGAAAGGTCAGAAGAAATGGGACACAGCAATACCACAAACATGCAAAACACTTCCTAGATAGAAACCTCAGTAAAATTTTTTTTGTAGAAAAAGAAAATCATTAAGAAATAATGACTTCTGCAGGAGTATATGATTACTAAAAGTGAGGTACTGCTCACACAATAAGAAGCTGTTATTTAAGAATGCAGTCTTCAAAATAATCACGGGAATATATTCAGCAACAAGAATCTTCGTGATGATCACAACTAAAAGGAGAAGACAAATAACCTTTCCAGCTGTACCATTTCAAATACTTGTACCAAGACACCAAATTACTAATATTCTAGATTAGCATACAAAAAAATAAATGCCATTTTAATACCCATTATAAAATACATGTGCACTGGCACAATGACAGATTTATTTTGATTCAATCCCATCGGCTCCTTCTCTCTGGGAATCCCCCAAACTGCCTCTGATTTTAGAATTATAGAATCACAGAATGCCAGGTTGGGAGGAGCATCAAGGATCATCTGGTCCAACCTTTCTAGATAATACTATAGTTTATATGAGGTGGCTCAGCACCCTGTCAAGCTGACTTACGACTGTCCAATATGGATGAATCTACCACTTCCTTTGGGAGACTATTCCAGTGTTTAACTGTCCTTATGGTGAAAAAATTTACCTCATGTCCAATTAGAATCTCCCCAGGATCAACTTGTGCCCACTGCCCTTCTCTTTTCCATGTGACTCCTTGTAAATAGGGAGTCTCCCTCTTCTTGGTAGCCACCCTTCAAGTACTGGAACTAGGTGATGAGGACTTCCCTAAGCCTTCTTTTCTCAAGGATACATAAACCCAGTTTTCTCAGCCTCTCCTCATATGGCAGGTCCTCCAGTCCTTTGATCATCCCTGTGGCCCTTCTCTGGACCCTCTCCGCATCCTTTTTGTAGAGAGGGAACCAAAACTGAACACAATACTCCAGGTATGGTCTGACAAGCGCCAAGTAGAATGGGATGATGAATTCTTTATCTCTGATGGTGATGCAGCCCAGCATCCTCTTGGCTTTCTTTGCCACTGCAGCACACTGTTAACTCATGTTGATCCTGTTACCCACCAAGACCTCCACAGGGCTGCTCTCCAGCCAGGTGGATCCCAGTCTGAACTGCACTCCTGGGTTATGTGTTACCAGGTGCAAGACTTTACACTTCTTCCCACTAAACTTCATAAGGTTCCTGCTAGCCTGCTCCTTCAGTCTCTCCAGGTCATCCTGGAAGGTAGCTCTCCTTTCCAGAATGTCAGCCTCTCCACTCATCTTGTTGTCGTCAGCAAACTCCATCAGGGTGCTCTTGATCCCAACATCCAGGTCACTTATGTTGATATTAAACAGCATTGGGCCCAATAACAATCCCCACTTGTGACCAGTTGCCAGTCTGAGGAGGAACTATTTACTGTCACCCTCTGGGCACAGTCTGTCAACCAGTTCCCTGTCCACCACACAGACCACTTGTCAAAGCCATAATGAGTCCGTTTCTCCAGGAGGAGGCTGCGGGGGGCTGTATCAAAAGCCTTGGAGAAGTCCAGGTAGATGATGTCCACCATTCACCCTGTATCAACCAAGTGGGTGACTTTGTCATGGAAGGCAATCAGGTTTGTCAAGCATGATTTGCCCCTCATAAATCCATGGTGGCTTTTCCCAATCATGTGCTTCACGTGACTGTCCCCAGGAGGATTTACTCTATTACTTTCCCAGAGACTGAAGTGAGACTAATGGCTCTAAAATTACCTGGGTCCTCTTTAGGACCCTTCTTATATATGGGAATGACATAAACCTTCCTCCAGTCCTCAGGGAGGTCTCCCAATCTCCATGGCTTCTCAAAGATTATGAAGTAGCTTTGGAACAACATAAGCCCGCTCTCTCAACACCCTAGGGTGGATGGCATCCAGATGGCATTTTCTCATCACCTCTGCTGTGGAGATGTTTTCCTTTGAATCCAACATCTTTCTGTGGAAAAAAAAAATAAAAAATGGGAGCAGTCCTTTGCTCCCTTCAGTGCACACAGAATGTGCAAAGTATATTGTTTTTTCTGCTTTGTTATTAACTACCTAGGAATTTGTTCCTTATATTAAAACATATTTGTGTTTTAAGTGAGATTACTAAGCAGGGCTCACTGTTTTGAAACATATTCTTGACTGTATATTTTACATTCAGTGCAGAATAAATTCACAGAACAGTGAAAGAAGAAAGCAAAAATATTTGCTATGCACTTTCTGGGAAAAAAATCTTCTAAGCAGCTATTTGATTTTTTATATATTTTGCATAATTACACTTGAATACAAATATTAATAAAATATGACACAAAATCTGGAAATACACAAATATTTTCTATAAAACTCCGGAATTATTATGGTTCTGAAGTACTGCTATGTCTGCTGGCTTTTCATCTCCTAGGCCAGGCTTGGATGGTTAAAATTTTACTAGAAATTAGAAATAAAATAAATTAAAAGACTCTTGCAATTAAAATATGTTTAAAGATTGAGAACAGTTAATGATACTGAAAAGTTAAGTCATTGCACAGTGGTTAGAGTGGGACGTCTGACAAAAAATCAGGCAGACACATTTTATACCATTGTGTGTTGTTTTATTGGTATCTAAAGCTTGTGAAATAGCTTCAGATTTGTCAGTGCTCTGCAGTTACAGAAAAACAAAAAAGTCAGACCCTCACTGTACACTTTGAAGTCTTGAATGAAACTGGCACTATTTGCATTATAAGCAAATCTTGTACTAGAGCAATGAGGAGAAGGCTGGAATCACAAGACACACTATACACAGAGTGGCTCATTAAGGAAAAAGAGGAAAAAGGCAGAAACAGCCACTTAATAAATGATCTGGAAAAAAAAAAAAAAAGTTATTGTCACTAGTGCAAAACCAGTTTTGCACACTCTAACTATGGGCTTAAGAATAGTTAAGGAAAAACCAGACCAGCTAGTGCTCTGCAAACCTCTACTGCAGACAGCAGCCACAATGGCAGGGGATCTGATTTTAGAATTATAGAATCACAGAATGCCAGGTTGGGAGGAGCATCAAGGATCATCTGGTCCAACCTTTCTAGATAATACTATAGTTTATATGAGGTGGCTCAGCACCCTGTCAAGCTGACTTACGACTGTCCAATATGGATGAATCTACCACTTCCTTTGGGAGACTATTCCAGTGTTTAACTGTCCTTATGGTGAAAAAATTTACCTCATGTCCAATTAGAATCTCCCCAGGATCAACTTGTGCCCACTGCCCTTCTCTTTTCCATGTGACTCCTTGTAAATAGGGAGTCTCCCTCTTCTTGGTAGCCACCCTTCAAGTACTGGAACTAGGTGATGAGGACTTCCCTAAGCCTTCTTTTCTCAAGGATACATAAACCCAGTTTTCTCAGCCTCTCCTCATATGGCAGGTCCTCCAGTCCTTTGATCATCCCTGTGGCCCTTCTCTGGACCCTCTCCGCATCCTTTTTGTAGAGAGGGAACCAAAACTGAACACAATACTCCAGGTATGGTCTGACAAGCGCCAAGTAGAATGGGATGATGAATTCTTTATCTCTGATGGTGATGCAGCCCAGCATCCTCTTGGCTTTCTTTGCCACTGCAGCACACTGTTAACTCATGTTGATCCTGTTACCCACCAAGACCTCCACAGGGCTGCTCTCCAGCCAGGTGGATCCCAGTCTGAACTGCACTCCTGGGTTATGTGTTACCAGGTGCAAGACTTTACACTTCTTCCCACTAAACTTCATAAGGTTCCTGCTAGCCTGCTCCTTCAGTCTCTCCAGGTCATCCTGGAAGGTAGCTCTCCTTTCCAGAATGTCAGCCTCTCCACTCATCTTGTTGTCGTCAGCAAACTCCATCAGGGTGCTCTTGATCCCAACATCCAGGTCACTTATGTTGATATTAAACAGCATTGGGCCCAATAACAATCCCCACTTGTGACCAGTTGCCAGTCTGAGGAGGAACTATTTACTGTCACCCTCTGGGCACAGTCTGTCAACCAGTTCCCTGTCCACCACACAGACCACTTGTCAAAGCCATAATGAGTCCGTTTCTCCAGGAGGAGGCTGCGGGGGGCTGTATCAAAAGCCTTGGAGAAGTCCAGGTAGATGATGTCCACCATTCACCCTGTATCAACCAAGTGGGTGACTTTGTCATGGAAGGCAATCAGGTTTGTCAAGCATGATTTGCCCCTCGTAAATCCATGGTGGCTTTTCCCAATCATGTGCTTCACGTGACTGTCCCCAGGAGGATTTACTCTATTACTTTCCCAGAGACTGAAGTGAGACTAATGGCTCTAAAATTACCTGGGTCCTCTTTAGGACCCTTCTTATATATGGGAATGACATAAACCTTCCTCCAGTCCTCAGGGAGGTCTCCCAATCTCCATGGCTTCTCAAAGATTATGAAGTAGCTTTGGAACAACATAAGCCCGCTCTCTCAACACCCTAGGGTGGATGGCATCCAGATGGCATTTTCTCATCACCTCTGCTGTGGAGATGTTTTCCTTTGAATCCAACATCTTTCTGTGGAAAAAAAAAATAAAAAATGGGAGCAGTCCTTTGCTCCCTTCAGTGCACACAGAATGTGCAAAGTATATTGTTTTTTCTGCTTTGTTATTAACTACCTAGGAATTTGTTCCTTATATTAAAACATATTTGTGTTTTAAGTGAGATTACTAAGCAGGGCTCACTGTTTTGAAACATATTCTTGACTGTATATTTTACATTCAGTGCAGAATAAATTCACAGAACAGTGAAAGAAGAAAGCAAAAATATTTGCTATGCACTTTCTGGGAAAAAAATCTTCTAAGCAGCTATTTGATTTTTTATATATTTTGCATAATTACACTTGAATACAAATATTAATAAAATATGACACAAAATCTGGAAATACACAAATATTTTCTATAAAACTCCGGAATTATTATGGTTCTGAAGTACTGCTATGTCTGCTGGCTTTTCATCTCCTAGGCCAGGCTTGGATGGTTAAAATTTTACTAGAAATTAGAAATAAAATAAATTAAAAGACTCTTGCAATTAAAATATGTTTAAAGATTGAGAACAGTTAATGATACTGAAAAGTTAAGTCATTGCACAGTGGTTAGAGTGGGACGTCTGACAAAAAATCAGGCAGACACATTTTATACCATTGTGTGTTGTTTTATTGGTATCTAAAGCTTGTGAAATAGCTTCAGATTTGTCAGTGCTCTGCAGTTACAGAAAAACAAAAAAGTCAGACCCTCACTGTACACTTTGAAGTCTTGAATGAAACTGGCACTATTTGCATTATAAGCAAATCTTGTACTAGAGCAATGAGGAGAAGGCTGGAATCACAAGACACACTATACACAGAGTGGCTCATTAAGGAAAAAGAGGAAAAAGGCAGAAACAGCCACTTAATAAATGATCTGGAAAAAAAAAAAAAAAGTTATTGTCACTAGTGCAAAACCAGTTTTGCACACTCTAACTATGGGCTTAAGAATAGTTAAGGAAAAACCAGACCAGCTAGTGCTCTGCAAACCTCTACTGCAGACAGCAGCCACAATGGCAGGGGATACACTTGAATACAAATATTAATAAAATATGACACAAAATCTGGAAATACACAAATATTTTCTATAAAACTCCGGAATTATTATGGTTCTGAAGTACTGCTATGTCTGCTGGCTTTTCATCTCCTAGGCCAGGCTTGGATGGTTAAAATTTTACTAGAAATTAGAAATAAAATAAATTAAAAGACTCTTGCAATTAAAATATGTTTAAAGATTGAGAACAGTTAATGATACTGAAAAGTTAAGTCATTGCACAGTGGTTAGAGTGGGACGTCTGACAAAAAATCAGGCAGACACATTTTATACCATTGTGTGTTGTTTTATTGGTATCTAAAGCTTGTGAAATAGCTTCAGATTTGTCAGTGCTCTGCAGTTACAGAAAAACAAAAAAGTCAGACCCTCACTGTACACTTTGAAGTCTTGAATGAAACTGGCACTATTTGCATTATAAGCAAATCTTGTACTAGAGCAATGAGGAGAAGGCTGGAATCACAAGACACACTATACACAGAGTGGCTCATTAAGGAAAAAGAGGAAAAAGGCAGAAACAGCCACTTAATAAATGATCTGGAAAAAAAAAAAAAAAGTTATTGTCACTAGTGCAAAACCAGTTTTGCACACTCTAACTATGGGCTTAAGAATAGTTAAGGAAAAACCAGACCAGCTAGTGCTCTGCAAACCTCTACTGCAGACAGCAGCCACAATGGCAGGAGTGACATGCCAGGCTGAAGGCTAAGTGCAGCAGGTGTATATGTGTGGATATCTTGGAACAAAAAACCAAAACATGGCTCTTCCCAAACAATGTTGTCCTAAGATGACTCTTCTTACATTATTTTTTTTTTCTTTCCCCCCCTGGAATGAAGTCCTGTTGTGTTTGTTTGACAAATACTAGTGGTCAAGCGAAGAACTTGCAGCTCTACCTGCTGACAAGCGCTGTGCAAATTTTTTCTGTCCTCACACACATCCCTGTCAATTAACCTCATTTCTGACCTGCAAACGTCTTTACAGCGCTCAAACTCTCCTGAGCACACTGACAACACTGTACCAGCTCTCTGGTGTCCATTTACATCACCTCAGTTGGAGCGTGAGAAACTTATTTCCACATAGATTTCAAAGGGACATATATTTTATCTGTTTCAAAATTACAGCCTTTACCCTCCAAGTTTGTTTTATAATTACATATAAATAGAAATACATTTGTTTATAATACACAGTCTTATTATAATGACCTAATTTAGAGTATGAAGGGAAGAAACAAGCTCATGTGGCAGAAGTTAAGCAAATATTCAATAATGAGTCTGAATCTTATCTCATTTTCAGAATCTTTAAAACAAAAGTATCCACATAAACCTTGATAGAATTGTTCCTGAAGTACCTGCCATAGCTTACATCTCTGACAGGCACTATGCGTTTCAGTCTGGCAAAGAAGCTATAAACTGGTATTTTTTCCCCTAAAAATGCATACTCGATCCCTCTGAGTTTTGAAATTGCATAGTTGTTCCATTTATAGCACCTACACAATATAACACAGAACAAAATTATCAACAGCTACATCTTCAGCTTAAAAAAATTCTTCCTCCTACCTAAATTCAGTGCCCAGCGGCCACGGCAGTGCCAGGCTCAGACATCTGCAGTGGAAGGCTCCCCTCCCCGCACCTTGTCAGCACCTGCAACCTGCAGAGCCTCTTCTAGGGGGTGAGAGGAGGATGTAGCTCCTGCTGATGCAGCCCTTCCCTATAAGATCCTATACCCGAAGGTATAGGACGTGGCTGATGCACCACAGACAGGTGGAAGACAGGGGCAGAACACCAAAGCCATTTTCTGTCAGAGTGTGAAGCCATTGGCTGCAAAAAGGGCGTTTTGCCGCTTTCACTGTGAGCTAAACCAGCAACAAGCTTCATTGCTAGCCCAAGCCTGTGTCTTCACCCTCATCATTTCAGTTCCTGTAATTTTAAATTCAGAGATGATCTGAATATTTATATTCAGTAATCAGTAAGTTAATCAAGTTGACTAGGACAATTTATTTCAGGGAGTAATTCATAAAGCTATTTACTAATTGTTCTATGCTAAGTGTCATGGGCTGGCAGCAGCACAAATCATGGTGGGAAAAATATTTCATTGTATTATAATGAAGTTCATATTTATTTAGGTAAATAAATTCTTAAAGTTGCTTTAAACATTATCTTGAGTTGGATTTGAAGTATCTAGAGATACTGCACAACCATATTTCACAGGTCTGTTCATCAGTATCAATGCAGATAAAGCAAAGATAAAACATGGAATGAAATCCTGGCCTCATCAACAGGAGCTTTACCAGCAGGTCCCAGATTTCACACAGAATGAGAACACATTCACTGTGCTTTTGTGATCTACTAAGTTCATTTAACTACTCAGGGGTGCTGAAAAGGAGAAAAATCATCTGCTCCTTTCTTCTTCACTGCTCATGAGCTTCATGATTTTGAGCCATTTGCTTGATCCTCTGGGTTTTTTCACTTGCTGATTTAATCCAGTAACCCAGCAGAAATCTTTCTGCTTCTCTTTCTGCTATGACAGGCAGTAGAGTTGGGTCACCAAGGCATCTATCAAGACCATCACACATTAAGTAGCAGGAGCACACAGCTGGGAGAATGCAAGGCAAGGTGGGGAAGGTGTATGTGCCCCCATGGGAGGAGATGCTGCTGGCTGGGTGGCTTCTCTCCATCTGGGGCTCCTTCATGGAATTTTATTCTGAATATTTTTCACTGGCAACCATTTTTTTAATGATACATTTCCAGTCAGACTCCAGAAAAGTGAGGTTATTGCAACAACTAGACCCCAAGCCATTTTGTGCTGATGCACTGCAAGAGTTGGGTGAGCAAGTTTGGATAACACAAGAATTAGGTTGAACTTTCAACCCCAAGTCCCAGCATTCTTCGAAGTTCTTCACTGCCTTGGCAACTCCTTCCCCTATCTTCTCCTCTTGCAATCTCTGTCAGAGGCTCTGCATAGCCAGAATTTTCTGTTCTGGGATCTTCAAAAGAATTTTGCACTAAGCTCCCCAGAGACCAAATCTTCACAATGTTTCAGCCATTGCAGTACAACTTGCGGCACTTGTTCTGAGCAGAGCAAAACTAGCAGCACTGTTTGCTGAACAGGGCTATGAGACAGATAGAATTTCAACAAATAGCTACTAGAATCTGCTAGGACTACTTACTAGGAGGAAATGGATTCTCTTCTTGTAGTGGAAAGCAAATTTTGATAATTTTCTCTATAGTATTTCAACGTGAATCTATGTGATCATGTGCCCTTGCAAGCACATCAGGTTTTTTGTTACCTAGCCATCAAAACTACCAAATAAACAACTGCCCATGTCAGGACCAGAGTTGTCCCCTAATGTAATCCAGCAGAATATAAAAAGGACAAACAGGTTCTAGCATAATATTGCTTCTAACCCTAAGATAAAATTTTTCTTTCACTATTCTAAAGATCACTGAAAAGTTTTTATGTGAATATTTGTTTACATAATTACAGACGGAGCTTTATTGTATTTTTCACAGTTATCTGTCAGATATATTATTTAACCTTATTGGCAGAACCAAGATACCATCCAGCTATATTTGGTGAAGCACACACTAAATTATTTTTTGACAAACAGATTTTGGAGACCCACAGATAACATTGCTGCAGAACAAGAGCTCAGGTACTCTAGAAGCGAGCAGTTACTAGCTTGGAAAGGCAAACATGCTTGCTTTTTATACCTTCATTGTAATCAGTTACTTTACAGCAGACACTCTCATTACTATAAATTGCAACTAGAGGCATTTTTTCCTTGCAAAGGAATTCATAAAAACATGTCAGATCATGTCAGCTGAGATGTTATATAAATCACATCCCGCACAAAGTGAAAAAATACATTTTGCATCCAAGAAATTTCAGATTGTTTTCCGAGGAGAGCCCACTGTTTCACAACTCAAGTAGAATTTTTATCAGAATTGCAGACACCATTTAAAAGACACAAAAAGAAAGTTGAAAATCTAAATATGCCTAAATGCTTCCA
The DNA here is from genome assembly GCF_000747805.2 of Chaetura pelagica. Classification (NCBI taxonomy): domain Eukaryota; kingdom Metazoa; phylum Chordata; class Aves; order Apodiformes; family Apodidae; genus Chaetura; species Chaetura pelagica. Next base: position 7,973,140 of record NW_009952974.1, read on the forward strand.
TTTTAATCCCCTTGTTTATTATATTTCCACTCAAGTTTCTACTCCATTCCACAGAGGGGTTGAGCACTGCCTCAGAACATTTAGGCACACACATTCACTTCTGTGCTTGCATGTCTGCAACCAAGTCACATTACCTGGAGAAAAAGGAATACTCTTAAATCTACTACAAAAGTACTGACAGGAGTTAGGAGTAAAGAAAAATCCTTAAGTTGTAATACTAATTTCAACTGCAGGCTCCTGACACGAGTCATTAAAGCCTGTGAAAACTAATAACTTTTTTTACATTACAAGGTATTTAGCTTTTTTTTTTTTTTTTTTAAATCTACTTCATTATTTGGTAACTTGAGAAAGAATAAACCCCTTTTCCTAGCAACAGCATACAATATGATAGGTCGTGTGAGTAAATCATGTAGGCACATGATTTTGAAGGAACTAGCCAGAATTAAAAAAAGCCAGAGCTGTGTATTAATCTCTTGGTGACTATGTTCAGTGGGGCTATACGTTGGCTACACCAGCAGATCTGACCAAACTGTCCTTACAGCATGGAAAAGAAAAATAGAAGCAGCTGAAACTTTGAGACATAGACAACTTCAACTGCAAGATAAAATCCAAACTGAACCTTCATTAAAAAACCTAAGCAATAAATTACATATTTTGTATCAAAACACATAAAATCTGACCACAAATCCATTCAAGTAGAATCACACAGAACAAGTAACTAATGCTGAGCTTTCTTACTGTAGTTTTTACTACTGTCATTGTAGAATACAGAAAAAATCTGTTCATTTTCCTGAAAAAAAAATCAGGTTAAGTCCTTGAAATGTCACAAATGTAGACAACCTTTAATTTTTTAACAAAACAAAAGGCAGTTTAAAATTAACTAAAAGGTTAATTCTAGAATGTATTACCATAACATTTCCATCTAAAATAATACATCCTCTTATAATTTATATTTTAGATTCATTTGCTACAGTTAGTTTAAATGCCTAAAATTGTCTAATCACTGCTTTTCTTTTATGTTTGATAAAATTCAAGAACTGAATCAAAACTGTGCTAGAACTCCTTTGTTAAAATGTTAAAACAGCCAGGCAATGTGCCTCTCAGTAACTACCAGGCACCTTTTGACTGTCAGTGTCAATTGCCTGCTAGGCAGCTCACCCTACAATGGAAAGTATTTTATGAAACCTGCCTACAGATCCTAGTTTGTGCTGGACTACTAGACTGCTCCTTGCTCCTTTCAAGAGCTGTAAACTATAAAGTAAACATACTGAAAAAAAAAAGTCATGCCTTACCATGCTGAGAAACTCCAGGCTTCAGATGACGCATAGCACTTAATGCTATTTACTGTGCCACTGTAATTATTTGGTAGCTGATCAAATTAATAAACATAACATTTGGCAGCATGGGTACTTTTTGTAGTGAGTTGATGTGAGCTCCTTTTTTCATTTTATTTTTTTTTTCACAGAGACTTTGCTGTTCCTTTCGTATCAGATCTGACTTAAGAGATGTCTCTCCCCACCACAACCTTTCCTCTCTACATCCATGCCAGCCACTTATTCCACCCTTTGGAGCAGACATTACCACACTCCTTAGCTGGATTGAATAAACTGTTCATGCAGGTGTGCTATGAAATGGAAAAGTGAACTGATACAGCTTAAATCTACAGATATATATTTTTCCTAACGGGTTGATTTCCCAGTTCTGATGTAAAGAGCAGCTGTAACAGGCTTGGCTAGAACCAGGCAGAGGCAGGAACTTCTAAATCCCACCCAACTGCTGAGGGAACAGCAACGCTGAGATGCAGTCTGACTGCAGAACCCTGACAGGACTCAAAACTGAAAGCAAGCAGCTACTCAAGGATTTACGTAGCAGCACATAAAATATTTTCATTTCAAGAGACATTTGCAAACACAGAATGTCCTTAGTTTTGTCTTCAGGTCTCAATTAAACTCATAAGTGACAACAACTTTTTTTAAAGCCATACTTCAGGAAAGACACTGCAATATACTACATGCTTGAAAACAAATTGATAAAGCTCCACAAAAAGAAGGAAAATTTATCTGAGTATCAGTGGCTTAAGAAAAAAAAGGGGAGACGTTGCACATTTAACAAAAAGCTTAAGTTCACAAATTTCCTCACGTGTACAGCAAATCTTTCTTTAAAAACTGAAATCATGGTTACAGTAACTTCCTATTCAGTCATTTCCTTAATTAAACCATTGAACTTTAATGTGGAATACAGCCATTACAAAACCAGAAAGGAATCTGAAAAATAACAATCCAGTCAAATGGGCAGTGCAATAACCAACAGTGATGTCAAGAACATTGGCTGATATTTTTTATGCTGCGATTCCTTGAGATACTAAATCAAGTGTTAAACTCTGTACTGGATCAAAGCTGCATTTAGCACATGATGTGATGCAGTGAAGACTCAGCACAGATGGGCTCTCCTCAGTAAAAGTTTTTTTAAAAAACAAACAGTATGTAATTTTTTTCCCAATTTTTGAAAGGTGACAATTTTAGTCCAGCGATACATATGTATACACTATAGGATCAAACACCTGCTCTGTAACTGAAGATTACCCAGATAGATGCATTTATTAATAACAGAATCGTAGAATAGTTTTAGTTGCAAAAGACCTTTAAGATCATCAAGTCCAACCATCAATTGTTTTAGTTGCTTTTTGCCTCCTTTCTACTCCAACAGTGCAGTCTCTAGTGATGCCCAAAATGTAACTGTTCTCATTTTAAGCAGGCTCTCTCCCAGACAGTCACTGCTTTCATGCTTGTCTTTGCCTCCCACAAATGATCCAAACACCAAAAAAGCCAACACCTTGGAGGATGCTGGTCATCACTGCTCAACCCAGAGCAATGTCTGCTACAGTGAGGCTGTTCCCTTAGTCGTGCCAGAAACCCTGCCTGGCTCAGGAGGTGGTGATACACTGCCTGCATTTAGCAGAGAAAGAGGGCACCAGAGCAGGAAGGCTGCTAGGAGCTGCAGGCGGGGTGCAGGTACTGCTCCACCTCTATGCCCAGCACTGTGCACTCTGCCTCAGCAACTCAGCTCATGTGTGCTCATACCTGATCTGGATCATGTTTGCACAGCCAAGCAGTCCCACAGGGCACAGATCTGGCATTAATGATCATGGGATGACAGTATTAGGTTTTGATACTATAAGCTCTTTTCTATTGCCCAGACAGTAATAACCTTGGGAGTCTCTAGTTCCACATCCAGCTCACACTCTGGGTAGGTGAGAAGGGTCACAGAATCACTGCAGGGAAGGACATGATCTGTTTTTCAGACTGCTTTACAGTGCTGGGGCACAGCATCTGCCTGAAGACCTGGTGCCACTAGCTGATCAAAACTGACAGCACCTTAGTTTTTGAGGGATCAGTAGGTCCTTACAAAAAAAAGAGTTAACAGAAAAAATGCTATCAAAATTCTGGTGCCTGCTATCTAGAATATAGATACTCTTACATAATTTTTTACATTTGATCAGAATATTTTAAATTGGTATAATCAAAGATTTTGCAAAAACATTGAAAATACAAATACACTGACTTCATTATTTCTTATATATTTTACATCCCATAACATTGAATGGCATGCTAGATATGTGGAACTGACTGATGCAGTGGATCCACATCTACCATACTTCTGTTACACTTAGATTTTAAATTGGTCTGAAGAGACAAGGTATAAGTGTAAACCTGTTGCAGATTGATACCGAGTGAAATGTGTATACTAAAATTTACAATTTTTCCAGCTATCACCATACCTCTGAGAATTACAAAACACAAAATAAAAAACACAAAACAAATAACAAAAACCACAAGACAAAACAAAACAAAAGGCAAGCAAAAAAAAACCACAGACAAAACCTCAGAGTTAAGAGATTTATTTTTTTTAAAGATAACAATTATTTGTTCAGGCCATGGAATAAGACCCAATGGTATTCTCTCCTCTGCCTCAAAAAGAGCTCTTCTAAATGCTTCTCCTAGCTGATTTGATTTTTAATTGCTAAAAAAAAATATATATATATGCATAAAAATAGAATTATTTTTTTTAAATCCCTTAATGATGCATTTCAAAGGGCATGTTGTCTGCAGTTTGATTCAGCTCCCAGACGGTGGGATTTTCAAAAGGAATGGTAGGTATCAGGTTGCTAACTTCAACACTGCAATCTGATTTACATAGGCCAGCCCAAGTGGATAGCTACTGAAATCAGCCAGATTCTTTTATGGGTACAAGATAAAACTGTACAGATAACACTGAAGATTGAGTACCAGGGCTAGAGCCTGCCAATTTATCTAACTGGCTGCACTAACATATCACCAGTCTCCCTGGCTGTGGCAGCAGAAAGCTGCCCAGGAGCAGGCAGTGCGAGCCCAGGCTGCGGGACCCTGCCTTGAACTTCCGCTGGAAATGCCTTGCAGTGGAGATTTCTGCATAAACAGAAACCTTATTTTCACAGGTGTAAATCCGAAGTGACGACTTTTTGGTCTAGTTTACATATCTATTTTGGAATTAATCTTGGCTTTCTCTGTCGCTAGGAGCTTGTAAAGTACCACAACGACTAAATGAGCTACTAATTAAGTAATAACAGCCATAATAACATTGTGAAATTCATGTATACTAGATAAGAGCATAATCCTGCTGGATGATAGCATGCTAACCAACTAACTACGTTTCCCTTGAAATTAAAGACAAACGTAGATGATATTTGGTAACATGCTATTACTGGTAACTGCTTTTACTTTACAAACTCTATTAAGATAAATATTTTTCAGTAAGTGTTTAAGAAAAAACAGAAGAATCCTGTTCAACAAACAGACTGACACACAGAGATACTGAGGCTTTGTTTGTAATGAAGATACTTTATTCAAGGGAAAATAAATCTGCTTCTAGACTGGAACTCCAAACTGAAGGGGTTTTTCAGGTGATGGAAGTGAGTATTGTGCTGGGTCTCCAGCTTGATTACTTCCTGCAGGGATGGTTTTGTCATTGTGCCACCACCCCTCCCCTATGACTTCTAAACAACCCAGGGTCACTGTGTCCACTCTTTAATTAGTATCTCACTGCTGGAGGGAGGGGAGAATGTCAAGGAAAAAAAAAAGAATGAGAAGACTCTGTAAACAAAGGTCCTCAGGGGTATCTTAACAACTTGGACAAGGAATGGAAAAAATGCTCAGTTCTTTTGTTGGTGGTAAAAAGAAAAAACTGGTTGGGGTGGACAGAATTTTAATTTTAATTATATGAATTTGGATAAAATTAAGGAAAATCATGCTAAGAAAGAAACTCATTTTGCTCCCAAAAGGGCTTTACCATCAAACAGATGAGTATGCAATCTACATTTTACAAGAAAGCCAACTAAAATATGATGTTCCAACCATAAAGCAGTCGAAGCCCTAAGGTATACTCTGCTTCCCAAAGAGCCATAACCGAGCTCAAGTAGGGTGAAAGCAATTATTTTTATTTGCATTAAAAGAAAACTTTCAATGTATATTTTTTGTACAGAAGTATTTTTACTGCAAGGAGTAGTCTGTTGCACTACTGCAATTTACACCTATGTTTTTCACAGAAAAATTAAAAAAAAAAAAAAAAAAAAAAGCACACAAAACAATAAGAGAACCTCACCACTTGACACTAGCTAACCAACTTGCCCTGGAAGTTCTCTACACCGATGAATCATAAAAATAGCAAATATTATTAAAGACTGCAAAATGTCATGCATATGAACATACAAGTTAAGAGTTAAAACATCTACCTTTTTTACTTTCCAGAATCTGCAATGTGACACAGAGGAGAAATTTTGCATGTTTTGTTAGCTAAATACTGCCAAAAAGTCAGTGCTTACACACACATACAAAATTTCATAGAACGTAGAGTATTTTACAATATTTCAGATTACTTTTTTCCTGTTCTCTCCTGGTAAATCAGGAAATGAAACATTATATTAAGGCAAAGCTCTTTTTGAAATGAGGGTTTTTCTTTAAAGCTGAGGGCATGAGAAGTTAAATGGCAGTTTGTCAGTCACTTAACTAGCTACTGTAGCACATAGTAGGTGGCCTTACCCCTCCTGGAATTTCCTACTCCAAGGTAGGCC
>NW_009952974.1:7979298-7989922 GCF_000747805.2 Chaetura pelagica
CAGAAGAAATGGGAGGAGTTGCAGAAAAGACATGTGCTTGGAACATCCCAAGTGAAAACAAAAGCCCCAAATGCAACCTGAAGCGACACTCACCCCACCCTAGTGCCTACTGCCTTGGGAACTCAGGAAGGAGTGGATCTCTCTCAATTTCTGCTGTTACCATGGTCAGTTTTATGTAAAATAATGAAATGCTAACAAAGAACAAGGGAAATAGGCTCTGTAACCTGTGGCTATGGCACTCATCCCAAATATAAGAAAACCACATTCAAATCTTCGCCTGTATATTCTGCTTCCAAGATACTGAATGCAGAAATATATGCAAAATACATTCAGATCCTTAGGTACATATAGAATTAGATACCAGATAAGGCAGGACTTTACCGGAGTGCCCCAATGACTGACTTGACTGCTCAGCCCCTATAGGATGTAAATATTCTGTTCCTCTATTTAAAATTTAAATACAACTGATCAATTTGGGTTTGGTGTGTTGTTTTCAGTCCACTTTAGAAGTCCTGGATCATGAAGTCAGATGAATGATAGACTTATGTCAACAATTCTAACATGCAGCTTCAGCACATGGATGCTTTTGGGTTTGTTTTGCATTTTGAAGCTCATGCACCCCGAGCAGTGTAATCACCGCAAGGTGGGTTTCAGCTTCAATGGCACCAGTCTGGCTGCAAGCTGAGCATTATTCTGTGGTTTTAGGCTACACCACAACAGTGACACTCACCAGTACACAGGCCAGCTCAGTTTCTACCTTTAGATTGAGGTATAAGTACACCCAGAATATCATGTTTCATTTTCAACACATGAAAAAATACAGAATACCTCTCACCCCTTCTGTGTAACTGCAGTGTTAAACTGAAGAACAGCCTGATTTTAGTAATATTATTTTTACAAAATCAGATGCAACACTTAAATATCCTTTTAAAATTAGTTTCATTATTTTAATGACTGGACTTATTACCCAAACTCTTACGGCAGGAAAGAGTCCCATTCTTCATGCCCTAACTTCTCTCCCACCTCACACAATCACAACAGAAAATTCTTCTTAAAACAAACAAACAAACCAAACCAAACAAAAAACAACAACAACAAAAAAAAACCCCATAAAACAGAAAACTAATGCACTCTCTGGGTGAAGGGAAATAAAAAGCATAATTGAAACTTATGAATTTTAGCTTTAAAAACATTGGCATTGATTAAAGATTTCCACAGTGTACAATTTACAAGAAATTACCTCAGCAGGGTGAATGGATTTGATTTCATAATCACAAAGTTCCCCGACTCTTTGGTATTATATTCCAAGCAAGCTTGAATATTAAGTTTAATTTCACTTTTTTCAGGAAGTGATTTTACTCAAGATTGAATACAGCTGTTAGCAGAGTTCACTGTTCTAAAAATGCTTCTATGCAAACCGAAAAAAGAGACGTTTCTGGACATGAGGATTTGCATCCTGGTTCTGGAACACAGTTGGCTTTGGAGAAGCCAAGCTCCACTTTCAGAAAATCTTACTGGAGAAATAGTCTCCAAAAATTAAATATTAAAGAAGGGGAGAAAAGTCTGTGTAACACGTTTGATGAGTTAAATGAGTTGCTCAATGTCCTTTGACAATGCAAAGCTAACACACTTGCTGGTTTTACAAAAAGAAGCACAATGATAGATACATCATTTTTGTTTTGTTTTGTTGCAAACATTAGAATTAAAAACTCACTTATTGCAGGGGTGATGTTTCATTTACTATTCAATCTTGATTCTTTTATTTTAATATACACAGAGATGTACTCTGGCATACAGAACAGGGCCTCTGCAGAGGAAACGCTGCCAGCTAAAAACACAGGATGTAATCGAGACCACAAGAGACACATACTCAGTTATAAATGTAACTATGCTGGAGGTATGGGAAAGAAGAAAAAAAAAACAACAAACCACCCCTCTTATTTTTCACTGCCAGTTTTAATTGTTTCAGTAACATTTTCCCACCCTTATTTTGTGCCAGTATAATGGGAACAAAAACAATCAAATGTAATTACTTTTGCAGCTAAGATAACTGCAGGATTCAGCATATGAGTCCAGCCATACTCATCGTTTGTTTTAGGCACATCTCAGGTGACAAGCACATACTCTTCATGCAATGCAAGCCTTAGCAGGACATTATCTGGTCAAATTAGCCTCAAATATGTAATAAAAATGCCTATTAAAATCCCCTGAAAAACCAACAAACAACCAACAAAAACAACAAACCAAACACAAACCAAAAACTCTACTAACCTTAAAAAATTAATACTAAGCAACCTAAATCTAAAACAAGTAGAAATACATGGTAACTGTCAACCCGTCCCCTCCGCCCCCCTTTAGCCTCTGCACCCCTGACACTCTTTATTAACAGAAGAAAACCAGGAAGTAAAACACACTAAAACACTGAAAAAAAGAGCTGAGCGAATTACTTTGTTTTCTACAAGAAAATGTTGTTTGTTTTTTAAAGCAACCAAGAGTATGCGAGGTCCCTAAAGCGCTCCCCGTAGAATAACAAATGGTATTCACGGTAATACGGCTAAAGACTTGTAACATTTGCTTTGGACAGACGGCGCGGGGCGGCGACAGGGCCCGGGCTGTGCCCCCGGGCTGGGCAGGACAGGCGGCCAGAGCCTCCGCTCTCACACCTGCTGCGTGATGACGGAGGCATCGTGCTCGGGCCGTAACTCTTCTCCTAACTTTCCCGAGAGACGGAGCAGCCGCAGCAGAGCTGTGACGTCCCGGGGCTCCCGCGGCCTGTCAGCCATCTTGTTCATCAGCTGCGAACTGCCGAGAGGAACGAGCCCGTAAGAAAAGCTCATACGCTAAAATTACCCACTAGAGGGAGCCTATAAATCCCCGCGATAGGAAGAATAAAAGTATATTTGATTAGGGAATTGCATTTTTACTTATTCGGGAAGTTTGTATACGATGTATTTAGAACACTTCGCCGCCCACCCCCAACCTCCAGCTCTGCCTCTCCACGCTGCCAGCAGCCCACTGACTCATCACAATATGTAAAGCAACCTTGAAGTTTTGAGGCTATCACTGTTACACAGTATTTATATAAACTCACCAGTTCCTAATGCACTTTAAAAATAGCATGGAAATCAAAACTCTTCCCAAAATATTTTCTATATGCATATGCTCAGTCTGAAAGGCAGATACACACACATGCACAACAGCAGATCTCAGAGGACAAACATATAGTTTTTCAACCCTGGCAGCTGTGCTGGAATAGGGAGCAAATTGCAGTCTTGCTAGAATAATCAGATATCTTATCTCTGAATCCAGTGAGAGCAGATTTAGCTCTAAATGTACCGAACTGAAGGGTTCCTTATGCATTTCTCCAAACCAAGGGCTCTAGGGTTTCACACCATTTGCAGGAACGTGGCAGCTCTTGGGCCAGACCATCAGCCTAAAAAGCTGTTAGAGATGAGTACAGTTCTGGAATGCACTTGCTCATTGATTTCCATCCATCCAAAATGCTCTTCAGCACCTTCACAAAGTAGGTTTTGTGCAGAAGAGATGTATTTTGCATTTATCAAATAAACTAATAGCATAACTAGAAGTTTCTTATTTAATATTTCTCCTTCAGAAATACAGTTGCTAGAAGAGAGAAAAAGAAGAGGAAACCACTTTGCACAAAAGCCTGAGGCATACATTTGAGCAGTAAAAAGACATTATCTGTGACAATAGATTGGAATCTACTCATATCAAGTTTGACAATACAGTCTTTTATTTTGCCACCCACTGAAATCCATATTATTACCTATTTGCTTGAAACTTTAGTAGCAGATTGCTGATATGCTCAGATTATTGATTATCATTTTGGTCAAGTATGTTACCCCATCATTACAGTTTACTACTCCTCAGATTCTAATGTTTACCTTAATTTTGAACTTACTTTCTTTCAACAGAAGAACTACAGCACAAGCATCCATATATCCAAAGCCAGTAAGTACAAAAGGGAGATAAAAGGATCCATAAAGTTTGTCCTTTTGAGCCCTCTAACAAAATAGGACACTTCTGGTAAAGGGTGATTAATATACCACACTAGGATGCAAGAGAGCTATGTATGTTTGATGCTGCTTCCACCACTGTGTGATTCCTCCATTGTGCATTCAATCTTCCACAGTAAAATACACTGATAGTCCTGGGATCATACTTTAAAGCTATTTTGAAGCTATCAATGAAAAAGGAGGCATTAATACTATGATACTAGAGCTATGGTTGGTCTTCATCTTCTGTTACTTTTCTGTTATTATTTGAACATTAAAAAAACAAACCCGTTGTTGCATACACTTCTAGCAATTCCTTTAAACCTTGGAATTTAAGTAAGATTTTATGTACTTTGACCTTTTATTTGACCCCAAACAGCATAAAAGCTGATAGTTTTGCCTGTGTTTCATGTTACGTGTTTGGAATCTTGATGTTTATGCCAATCTTTTTTAAAGTAGTTGACTCATACAATATTTGAAAGACCCAATTAAATAGTTTTCCCAGCCTAGTACTGCTTTTAATCTCTTCATCATATGGGAGAGTAGAATATTTACAGTATTTCAAAAACATCACTTACTATTAAAGAAAATTACATCTAAATAAAATAAAATGTTACTTAAATGTGTCACTAGTCCTTTGACAAGCACTGGTTTAGGCTGGGTCAGGAAAGCCACTGGGTGTGATGATGTTTCAGTTCTGTTGACCTCAGGTCTCAATATCTTGATAAAGATAACAAGACATCAAAACAGTGCATAAAACAGGTATAAAAAAAGTACAAGGTAGGTGAATAATATTCTTTTGGTGATCATGGCAGAATGCACAGCACCCCTACTGATTACCGTCACCTAATCCTTACTGTAGTGTCTTAAAACCTCTAGTGTCACCATGGGAGACACAAGAGACATCGAAGTGGAACAATGAAAAGTTCCTTGCACTGCAAAACTGAGTTGAGAACTGGAGACAGTACTGTTCAAACTTTCATAATGTTGGTAAATTGGGCTAATTTAGCTTACAACCTAAGAGTCAACAGAAGAATCTAAAAGATGATAGAGATAATACATGAGAAAATTAAAATGGTGGTTATCTGTTATCCTATTCATGTTTAATTGCTGCTGCATTTAACTGGAAGAAATAAAGGGAGACAACATAAACTGTGAGAGTCACATAGATAGAAGTGACATTTTTCCATCTACCTTGCTGAAGTGATCTGGCAGGCTACTGCAAATATTATGAAATAGATAATGGCTATATGAAATATGGAAATACAGAGGCAGTCATCAGATAGGAAGCCATGCATTTGCAGCCTGCAAACAATCATAATGAGTATTAGATCGGAGTTAAGCATCTAATTGACAAATACATATATATATATATTGCTGGACCAATGCAGATTTTTAGTTTAGACAAGAGAACTAGACATTGTGTTGACAGACCAGCCTTGGAACAGGAAAGCTGCCCCCTGTTTGAAAGCAAATTAGAACTTTCTTTACCTGTAATAGGGAATTACACAGTTGCAGTATCACTCTTCAAAACGCAGAAGTCAGGATTTATTTCTTTGAAGGTACAAAAGATATTTAACTAAAGGGATTATTTAGGGATTGCAATGTTGTAAGAGGTGTCCCTGCTGCTAGATTTCCTACTGTCTTGGGTAATCTTAAAACAACATTTTGTCTTGATTATTTGCAGATGACTTAAACTTTGAATTACTGGAAAGCTGATGAAGAGAAGGTAGTCTGGGATGAGGGTGCTCGAGGATCTGACTCTACAGTTCCCCATGCTCTAGGTAGTAATTTATTCTAGTGTCAGAAGACCACTGAAAATTTTATTTAGATTTATTTTAAGGCTCTGGATAACAGACACCTTGTGCACACTTAGTTTCGCTATAAATACTTTCAGGAGGGGCAAGGCAATAAAGAATGACAGTCCCTACATGTCCTGGTTAGGAACACACAGGAAAACCATGATGATCAGCACACAATAACAAGGACATGCCTTCCTTTCTTGCATACTTGGTTCAGTCCTCTTGGGGAGGGGGCGTTCACCAAAGCAAAGCATTGCTTTTTTAACATATGTTCACATCTTTTCTTTCAGAGGCATATCAATGGATATAACCAATTCTAGAGATAAAATTAACAACTCGACAGTGTCACCTTCTTCCACATTCATAGACAAGTTCACAGCAGAAATAATGCTGACTCTCTTGCTTTGTGTATAGATTCCTTGCTCATTTAGTAATAAAGAGCAGAAGTCAGGTCAGAACAGAAGAATTATGGAAATAATTCAATACTGATTGGAAGTGGTGGCTGAATAGCAGAGAGACAGATTTGATTTAAAATGTTATCCTGCAATGTCTGTTATCCTAGAAGGCTTTACGATGCATTTGCCTGTTCTTATGAGAAGAAAATGGTACTTTCAGTTGCAGAATGCAGAGTGTTTCTGACAGAAGAACTTTGCCTCATGTAAGCAAAAACAGTGACATGGATCCATACGAAAGGCAGACATTTGCATTTGCTATAAATTCCTTTTCCATTTCCCCCCTCCCCAGTCTGTCTGCTTGCCATCACTGTGGAGCACAGAGCAGGGATCACTGTTAGGGAGGAAGAGATTGTTGCTGGAGTCAGGCACCAGGTATTTCCTGAATTCATTATTTTCTGCAAGCCTGTTGTCTGCTTTGTCAGACAGAAATTTGTTTCCTCAGTATTTCAAATGTCAGATCTCACCATGCAACTAAAAGTTGTGCTTTACAGAAGTTGTGCTTGTGTACAGTGTGTCTAACTACATAAATGTTCTGGAAAAATTAAAATATATTACAGTCACATCGGGGAATATCATCGTTCCATAACTACATGCTAATGAGCATGATGCTGTAATTTAATTATAAAATACCCATTAATTCTTACTCAGTTTACTCAGTATATAAAACAACAATCCTGGGTTTCATGTTTCCACAAAAGACGGACCAAAGAGGGAATGACAATTTGGCTAATTATTTTCCAATCTAACTCACTAAGCATATTTTTCCATGACACACAAACTTCAATTACTAGTTTGATTTATGTAACACTTGTTTTTTGAAGCACTGCACAAATAATTAATCTTCTCAACACTATTATTATGATTAATATTTCTTATTATTGCTTATTACTGTTACTAAACTCTTCCTTTACATATGGAACATCTGTAACCATTTTAGGGGGCTATTCTCAAGAGTATACAAAAGCTTTAAAGACTTTTTCCCATTTGTTCATCAGTTTTTAAAAGCTTGTTCACTAACTCAGCATCAAGTTGCTATACTCAGTGTCTTAAAACCTTCACAGTCAAATATTTCACTCATCTGTGCCATGTTCAGCTTCACTGACAAGGGCCCATAGACTAATGTCATCTAGTCTTAAGCCTCCTTGACTAAATAGGGAATAACTATCAGCTCCCAAGTTAGCTGTAGTGGATCATTGCAGGGCACCAGTGACACTGAAGCAGTCTGTTATTCTCAGCCTCTTTACGACCTTAAAACCTATCAGATGACCCATTTTAATTTTTTAATTATTTTTTTTCACTGAATATGATCCTGCTTAATGCCTTTGAAATCTTAGGGACCCATGGCAAGACATTCACAAAAAAAGTTGTTCTGCCTTTGGCCTAGGCCCTAATTTACAGCCCCACAGCCAGCATTGCATGATCTTCACATTAAATCACAAGGTTTGTTTTTTTCCTTCCAGTTAAGGACTTGCTTAAATTTTTATTAAGACATTAATCTCAAAGTTAAAACTTAATTTCATCTTGAAGCTAAACATCAAATCCTGCCCTCCTTTACCTCAAAGCTAGTTTAGCAGCTCTGGAAATGACAAGATCCCATTTTCCACAAATAGAGGTACAATGTGGGCAGTGGGAGAGCAGGCTTCCCCATATTGCCCTGTGGATTTGCTTCAAACCTGTTGCTGGAGGTGTGCCTTCAAAAAGGAATGCACGTGCAATTCTACTACTTTTTTAATTCTCTGCTGAGCATATCAGGAAGGGTGACACCTGAGACAGTGCTCTCTGTGACTGCAGCACAGGCTGAGACCAGTATCTCATTTTGCATTTCCAAAAAGCAGCTACTGAATGATGACAAAGAGCAGGCCAGAGAGGCAGAAGTTAATAAGTTGATTAAAAATTATTTATCTTAGAGAAATGTAGTTCAATCAACCCTTTCATTAGCTAAGAAGAAGATAAAGGATATCTCCCTGTCTTTCAGAAATCAGGGCATGGAAATAAGGACAGAGCTTTAAATATACAAGGAGGCATTTAGTCTGGGAGATGGATGCACAAGGAGGGTCCAGAGAAAATACACCAGCAAATTTGAGCTAATTTCTACATTAGTATCAGGGATTACAATCATGCAGCAACAACAACAACTAACCTCAAAAAAGGACAATATGCCCATTTATTTAATTCTAACCTTCATCTTATTAAATTATTAAAAATAACATTTTGAAAATATCTTTATTTTAAATGAGCTTTTACAATCTTGAAAATTAATTGGGGCAAAGAAACATTTAACTCAGCATAAAGCAGAATGCTCCTATCATGAGGTACTGAAATTTCTAAAAATGTTCCAGTTCACGTGAATTCTAAATGTATTGCCTTCCACTCCCAGTTTTCAAATTTCAGCAACTTCAAATACATTCAGATAGTTCTTGTTTTATCAGGTAAATATTAGTCGCCCTAACTATCCAGTGTTTTGATCCACTTTACAAGGTATAAAACCCAGACAGACAATAATATATGACTGTCTTTGAAACTATTTAACAGAATCCCTGTTTTAAGGCAAAACAGGTTTCTTCAAGGTGTTAGGATGTTAGAAGAGGTTGGCAAAGCTCCTTGGGGGTGGAAAGACCTCTGCCTGTGACACCCTGCTTCACCACAACAGCAAATACTGGTATCTCAACATCTGTACACCCAGTCGTTCACTGCTGTGATTTTCTTGTTTGTTTTTAACTAATTGCAGATATGAAACATAGTGTGCCATGCCCTATTTACATGAATCAAAAGACCTATTTCCAAATACCTCAGATAGGGTGTCCCAGCCTTTGTAATGCTGATTTCTCCCCAAATTTTTCATTTTATGAAATTTTTCATTTTATGAGTTTATTTCATGCCCTGTTGTATGAAGATGATTTCACCAGTAAGAACATACTGACTGACATATGATTCTGTACAGCATAATTGCTGTACGACAGTCATTAATCTTTACTCAGAAAAGGTATCTCATTTTCCCTCTATTTCCATACTTTGAGATTGAATTTCCTCACTCATAACACATATGTAATAAATGAATACTAGTGCACATGGATATACTCCCTTTCATAAGATATAAAGGTAAATAATAATCACAATTGTTCTTCTCAAACTGTCAGGACATAGAATCATAGAATTACAGAATGCTTTGGGTTGGGAAATCTGATGTTTTACTTTGCACATCACCAGTTGTAATTTTCTCCAATAGTAAATGAGAATTCACTAGTGCAAAGTTTCTTATATGTTTCTTTCAGCAACAGTGCTAGCATAAACATTTCCCCCCTTATCCTGCTTGTTCCTGTTATTCATTTTTGCTGTTTATTTTTAACCTGGACTGGTTCCCAGATCTATTTCATTGTATGGCCCCACTAACAGCTATGCTGGCATTGTTGATGGGGTAGTGCAGGGAGAAAGAATGGCTGGAGACAAAGAGGGATGCTTAAAGTTAGTACTGCTACAGAAGAATACAACTGAAAACACAGCTTTAGTTTTACAATGCATCTTCTGTATTATAGGATTGAGCTACAGACCTTGGAGCACAAATTATAAGCATTTAATGTTCATCTTCCATTCATCTTCATTCATCACCCGCTACTTGCACCAGCTGATTCTATTGATACCACACAGCAACAACTTTGTTTGTTGGCTGTTGGAGAGCAGTGAATGTTCTTACTACAACTTGTCTTTGGCAAAGGAGCATTTGCAAGCCTTCCTCTATTGGTTTCAGCTATTGCTGCCTCCAGGTGTTCTTTTTGCTCTTCTGCCAAAGATGCCTGAGTAGCAGAGTGAGCAGAAGGGAATGCCTGAGCTTCAGTTCTTCCGAGTACAGCCTGTGATATCTTAGCGTAGCAACCTTTTTTCCCCATATCTCCCCACCCTCCTGCACCACCAGAGTTACTTTCCAGGCACTCCACCTCCTTACTGTGAGAAGCATTTTATTCCTACAGGGGGCTGGAAGGTGAGCTTTCAAGTGCTTGCAAAGTACTCTGTTTCTACTCTTCTCTGTTCCCTTAGCTGCTGCATCCCCACCCCTTCCCAACTAGATTTGTTTAAATGAAGCTCTGTTTCAGTCCCAGATGTATTCCTTTTTCACCTACTGCCTGCCTTCCTCTCTGCTCCCAGGTAGCCTTCTGTAGTTACCAAGATGGGGACACCTTGCTTCAAGAAGCAGTGTTTATGGTGCTGTCTGATCAAGGAAAGTGAACTTGAGTGGTAGTGTCAACTCTGCAAGAAAAAAGCAGAGACATGGGCGGATACCCCCTTGCTGCCTCTCATGAGAACGTATATGAGTAGGGAAAAGCCAGGCAGTGGAGGGGGTGTGGTGGGCTAAGGT
>NW_009952974.1:7989946-8005244 GCF_000747805.2 Chaetura pelagica
TAGGGAAAGGCCAGGCAGTGGAGGGAGTGTGGTGAGCTAGGGAAAGTAACATCTGAAATCTGTGCAGAAAGATTCACCAGAGTTAATCTCTTAAACCCCTTAAATTATTGCTTGCATAGGAAAAGTTTAAAAATGCATTTTTCTTGTGCTTCTCCATTCTGTTTCTGATCCAGAGCGAAGAGGTTTGTGGTCAGGATTAGAAGTAAGGAGCCACAACCCTTTGCTGTTTCAATGTTAATGGCATTTGTGACACATCCTTAGTCTAACAGAAGAAAATGTCTTATGACCAGAGTTAGTTGGGTGGAGTCTTTAGCGAAACAAAAGCTAAAAAATGTCAATCAATGCTTTCTCTTGATGATTTGTAGTTGTAATCTTCTTATGAAAATTAACCTTGGGAAGGCATCAAGGAATTTCTAGATGAGAACTGTTGCTAGGGACTTACATGGTTTGGCAGTTATACGCTACAGTTTGTGATAATCCATTTGCTGCTGTTGATTATATCCTATGTAATAGATAATACACTGTCAACTCTTATGTTACTTGTAACAAAGTTGCCACCTCCAAGTTTTATTGTCCTGCTCTCTCTTTCCTTAGAGTACCTTTAGACAATAAGGTATGTCTACTCAGTCTTCTTCCAGTAGACCTGGGATCACACAGCCTGTGCCCTTGGTCCAGTAGTCACCTCGCTGAAACCTCAGCAGGATGTTTTAGTGCAGATTAAACACTGTCCCAACACAGTTTCCTATTACTTTAGGGCTGAGGCAAAGTGAGCTTATGTTAGCATGATAAAAAACCATGTGAAAATACCTGCAGGTATTTTGAATGTACTCTTAGGGGTTTTCAGAGCAGTTCCCTGCTAATGGAGGAACACCAGGGGACCTGAGGAAATTCTAATTGTCTGCTCAGAAGAAGGGCTGCAACAGGCAAGCAG
The DNA here is from genome assembly GCF_000747805.2 of Chaetura pelagica. Taxonomy (NCBI): domain Eukaryota; kingdom Metazoa; phylum Chordata; class Aves; order Apodiformes; family Apodidae; genus Chaetura; species Chaetura pelagica. Next base: position 7,990,878 of record NW_009952974.1, read on the forward strand.
CAGTCCCTCCTCTGTTGCTTTTACTGAAAAACTGGAACTCGTCAGCTAAGTTGCTGAAGAACACCCCCACTAATTTAGGGTTGTTAAAGAAAGATGAGCTCCATTTTCTCTAAGAACATACCCCAAGGAAAAAAAACAACAAAACCAAACAAAAAAACACCCGAGAATTCTTTTTCTCTCTACTGAGAGCTGCAGAATTAACTCTTCTCACTGCAGTCCTCACTGTGTTGGAAGGGCTACTGCAAGAGTTTTGTTATAATAAAAAAGTTTAAGCCTTCACTGCCTCGCTATATTTGCCATTAAAGCTCCCCAAAAAGGCAACAGCCATTTAATTTTCTTCCCAATCCGTTTGCAACATGTGCCGGCTCCAGGCAGCAGGAGCTGAGGGTGCCGGGAACAGTCGGCACTACCCAGGACTTGGAGCTTGCGTTTAAGCTGCAGCTCCCTGCCAGCTGGAGACACATTTAACATTCCCTGCATGACTTCAGCAGTTCAGCCGCTTTCCCACATTCCACAGCTGGCCTCCCACCACCTCTCAGCCTGCAAGCACACACCACACTGGGGTCATATTCTTGCCATCAATTCTCAAGTAGGACTTGCTAGTGAAAGCACTGGAGAGTTCTGCTTAAAACGTAATGGCACTGTAAGGCCCCAGTGTCCCGGCGTCTCCGAAGTGGCAAGGCTCCATGTAAAAAAAGTACTTTCCATTTGCTCTTCAGCTCCTCTGCGTTTTATAAAAGGTCTGCATATCTTGGGAGCCACAAAATGGTTGGGTGGCAACCCTGTAAAGTCCTAGAACAAATCCTTACTACTGTGAGTAATCCCAGTGCTTTACAATAGTACACATATGGAAGCAAAATCCTTCAAGACTGCATTCATGGAGGTTTATTGTTAATAGTCCCTTTTTCTGACTGCAAATTCATGTTGCTTCCCTTGCATGCCACATCCATTTTTGTTTTGGTGCAGAAGTTAAAAAAAGAAAGCATGTAGTCTGCAAATGTTAATTTTTAATACTGTAATTAGCTTAATGGGTTACAGTGGTTTGTATTTTTTTAAGTCTACAGGCTGAACTGGCTCGTGCCTTTTTTGTCATGCTTTGTGTATCCTGAAAACATGTAAACAACAACAAATTTCCAGAAGAATTTATGGAGACATGTACATTCCGTACATAGTGACACTTAATGACAGCAACTTTCTGGCAATGCATACTTAAAATTTCTCTTAAAAGAAAAAAACAAAACAACAGCAACAAAAACCCACAAAAAAACCCCAAACAAACAAAAACAAAAAAAAACCCCACAAGACAAAACTAAAACTATTCAAACAATTTACAGGTTAAGCATCAAGATTTTATGGGGACAATGACTAGGAGGGAAACCTATGGTATGATCTGAATCTGGATTCCTCATTTATCTAATTCCAATCACAAGAGTGGTTAGGGACTTCGCAAATAAAGAATACTTGCACAAATTAAACCTGTATATCTGGGTGGGTTGGACAGAAAGATCTACAAATGCATTTTAATTTTCCCTGGAAACGATACATGAGACTGAATTAATATATCATTGACTTTCTGAGGTACAAAACAGGACAACTAACTCCACTGAAATAATGGTTTGCGTAGCTGAAGTGAGATTGACGTGGATGTGCATCAACTGAAAGTCTAAATACTACTGAGATAATCACAGTAACAGTAAAATTGGTTCTTGGATCTGGACAGGGCACCAACACAATGCATTGTTTTAGACCTATTTCAGGACATAAGTAAGACCTCATCTTTGTGTAGCACCAAACACCAACATGATTTGGATCCAGGCATATACCAGAAAATATCTACCAGAAGATACAGTTTGTTTTATATTTTGATAACTATTTTAACACTTATTTTACTAATGTTTGAGTGAATGCCCTTTTAAAAAATTCAACCAGCCATATTGCCATTATAACTTAAAGACATCTGGCCCACATTTTAAATATCAGGTAACATCCTCTTGCTCACTTAAAAAAACTACTTTAAGTCAAAGTTGAAAGAAAAATATCACTCTAATAAGATGCTATCTTCCTCTTACAATTAGAAAAAAATCAGATAAACATACCTTGTACAAACTATTTTTTATAAACTCATTTTGGGTGAAGTCCCAGTTTATGAGTTAGCACAACAAATAAAATACCATCCAGCTCTAAACCTAGCTAATACAAATTTATCATAGAAGCAGTGACAAGCCCTTATCTGCACAGGGATGGCTGGCACCAGTACACAGAGGAGCTGGCTACAAATGCATGCCATTAGGTATTATTAGAAGAAAAATGTGTTGCCAGTAAGGAGAAGGTAGATTTATACTTGCAGACATGAAAACTTTATTAAAACAGAATTATTTACAGCCTCAAGACATGCAGCATAGCACAATCTTCTTACAGCCTAAGTAAATATGGTAATTGTAATTGAACGTGAAGTAACTGTAATGACTTCCAGAGTTAAACTCTCTATTCATTGGGCATAAGTCCATTCAAATTGGTGGAAATACTGGTGAAGTTACCCATAGATGTCAACAAAAAATTTCCCTACCTAAGTTAACAGGCAATCCCCTCTAGTCCACCGTGGACACAACGGTGACTTTACTGATTAGCAGCAGCCATGTGCTTTCAGGTTTAACATTTCCTTTTACTCTCCTCAGCCTACAATTCTTTCACACCTAAACACCAGCCACGACCTAAACCCAGCGTGTCCCCACAGGGTGCTTGTTTCCAGCCTACAAACACAAGCTGTGCACGAAGCATGTTTAGCAAACAGTAAATTTGTCTCATGGTCTATACTGTTACTATCCATTGATTTATATATTTAGAGCACCAATATACTAGTTTCACTTTGAAAGCCAGGGACTTTGTTCAGATTCCCAGGTCCTACAAAACCCCATCTGATTTAAAAAGCAAGAACTCATTAGATACTCAACAAATGCTTTTATTTTTATTAAAAATATGAGGGAAAGGCACTGACAACAGTTGGCCATGTACTACCAACCGCATCTGGCAGAAAGGCTTAATTCAAAGTACAGTAATTTGAGAAAACTTATTTCAAAGGTAATTAGGTTGCTGTACAGCAACAGACAAAAAAACTTGATGGGGCTGCTTGGAAGAGCACTTTCTAGCACTGTTAGAAAACATGTTTTGCAGGATCACTAAAGAAATATCTAATACTCAACACAAGAGCTCACACAATATTCCCGAGTTCTCTGGGTTTAAAGCAGTAATACTGCCATGCCACCATTCTCCAGATTAATCTGTCCAGACAAACAAGATGTCATTTTTTGAAAACTTACGTTTTGAAAACGTTATTACAGAATAGACAGCACAGAGGGACTAAGAGTCTGACAACATAAAACTATGATTATTCCTCTTGCTATCAGCTCTAGTATAGAGTAGAATATAATTATTCTATCATAACTGTAATAAACTGCAATTACAGACAATAGCATTAATAATTTTTGGTCAATGAGCACTAAAAACTGCTCAGTGAAACTGAACGAAGTGTATAGTTTAAACATTTGAATTTCTAGTCCACAAATGATACAGAAACGTGTTTTACTCTCTGAAGTGTGAGTGTTGTGATTATCTAAAATTGCACAGGATTAGCATTATTCATACAGAAAGTAAAGGTCAAGAAGTCTTGATTAGAAAAAAAAAAAAAAGAATACTTAAAAGAAAACATTTTCTATTTGAAGCATTTATGTTTATCATTTGTTACTAAGCTTTGAACTGTTCTCTTCAGGATGCTGATGAAAGTTCAGGGCATTTTTCAAATCCAATATAATTAGTGTTCATCCTTCTGCAGTGTCATTAACTGCATACAACCTAGTTAAGTGTGCTAGATTTAAACAAGTCATATACTGCGCATTTAAATTAATACCTACCTTAACTTTTTACATTCAGCCATTGTTTTGAATTTTAAATATTGGTTCACATATAGTCTTTTCATAAAAATAAATAGCTTAATAGAAACTGAGTGTGGCAAGTTAATGAAGTAACATTAGTTACAAGCACTACAAGAACTATTATGATGTATACATGTGCAAAAATTGTATCCAATATACTTCTTTTAAAATGAAACTTTAAAATAACTAAAACAAATATGAAATAATGTAGAGAATTCTGGAAATTCCTACTCTTATAATGTGAAACACAAGTATTTCTGAAACTAATAAAATGCCAAACTGCAGTTCCAATTCAGATTACCCACTTTCAAAGTCTAGCAACTGGCTTGTTGCTTTAGCTTTCCTCTGTTCCTTCAGTAATTTGTGTTTGCTTTCCTTGGGTTACTGTATCAAAGCAGTATGAGCATATAGATGCTTATTTGTCACAGAAATAAGGGTGCATACTAACAATCAAAATTAATTTCACAGTATGTCAAGTAACTATTAGTCCAAATGCAGGTACATATTCCTATGTCAGAACTGAATTAATTTTGGCTATGCCCTTACCATTATTTTATATATCTAATCTGCTGCTTAAGCTGTATAGGCGAGAATGCAGTTATGCCCCCTGATGCACTCAGTCACCATTGGATAGAATTACAAGTGAATGTTCTCCATTCCTGTTTATGTTGTAAGTTCTAAGAATTACTATCATATGAGTACAATAGGTGTCTTTTTAGCAGTACGCTGACATGAAAGAGAAGTTCAACTATGTTGTTTAATTGTGTATACTCCAGTGCTAGGCAACTCTCCAAACCTCACTGTAACCATAGTTTAAGGTTCATCCAGATCAGCATGATAATGAAGCTTATGCTTTTTATGCTTAGCTTTAAGTGACAATTGCTTTTCTTTATGGTTTTATATTTACCTGTACTGAAGCACTGTTAGAGACATTGTATCAGGCTGGCCTATTTTACAGAATGATGGGTTGTCCTCTAAAGCGCTGGTCTACTATTCTGTTTACATGGTGTCAGTTTCCTGGACAGAGAACTGATCTGTTATTTTTTGTTGGCTTGTCTGGAGAACATATTCATCACAGCATAACAAACAGCAATATCAGAGAAAAAGTGCATCTTCAGAAAACATGTTGTTGAATAATTTAATGGGGCCAAAAAGACTTAATAGTCTGGTATTTAGGTGTGCAAGAATTGTAGGCTGAGGAGAGTAAAAGGAAATGTTAAACCTGAAAGCACATGGCTGCTTAATAATGCACTGTTACTCAAAAAAAAAAAAAAATAAAAAAAATCACATTCTAACAAGTATCTATGTGCATCATAATGTAAAACTGGCACCATTAACTCTAATGTATAAACATTATGAAGTATTTTTATTAATGTATTTTTATTAATGTAAGACATCGTCCACTACAAAAATACACGGTTGAGGCCAAAAATATAGGACAAATGTGCTCCTTCGATGATGAGTTGTTATTAGAAGTGCTTACTGGGTGTGTGTAGGCAGACAACTGTGAGACAGAGAAAACTACATTCCTAAACTACAGTTCAGTATAAAAAGAAAGTTCATTTATTGTTCAAAGTATATAATTTACAGTGTTCCAGGTTTTCTATTATGTAAGTGCTTCTGTATTTTGTGCTCAGCAGGACAGTGAAATGGCCATTAGATTTCATACAAATGCATAGTCTTCATATAAAATCCCTCTTTGGGGATGAAGTGCTTTTTGTAAATTGCCTTTTATGACAACATAACAGAATAACTAGTATTTCTCCAACCCCAACTACAGATCTCTACAAACTCCTGCAAAGTTCACAGAATCCCATAATGTTAGGGGTTGGAAGGGACCTCAAAAGACCATCTAGTCTAACACCCCTGCCACAGGCAAGACCACCTAGAGTAGGTCACACAGGAACGCGTCCAGGTGGGTTTTGAATGTCTCCAGAGAAGGAGACAAGTTCAGCACACCTACATTTTCATCAAAATGTTTGTCAGAATCTAGACAATTCAGAGCTAAGGTAAAGACAGGAAAAATACCTCATACTTGATCTGCAGAGGTCAGATAGTACTTCAAATTTTTAATCATGTGAATATTCTTAACAACATGAGCATTTTAAGAATTGTGACACAGAGCTGAAGGTTGTTAAAGTTGATAGAAATTACGTATTAGCAAAAATAACATCTCACTTTGTTGGAACTAAGGTGTATATATAGTTCTTTCGACAATGAGAGTAATGTGTTGCTTTATTCTTTATCAGGTCTCCAATGAGTCTGACATTATCTCCCTAACTATTGAGATTTCCCTAATAGTACTCATTAGTTACAGGATATTGAATGCATATTATGCAACAGTGTTCAAAAAAGGAGTAGTGTAAAACCCAAGGATTATGCCACAAAACACTACTACTACCCCATTTGCGTACACCCTCCAAAGTCCATTTTGTCTGCCATGTTTCATTGAAACATGAAAGTCCTCTGTTGCAGTCACACACACCTTGTGCAGAGGATTCCTGACCTGTGTGGAGGGCCGCCAGGGAGCTTAAATATTATATAGAGTAAAAACTGATAGGCTAAATCTAAATCAGTTACCAAGGGCGTTGCAGTCTATCGCACGCAGTGGCAAACCCAACTTCCTGACCACCTGGGCTCATGTGAACAGAACCTCATAAATAACAAATACAAGAAAAATCTACATTTTCTTTACTATTTATTTTATTTCAAGTAAGCATCCTTTTCTATTTCCCACAATAATTTGCTCTCTGGTGGTTTGGCTGAATCCTCAGCAATTCCTTACGTTGATCAAAGGCAACAGAGAAGGGCTTCCCCAACTATGAGAGCTGTTTAGCCAAAACAGTGATCATCACCTTCCCCACCTGACACAAAAATGCTCTAGGCATGCAGGGGTATCATGGAAAGAAGACAAGATAGATGGAGTCCAGTACCTCCCATTAAATCTGACCAGTATATATCTTCAGTTTGTACTGGAAATGGATTCAGGGAAACTGAGTGGAATTGACACTAGGGAAGATATGTCTGGTTCAGGACAAAACATCATCTGTACCTGCAAGGGTCTGGGTCACTGTGAAAATAAATACTCAGGTAATTCTTAGTGATCTATATATGTGCAAGTATGGACAATAAAGTTCACCGATCTATTTTTTGTTTCCAGTGATATATTTTTTTGTAAATATAATACCACTGAGAGCGCCTTAATGGAAGCTTCTGTGCAGCCACAAATAAGAATGTAGGGATGTTTGCTTCTTCCTTGCTGAAACAAGTCTGTATGTTTGGAAACTAATTGCTTAAAATCAGAAATCCCAAACTTAATTGGAGAGAAGAAGAACGTAACAAATGAAAATGAGATACTTGTAAGAGTTAAACTTAAAACTCTAATAAATTAACTCAAGAAACAATTTTTTTTTAAAAGAAATATCACTAAAGTAAAAAGGCAGGAAATACACATATTTAAATGCTTCTTTTTGCTCTAATGCGTCTCTAGAAAAAGCAAACATATATTGTTTACGCAGCATAATGCTCTCTTTTACTAGAAAAATATTTAATTTCAAGTATTTCTAATGTGTAATTTGATTCCCAGTTCTTAGCTACATATCAGCCATGGGATACATTCCATAGTTATGAAGTATTATCTTGAGAGATTTAATGCATCCAAGCACACAGCCGATTTCTGCCCTGGGATGCAAATGTACAATTCTCTTAGACTTCAAAGAGTCACAAAAGTAGAATACGCTACAGACTGCAACTGTGCTTTTTTTCTCTATTTAGAGTAAAAGTCTACCCAGTGTTTCTTATTTAACTCCATTCCCCTCCAGTTTTAATTGGAGGGCTGTAACTGAGCAAAGCTGGTCTCTCATGCCAAAACTTAGTGTAATTAAATAAAATACATGTATATGTCTACATTATTGCAAATGTGTTTTTCATAAAGCTAAGCAACTTCATATCCATTCTTCTGTGTATCATAACTTTTTATTTATGAAACTACTATTTCATATAAATGTGTTAATGTAACCATGATACACACATTCATGTAATCACTTGTGTTTTGCACTATTGCAAATCCTAGAAAACCTTCAATTTAAAATTAAATCCAGATACCTGTGTAACTTCATTACTTATAATTTTCAAGAAAGGAGATACCAAAAAGAACGCAGAGAAATCTCATTTGTGTTCTGCCAAGTACTCTGGAGTCCAGTCCTGAATACTGTATGCAGGCAAAATGCTCACTTAGTGAAGTGAATAAATATTTATTGAGCATTTATTTACTTCTAGTATTACTGGATGTGGTCATCTAATTAAAACTATTACAACTATTCATTAGAGGGCAGTTAGTAGAGTTTTAGCTGACATGAGTTTAGCACATCAAGTCAGTTTCACTAAGTTTTGTCTACATTTGGAAATTTACCATAGCTGCTCCAAAATAACCCAATACGGACATGCAGGTATGTGAACATCTACATGGGAATTAATATCAGTAATTCCAGAAAAGTATTTCCTCATCAATTCCATTATACATTTAAGTGCAGACAAGCTCTAAATCTTGTTAGCATCAATATTCTGCACCTTTGATAGCTCTTACTCTCTAACACTCCAGTGTGTTTACTTCAGTATCATGAATCCTTTAAGACTTCATCCTGGAGAGAAGCAGGAACAGGGGGGCCCTGTATGCATATAAATTATATCAGATTCATAGTTTAAGATGTAACAACATTTAGAAGTAACACCATGAGAAAGTAATTACATTTCAGAATAAGAATGCCTTTTCTTGTTTAGCTGGCTTTGAAAGTGGATTAAGCTGTTTTGCACAATGGTACTTTTATTCAAGAAGAAAGCTCTGCTCACTTGAAATTATTTAGGGATAATTACTCCAGAATACCTAAAAAATCCTTATACCTGGCCTTCCACCAGTGCTCACTGTGCTAGTGTTGTGCACAGTGCTTGCACAGCAGTTACCTCTCAAAGATCCCTGCTGTCAGAAGAAAGGAACTAGATGCCAAATACCATTATTAGAGGATTTCTGCACATGAGAGAAATGCAGGATGAAACTATATGCCACAAAATTCTGGGATTTTCTAATTTTTGAGGGCTAACATCACCAATACAAACAATGATAAAAAAACAGCAAAACGAAACTGAGGCAAAAGCTACAAAAAAATACATTAAACCTAAACAAAATTAAAATACCTCTTCTTGGTCAAATATAATTAAGGCTTCAGGATAGCATACTCAACGTGCAAAATCACTATTTATTATTTCTGACGCCTTCTCCATAAAATTAAAGCCCTTTTTGGGTGCTGCATTGCTCCACAGGGGTAGACTGTGACAGAAAAAAATACAAGCTCTGTGTTACCCCTTTGTAATATCATGATCTCCACCACCTCCAAAGGCCACAGCACAGGTGAGAGCTATAAAACTCCAGAATTATTATGGTTCTGAAGTACTGCTATGTCTGCTGGCTTTTCATCTCCTAGGCCAGGCTTGAATGGTGAGAGCAATTCTGGCCACTTCGCAAAAAAATATGAATTAAAATACACAAATCATCCTGTCTCAGTTATAGAAAGTGAACATGCAATTCTCTGATGGTGACTTAAGCACTTCAAACTTTCTCTTGGTCCTGCTTTTTCCTCCAAGTGATGTTAATCTAAACAGAAAGCCCACCTCTCCACTCACCAAAGCAGGCAGGAATGGTATTTCTAGCCCAAACACCAGATCTGCACAGGCTGGGATGGACCTTAGCCTCTGAGGTGACCTACACATGACCAGAACACTGTGCTTGGACACACAGATGTTCTGGCATAGTACAAACAGCACAAATGAACCATGAGAACTTCAACATAAGAAAGCATGTCTCTTTATGTGCAAAATTGAAAGATATTGCTATCAATTTGAGGAAATGGGCTCAAGTTGTACCAGGGAAGGTTTAGGTTGGATATTGAGAAAATATCTTCACAGCAATGGTTGTCAAGCACTGTAACAGGCTGCCCAGGGAAGTAGTAGAGTCACCATCCCTGGACTTGGTGGAGTTAGGTTAATGGCTGGACTTGATGATTTTAAAGGTCTTTTCCAAGCTGAAGAATTCTATGATTCTATTATTCTATTCTATGAAATTTAAGTTTTGCTCTGGCTGATACACTGTATAATTTCAACTGAATTCTGTTTTCCATGCATATTCTTCTAATTTTTTATATTGAGATGGATGCCTTCTGATTTTCTTTTCTGTTTAGCCACTTTTGCCAGTAGTGTGTGAGACAGTACAGTATATTCTGGATACTAAGCAGATGCTAACTCCTTTTAGTCTTTGCTATTCTGTATTTTTTTCTTGGATTCAGATTCATGCCAGACCTATCGGGATAAGAGCATTTCTGAACATATAAAATATCAAAAAGAATAGCAAAATCACTACATCACTTCCGAGTGTGTTCAGCAAGTCCTTGCACTCACTTACTCTAGTTCCAGTGTAATAAGAAAACAGATGTATAATCTACAAGAAATAAAAAGAAATGGCACAATCTTAAATTCTGAGGAGTAACTTTATCTACAATATCATAAAATGGCTGTAGCAGTTAAGAGGCAAAGATAACTGCCAAATTTACCCCACGAGTATCCTTTGTGCTCTCACAATCTATATTAAACAAGGCCTTTCCCAGAGGTCTTGCCTGTCTGCTCCCCAAATCCTCCATTGTTTTTGTAAAAATAGCCTTTAATTCTTGCTGAACTTTAGCAGTCCCCAAACCAAGTTCCTGCAGAATGCTGCCTTCAGTCTCCATTTGTTAGAAATGCAACTCCCCATGGATGGAGCTGGCAGCTGGAGGTGTCCTCTTGTGCCATGCTCTGGCACACATGCCACAGCCTCTTCACTGAAGTGTGCCTTTTCTCTTCCCTGCTCTTTTCTCTCTTATTCTTTTCCCTTATCTGTTCCCTACAGCAACTTTCCTCTTTCAAAATTAGTTTTCCTTCTATTTTCCCTCTGTCCAGCTTTCTATTTTTCACTTACCTTTTCCTCTTTTCCTATCTCAAATGACAACACAAGGCTCAAGAGACTGGTCTATAGCCAGCTTTCAAGAACCTATTTAAGCCACTTTCAGAGATAAACTCAATGATAGGGAGACAAAGGAAGTAAAATGTATCAGCCTCGTGGAACCACCTTTTGAGCAAACTTGCCCCTCCTGAGACTAGCTGCCCTGGGTGTCAATGTGGGAGTAAAGCAGGCAGTTCTTGCAAAAGTGTCTATTGCTTCAGTGAAGCCAAGATTTTATAAAATGAGAGAAACCAGACTACTTCTCTGTTGTTATCTCATTGGTATCCTGAGCCATGCTTTCCTTTTCCTCTTTTCCAGATGCTATTCGATATAAGTACCAATTATCAAAAGATTCTCACTAAAACTCTGAAATACCTGTCATTCCCAGACATGGCTCTCAGCTTTCTACTCCCAGAAATCAAGGCTGGGTCTCCTGACATCCTCCAGTAATTAGGCAAGCCAGAGTTGCTCAGACTTCTATATAACCCTTGATATCAGGGAGCCTTTTTTCTGCTGTCTCCAAGGGATCCAGTGCAAATGGCTCCTGAATTCTGCTTTAAAGCTATAGGCTGGCATGAACAATAGTCTGGTGTGGTCTGGAGGTTTTGCAGCTCATTTAAATTGAAAAATGGGGAGAGGCAATGCAATAAATATGAAAATTAACATCATAATGTTTCTTGAGACAAAAGTAAGATTCTGGTGCATGATTTTTCTGCAAAGACTACACTGGCTGTTTAAATTAGAGAACACATGGAGCTCAGTATCAGTGGCAAAAGGACTAAGGTCTTAATTTATGAAAAAATTGCAGCTAGTGCCCCATTTTATGAGTGCCTTCGTTATATGGACAATCTCCCAGAATATTTTATAAATAATGCACACACAGACATACTTCACTAGATTGCCCACTATCTAAATTACTTGAAGAACAGGCTATTCTGGAATAACAACAACTAGCCAATCAAGGAAATGTAATCAATGGTGAATATTTTCTAGGTAGGTAAATCTAAACTAAATTGTGAAACACAATTTTTAAATGAGTATATACAAATATTAGCAACCACCACCAGAGCACAGGGATCTGCAGCACCCTCCCTGGATAACAAAAGCAATTGGGTGAGATGCAGCACACTTTCCAGCAATGAGAAGGATGGAATACATTTTGAAAGACAAGACTCAGATAAATCCCTACTCCTAAAAAGGTGTGCTGCAGAAATGCCAGGAGTTCTGTTGTTAAACATATATGCATTTCTAATTTCATATAAACATCAGTTAAAGAGGAGCTATTTATACTAACCTTGACAGAATTGAATAGAGTATAAGCAAGCATGGAAAATGACCCATTGTATTTCATATGAGTAAAAAACAATATATATTATTCATTTCAATTTTTCATCTTCCACTTTCAGTTTTAAAAGAAGGAAAATGGCAGCAGATACAAAACATGCATAGCTGCTTTTCTGTCTCTTTTGGGGGCAACATAGCAAAGTAAACTTCTTTCATTCTTTCATTTTTACTACAGCTTTTTGCTATTTCTTCCAGAAAGATACATGGCTACTTAGCACGTACGTGTTAGATGCTGGATAACATTCCTCCCTAGTCGCTGGTCCTAAACTAAAAAAAAGCCCATGGATAGCATTTAAAATTCCTAAGAGCAGAAGCATCCCCTGTGGACAAATAGATCTTAATTTCACCCCAGTACTATATTTTTTTAAAAGTTTTCACTTTTATTTATGTTCAGACACCCCAGTAACCATCAAGGTAAAAACTGCAGGATAAAGAAGGAAATTAAAAAGGTAATTTTTTAATATATCTATTTTTGTTATTATTATTTTCTGTGATAATGCTGCTGTCTGCAATTTTCTGGCCATGAGCATCTCATCATCCTGCCATAGGTGACTAACTATGTATTCTGGCACCTAACAAAAAAAACTTATTTTCACAGTTAATGAACAACCATGAGCGCATTGTCTAGTTAGCAATGCAAAAAGAATTGAAATGTGGGGGGTTTTACATGTTTTCTCATCATCAATCTGGCTGACAACTATAGCTGTGATTTTTGTTGTGTTGGGTTTTTTTGTTTGGTTGGGGTTTTTTTTTTGTTTGGTTTTGTTTTGGTTTGTTGTTGTTTGTTGGTTTTGTTTGTTTAAGATCTAGTAGAAGCAGCATCTTCACGACTAACTTCAGGATTTGGGATCATGAGAGCTTCCTATTATTGTACCTGCCATTGAAAATCCTTAGAAAATATGGGGGAGTAAGCATATAAAAGACACTGGAAAAAAAGTGCTAATAAACACAGAGCAGACTGAAGAAGCTGGGTGGGTGGGTTTGGAAGCCTTTCACATATCCATAGCTTCAGTCCCAGGAAACTGTAATTTGGAAGAAAAGTCACTTGAGATATAAGAACTGTCACTGAAGGGCAACAGGAACACGTTCATTGCCTTTTTTCTACTAGAAAGTTAGAATTCTGCTTTCCTCAGTACTCTTTGCTGTTCCTCTGAATAATGTCTGCTTGGAAATAAATTAGATCTAAATTTGGGTTAATTATGGTTTTATTTAATTTTTAATCCACATCCAATACAAAAACTTATTAATAAATTCAGATTTGATGAATGAACAGGAAATGTCAGCCTAAAGAAGCAGTTTGGTATGAGAATGTACATGTGTCTGTCACAATTTACAGCACAGTCTTGTAACATTCTTATGTTCTGCCAGAAGAAAAACAAACAGACAAACCTAAAACCTTAAATTTTAAGCAGCTTAAACAAGATATTTGCTAAAATGGGATAAGGGAATTTGCATGCTGAAGAGATTATTGCAATGTCATTTGCATATTTAAATAATGCATGTTCTGTTAAATAGAAAAAGGGGAAATCCTTCTATACCTTCCCTTTCCAAATACTGTATCACAGCTTTGAAAGATGAAACATAGAAGGAACAGGAACAGGTTCTTTAGAGCCTATTCTGTTGACAACAGTTATCAGGGTCTACCTTACAGAGTTACACATTAGTTTGGACAGGACATCTGGAGGTCATCTAGTCCAGCTTCCCTGAGGATCTTGTCCAGTTCTGTTTTTACTGTTTCCAAAGATTCCAGAACCTCTCTTGGCACCTGTGCAGGTGCTTGGCAACACTTACAGAGAACAGTCAAGATCTGATTCTTGTGCAGAGAGATTGTGGATCTCCACCCCTGGAGGTTTTCCAGATCAGACTGGATAACACCTTGAACAACATGGCCTGCTCTTCTAGATGACCCTACTTTGAGCAGAAAAGTTGGATTAGAGAGCTCCTGAAGTACCTTGCAACTTGAATTACCCTGTGATCCTACCCCTATACACCTCCAAGAAGTGTCTGGCTCCACCTTGCTATATATTATCATTTGATACATTTAGAGAACAATTAGATCTCCACTTAACC
>NW_009952974.1:8005412-8013983 GCF_000747805.2 Chaetura pelagica
GCTCTTCTTAAAGCTAAACAAAGCCTGGGGCTAGAGCAGGGCAATACATATATTCATCAGAGGAGGGAAAAAACCTCACCCAAATACCGATATGGAAAGAGAACAACCTAAACATAAGCACTGAGTATCTAGTCCCATAAAAGTCCTAAACAGAGAGAACAGTGAAACAGGGAAAGGAATTTGGGACTGAAAGCAAAGAAACTGTTTCAATTATTCAAGACCCCTGTGTTCAGGGAAACTGGAGTTTGACTACTCTTTGTCAATAATTCAGCTACGTCAAAGAAACAACTAAGTATCACCATTTTTTCCTTCTACCTGGAAGAATCAGAATCTGAATTTTTTACTACCTGAGTTAAAAGAAGTAAGTGGCATTCTGGAGTCTTTGACCCTGTTGCACAGAGATATTTTCCCATCCAAAACGTCCCTAAGTATTCTCCGCATTTTAATATGCAATTATCAAAAGCAAATGGCCACTAGTCAGAAAAGCTGCCCAGAGGAAACCAGAAGGTCACAGGCACTATTCATGAAATTCAAAGTTTATATCATAAACCCTTCTTAAATATTTTTTCTAGGAGACAGAATGTTTTAGCTAGTACTTTTCCAAATGAGTCACTAACACCCTTGTCTTAATTCTGCAGCTGCTGCTAATTTGAAGTGCCAGCCTTCTCCCTTCTTTCCCCAGAATGAAATAAAATATCAATGTTGCACTGTGCTGAAAATGGAAAGTTAGATGTAACACTATGCTACAAGGCCTCCGGAAGTCCCATTTACATTTGATTCCTTCCTCCCAGGCCTATACCTAACTTAAGCCCTCTCAGTAACTTATTTCACACTTTCTTACACACTCATTGGCCTTAAGAACAATAGACAGACTCAAATAGCTATTTAACACTTAGTGCACCAACATCTAACAAAATTTAAAACAGTAAAAGAGAAAATAAAGTGATAAAAATTATGTTAGCAGTTATCTGTATATACATATATGCAATCAACAAATTTTAGTAACCTAAGAGCTCTGTTGTATCTTCCTTTGGCTTGGATCTTTTGCTCTTTTGGCCAAGAACATGAAAAACCTTTTATTCAGAAAAGTTAAGCACCACCATTTTATTGTACAAAAGTGAGACCCAAGGGGATGCCCTTTTCTGGCAGACTTCACTCATAGCTATGCAAGTCTCAAACTCCTTAAGTATCTCCTTAGTTCCTCCACTGTAAATATGTATTACAGTTGGGGTTTTTGGGTTAGTTTTCAGCCAGACTGGTTTCCTGATTCGGTTCACTGACTGATCATATGAATGCTAGTGCCAGCACAGGAGAAGGGACAGGAATGAGTTGCTGGAGCCAATGGAGAAAGACAAGACTGCCCTTTTTGGCTGCTGTGCATAGTTATGTAAAATTAAAGCAATTATGTAGCTATGGCCTGAGGGACAGAAGAGGTCACGGATACTACCACAACCTATAAAAAGATACAGAAATTCTGTCAGTGTGTGTTGCCAAGAGACAAGCAAGGGAATTAAGTTCTTAACCTGTAGTAAAATCCACAAATTGAAGCCCATTCCCTCTACCTCTGCACGCAAGATCAATACTTTCCTCTCAATGCACAAGAGTCACACTGAACATTTTGACTTGCATTTTGCATCAGTAAGCTTTGTTTATCTACCTGGAAGGATTCTGAATCACTTTTCACAGGCCTTATGTGTACACTGAGATTTCAAAAATTCAGCTTAAATACATTTTGAAATGTTTCCACCAAGTCAAAGCAATTGTGTCTTACCATCTCAGGCCATGAACAGAGCACAGCGGCTTCAAAGGCTGCCATTAAAGAAGTGAGCTGTGGTACCTGACTATACCCACGTCCAAGCTCTCTGTGTTCCTCAATTCCAATATAATGTAATATAGAAGAGCTTAGAACTTAATGAAATTACATTTAAATTAACATCTCAGTACTTTCAGCTGAGGAAGACTAAGAAAATGCATGAAGTCAGATAGTAATTATCACCCCTTAGCCACAGTATGACCTGAATCTGTAGGGTGCCTGTGTTTTGTCTGAAAGGAATTAAACTCAGATATTCATTTAACAAAGCAGGTAGGAACAGCTGTGATCACTATTTTCTACAGGCCACAGAAAGCTTACACAACACAACAGAAATGAGTACATGATTTGTAGCATATTTTTGGCTAAATCTGAGTGTATAACTTCAAAGGACTATTCCTCAAACCAAAAGCATAATTCCATGAAAAAACACTTATTTTTAAAACCATTGTTACTCACTCTTGATTATGATTACTTGAAAGATTGAAACTGAAATATCTAACTGTATCGAGCTGTATCTTCCCATTTATTACTATGCCTTTGTTCAAACTTCTTTACTGCTGTCACAATCAAGTGTTCTTCATTAGAAGAACTGAATTAGTAGCATCAATTACCTTGTAAGACTGATGCATGTATTATCAACACTGACAGCTCAAACTGCTGCTTGGACTTTATAACACAGCTTTAAAATTGCATCAGAGATGGGTTTTTTGATGTATAACTTAAACAGATATGTTTTTGAAAAGCATTGTTTTACAGAAAAATGGATTTAGAGAACAATGCTTTCTTATATTCTATTATTTTCTATGGGGAAATTTCAATATTTTTGCCTCTCTTCTTTGTTCCCTCAACACTAAGTGGAAGCTTAGAAATTTGCTCTCATCAGATTTCATCCTTGGGACTGAGACCTGGAGTTTTATGCTCTAACTAGAAGCAAAGTATTTTGAAGTATAGGGTTCCCTTTACAAATAAGGTTAAGAATCTAAACATCATGCCCAACTCTGGTGTAAAAGTCACAAGAAAAAAGTCCAGTCATTACCAAGAGTAACGGTTTTGAAAGAAAACATATTTTAAAGAGCTATTTTATGCAAAGAAAATTAACTTCTCCCCCAGCAAGCTTACTGCACACCTTTCATGACTGCCTTGCGATCCTGTGTTGATAGCAAAGCTAGAAAATACAGTAGTACAAAGCAGATATATTGTGTAAGTCTGGCCTCTTACAACTGTTGCCTACCTACTTGATGTAAGCTTCATAAATACAGTTTTGGAACATATCTGTTGCCTGGGGGTTAACAGTCAAACACAAAAGAAAAACGGCACTAAATAAATTTTTCAAGCCTTTTTCAAGTCATGTATTGTATCACTTCTCTGTAGACGTCAGTCCCACAGGACTATCTGACTCATACATCAGCAGTAAAGTTAGTACTGAACCAAGGAGAGGGACCAAGACTTCGTTGCTTTTGGTAAATGAGGCCAATCACACAGTATCAAACCAATCCCCAAGCACGGTGTACTCTAGGGATGAGTTCAATATCAAACTTCTAGAAATTGCAAAGCTAGTAAGAACCTATCATTTCTACCATTAATGATGTAGGGGAAATACTTTTTACTTTGTAATTTGCAAATGCAGTCTCTAGTGCATGTGTGGTTATATCATTCCTCTCTCTAAGGAGGCTGGACTAAGGGAGGAAAGTTGTGGATTTTTAAAAACTCTTTTAAAAAGATTCCCTAGAAATAATATAAAATCGGCACATCTTATGGATGCCATCGCTACTTCTCCTTGATTCAACCTCCACCACACAATCTATATATTGCACTGCCTAACTCATACTCATCAACAGTGAAGATTATGAATATCATGTCATTGCAAATCACCAAAGAATGGTTGGCCAAGCCTGAATTGAGTTTCCAGTAAAGAAATTGTTGGTCATCTGAAACCAATGGCAAAACTCATGTTGACTTAGATTAAGCCAGTCTTCAAGAGGATGACGTGAAGTGTTTCTGCATTTCATGTACCTTTATCAGTTATTTAGATAGTTACAATTATGCACATTAACATACAGGATACATTAACGTCCTTCTTGACTCCACCAAAAAATGCAGTGCTCCCAGCATGAAATATCTAGGTTTAAACCTTCTTGAAGCCACTATTAACAACGTATCTGATTACATCCTGCTTCTAATGCATATTTGCCCAAGGGGCTAATCTGACATTATTTCTTAAGAGAGGCCCTGACACAGAGTTATTCAAAACTGGAATAATTCAAGACAAGGAGGATGAACATTTGCAGAACTTTTCTTGATCCAATTCTAGAAAGGCTTCAACTTTTGCATACACAAGAATTATTCTAGCAAGAGTTTCTAGAAATACTTTCTCAGGACATATATCTAGTTCATAGCAAGCCACCTGAACTCAATTTCAAAAGTTAAAAGGAGCTATAACTGGGACAAGGATAGAGATGCTCCCCACAAAATAAGCTAGCTGGAACAATTATATAAAACTATCATTGTGACCAGTGGAAAGAAGTCTGATGGATGGATGTAAATGGGCACTCCAAACTTTGGACTGGGATGTTTGGAAGGATAGAAAATGCTCTTTCCAGAGAACACACTTGCTTTCTTCCTATTTTACATCCCCTGAGATAATTTTATAGAGCTGAAAGTCTCGCCCTACCACCAGCGCTCTCAAGGTCTTCTTAAAACTGGTAAATTTTACACTTCCTTCCCTTCCACAATATGGTACAGTTTCTAAAGGATCATTGGAAAGTTGTACAATAAAATTCCAGCCTGGTTGGAATAGAAGAGAACACATTCAAGAGGCTGAGGAGGATCAGGTCACTGTGAAGAAACAAAAAGTTTACCTGCAGCTAACCTGTCCTTTTTTTGTTTTGGTTTGTTTTTGTATTAATAGACATCTAAGCCCAGTCAAGAACCAGAAAGATATCACAATTACGGACAATTAGTATAACATCCCACAGTAAGAAGTGTGATTATTTCTATCCAACCTTATAAACATAAACACCTGTACTCTGTGTTGCTGTAAACTTGTCTTTTACTATGTACAGATTTTGCAATCGTTCATATGGAATAAATCTAACTAAACTGATTAGAATCAGTAATCATTTATGCTGATTAAAGTCAGGTCATAGGCTAGTAAAACTTTTTAAAGGGTAATAGACCTGTGCTTCACACAGAATGCAATGAGTAACTGTAGTAATTAGCAACAAACCATTAAAGGGTCCTCCCATATCTGCTTTAGAAGCATCTAAACCAGAAGGTTCTACATCGGTCTGTTAACTTCCTATACTGACATTAAACTGTGGATTCTCCAGTGTCTCCAAATAAGAAAGTTTCATATCTGCTTTGTTTAACACTATACTAAGTTTCCTGTTAACAAATTTCCTACTTACTCTGCCATCAACAGTTTTAGCTAAAAATTGAATGTTCCCATTTTAAAGTTCGCTGTCAATAGCCAGAAAGTAAGTTTTTACATGGCAGAATCTGCCTGCTCACTCCAAGTTTACATCAATCTACAGTCCTGCCTACAAACCTACACTAACTTCTAGAAAAATTAGTTCTTTTCACAGCTTCCAGAGCACTAATATTGCAGCTACCAATTTATACAGTTATAAGCCCACTCTAAGGTAATTTAGCAAGATCCACAAGACTGTTGCTACCTAATATTATACAAAACAAATAGAAGGCAAGCATCACATAAATATCATCTAAGACTATTAAATGCTTGCACTTTAAATGTGTAGGAAATGTTGCTGTTTTCTACTAACTCTCTTATACAAAGAACTTTATTATACAGAAACCTATCAGTGAAATTAATCATACTGTTGCATTATTGTCCAAGGAAAAACTAGTAATACTGCCAGTTACCAAAATTGATTTGTAACTCGTTGTGTGCATCATGTCCCTGAATTTAATTTGATATTTAGGTAAACAAAACATAAATTCACTTTTACTTCTAACTTCACTAAAGCAAACTGCGGCCTAGATGTGTATATATACATTCATGTTTATGTGTAGTCGGTCTTGTTAAATGTTACCATTTTTCCAATGTTACAATGTTTCCCCAGCACAGTCATATTTTACTTCTGGTCAGAGAAGGCTTTAAGCATCAGTAAAACACATATCTTAATTAACAATTTTCTAAAATGTTGAAATACAGAATCTCTTAATTACAAACAAAATACTAAGTAAGGAAATTAAATATAACTGAGTTGAAGTTTTAAAAGCAATGAAAAAAAAAATAAATAAAGTACCTAAAGCTTTAGAAACATTCACTGAACTTGGAAAATATTTTTATGCTCTCTGACATGCCTCACAATGCTGCAATACAGGAACTGTCCTAAAACACACATTCATTAGAAGACACAAAGATATAACAGATATGTCAAACACATCACTTGCCAGATTAAAAACTGTAGCAGTCCCAAAAATGCATAAGGTCTTACAAACTTCAACTTGAAAACAAACTATTTTCATTTCCATCACCATTTTTCATATTAAAAGCTTTACACTTTCTTTTAGTGTTTATTTTGACCACTTCATTTAAGTTCATGGTTTCACTAATCTCTTTTGATGCTAAACTCGTTAAGATGAGAGATAGGGAGGTGCTGAATCACAGCAAATGTTTGTATTTCCCCTCAGAACATAGGGCTGAAACAGCTTGAATACTTAATGAATAAGATTGTGAAGATCATAACAGACAAATACAAAACCTGTCTTCATAATCTATAACGTATTTTGAAGCAACTGAAATAGTTGACCACATCAATATTTTAACCTAAAGATCCATTAGGAATGCACACAATTTCTACTGAGTGGTTTTCATATCTCTACAGAAAAAGCCATCTTCAAGAATTCCTGTCTTCTCCAAATTACTGATTTGCAGTTTATTAGTCAGCAGATTTTCCAGCATTGGTTAAATAAAGATGGGAATCAAAACTTCTAGTTTCAAAATCTCTTGCCTCCCACAGTGTAACCATGCACCAATACCCAGCATATATTCAGCAAAGGATACTCAATTCTCTTATTATTTGCCTTTAGTAAAACACAAAATTTTCTACAGAATTACTGAAGTAGTTCATGTACTCGACAACGGGTTGTTTTAGGGCCCAAAAACCAGACGAAAATTATGAAATAAATTATGTTTTTCTACATGTTCAGAGAGGATCCATAGTGAGAAGGCTGCTTGTATTGCTGAGTTTTGCATACTTGAATAACAAAACTTACAGTAACTGGTCCTCTTATCTACACCAAGAAGCCACCTTTTTCCTTTTATTTCTTTTATAAAATCAAGATCTCTGAAACCAGGAAACTTTCACTGCATCCCAGACATTTGATTTCATGCGTGCAGGTCAAATAGCTGTGTGTTCTCCTTGCTGAAACACAGTAATGTAATTTCAGGCTGTATAATTTTATAGCAAAGACTGCAAGATGTTTGGAAAATGTCATTGACTACACTACAAATCAATATTAAATTATCTGTACAGGAAACATTTTCAAAAGATGGTCCATCAAGCTTTCTCATAGGATCATGGATTTCTAGGATCATACTCTAATACAGTAAGCTATTACAGTTTATCTCCCTCTTCAATTATTTACGGGTCAACAAAAAGCCAAGTGACATTGCTTTATATATATTCAACATGATGCACTTGGTTTGTAACTTACCAATGCCACACAAAATCATGAAGGTAAAAGTTTCCGATCAAAGACAGCTTTTAATTTGAGAATATTTATATAGTGATTCAGTTAAGTGATGCAAAACTTTAGACACTCTACCTTTATTCAAAACAATACATTGAAATATATATTGGAAAAGCACTGAAGGGATTACTCTGCAGCATAATCTTTAAATGGCTACAGACTGTAATATGTAGCCTGATGTCCATTACACATTTAAGAGATTAGTCATATCTAATAACCTAAAGACCTCCATCATATTTCTATCAATTTCTCTATATATGAAAGCACATTTCAAAGCCTCCTCATTGCTGACTTGTAAGATGTCTCATGACTGTCAAACTGAATTTATTTTTCAGCCAAGCAGTATAAATTATATTTCACAATACAATAACACAGAACACAATAAAAAGAAGAGCCTATCAAGTATGCACATAAAGAAGTGAATTCTTGTCCTGTCATTGCCACACAGGCAGGACACTACCATAGGAAAACAACCAACTAACCCCCACCACAATAAGAAAAAAAAACACCAGCCCCCTCACGTACACACACCACGGTTATAACCTATAAAAAAAGTTCACACACTGAAGCCTCATATGGGTCTATTTTGATTTGTGAGGAGTGACACTGGTGGTTGGAGAGGCTTATGCTAAGTGTTCCAGACAGCTGATGCAACCACCTCTGCATCTGCCAGTTTGCAGCATGATGCTGCTGGAGCAGAGGGGCTGGCTGCCCTTACGGACTTGAAAGGAGAAAGTGTGTCGGGGGGAAAGGTGGTAATCCACCACCACAACAACTACTAACACAAATCTTCCCATAAACAACAGCTACCTATAGAATCATGTACAACATGAAACATCAGGAGCTGGACCCTTAATGCGTTTTTAATACTGCTTTTAAACTGCCAAGTGGTGCCTCACAAAGGTCCAACTCCATAGATAATGCGGATCCATCCGACTCAAGCAGCCTTCTCAGCCTCCGTTATTTCAGTGTAATTACAGCCATCCCCATCACAGCAATAAGCACGCCCTGCCACCCCTCCAGGATATCGAAGCACCCCC
>NW_009952974.1:8015139-8027076 GCF_000747805.2 Chaetura pelagica
GGGGCGCGGAGGGGGGTTTCCACGTTCCGGAGCAGGAGGAGGGCTGCAGTGCTCGCAGGCTCTGACCTAATTAGCCGGGTTGTGCTTTGTTATCGCCGTTGCTCTTTGTGCGTCTCGTTGCCGAGCGGCGGTGCAGGGCGCAGGCTTTAGGGGAGAATTGATACAGTTTGGGAAAACTACATTTGGCTTCGGTTCTGCCTGGCGGTAGAAGGTCCATTTATCTGGTAGGACCAAAAGGGACTGCAGTGCTAAAATCAGTTTACAGAACAGTAAACACAAAACTAGATCGAATTCTCTGTCTGGCCCATCGTACATCCTTAAATTTGTTCTTTCGCCGGCGGTGCTGAGTACACTCCATTGTCAGACTGTGCTAGTCGACACTAGTTCTAATTTTTTTCACTTGAATATTTTCTCTCTGAAAGTTCATTTCCCAAACATTAGAAGTAGGGATCAGCAACAAACTATAATCCGCTGTAATTTGGAACAAACCTACTTAGCCCAGTTGTTTTACTTCTGACAAATGTGTCTCTCTTCTACCCAAAGATAAACCAGTCCTCAGAGTATTAAACAGATGCTGATTCTCTATCACACCAATCACAATCCTTTCTATCTTGCAGCAGTGTTTTATTAATAAAACATATATGTAAGGTCCACCAAAGTCCTGAGTGTATTAGCATCAACCAAGCTGAATGTGATAATAGTGGAAAGAAATTGTAACAACTTAAGTGTTTACAAGCATCCCAGTGCAATAGCAAAGGCAGCTTTTGTGCAGCCAGGACTCCCTGGTGCAGGCTGAGCAATGAAAGGTAACTGCAGATATTCCAAATTCCAGCTGAGCAGAGGACAGTTATGCAAATGACATTGCAGCTCTCCTGGCTAAGCCTTTACGATTGCTTTACAAGTTTTTTCCAGGGAAGAAATCTGTATATGCTTTATGGTCCACACATATTTGAAAGACTACTTGCATCTTTAGGAGAGCTTTTTACCCAGGAAGTGAGCTTTTAAGTTTAGGTTGGGGCGGTTTTGTTTGGATTGATTTGGGATTGTTGTTTTTGGTTAACGCACAGCTAGAATGACTCCAAAAAGAAGGAAGAACACAGAAAGCATCTGAGTTGGTAATATTTTTGTGTCCACAACAATAACTTTCTGTGGGAGGGACCAAGATTAAAGCTAGATAACAGTTGAGCAGATCAGAAATATCAGGTATTTGAGGGGGTTAAGAATGTGTATCTGGAAAAGCTGAAATAACCATGGCCAAAATCAGCTGCCTTCTGTTGACTGTACTGGCGTTTACACAGTGGAAAAAGCATACAGACTGCAATTACAGCTGAAGAATTCAAGGTGATATGGCTCCAGGGTTGTGCATGGTCAGAGGTAGCAGAAATGAAGTTTTAGAGCTTCATGAGGAAATGTGTTGCTACAGCTGAGATGAGATTTGGGATGATATTCTTATAAGAACTCCCAAACTGTGGTTTGAAGTTATTGGTTGAACTACAAAGAATGTGGTGTTGGCCTTACTTAAGCTGACAGGTTACGGGTGCTAGAACACTTAGTTTCTTTCTGAGAAAAACAGCACAAGCAAGAAATAAAGACTGGTAGCTGAGGGATGGATTTGGCGGGGATTTTCCTGAGGAAAAAGAAAGAATGAAATCTGAAAGAAAATACATATTGTACTGAAGACAGCTAGAAATATAAGAGTGTTTTCCTAGAATCCATCTTCATGTAAACAGCTACTGTGGTTGTCACAAGTACATTGTGCAATTATGAATGGGGAGAGACATTTCCAGAAGAAAAAATCTCTAGGAAGTGAGCAGAGAGGAAGCGCTGCCAGTATCATTCCAGCCTTTACTACTGCAAGTCTCCAGCTTAGTTGTGTCAAGTTACTGAGGATGACTGATGGCTGCCAGTAAGAGGAGCAGCAATGCACCTTACAATAACAGCTCTTGAAAGTGATGAAAGAAGAAATCTGGCTAAGAGAGTATTTGATTACAACTGTAACAGCTAAAGCTGATCTTGAAATTCCTTCCCAGTCTTTACTTGCAGAGGCTTAGAACTTTCCCAAACGAGGTCTGTTGCTTTAAAGCTTAATCTCATCTTCAACATGTATCACTGTTAATGTAAGGTTGAAACCAATTTGATTCCATTTTCAACCAGAATATTTTCTAATTAAACATCTACTTCTATTGGAGTTTCTGCTCAAATTCATTTAGCAAAGCTGACATTGTAAAAGTTCAAAGTTGATACTTACTAATTATCATTGAATTTTAAAAATAAGCCTGCAATTTGCTACAAACTTTTACAATGCAATGATCCCACTAACGAGTAATGGCAATTTGCAAAGGATGCTGTTTTTATTAAAATTACATTAGAAAATATAATTATTTTATTGCAATAATTTACATGAGCCTCAGTTACAATTGCTTATACTATGTTCATAGGAAGGGCAAACAGACACACTTAAATTGAAACTGCTTATGTCTGGTGGTATCAGCCCCTGCCATCACAGCTAAATTCTCACAAGGTTAAAAATACTCCCTCATTTATGCACTACACAAAGTATGGGATTAAGAAGAGTTTGTGAATGTTAGGGAAAACAGTAATCCATAATTTTGTCCATGGCCAGATTTCACTGACAATTGGTGGAACAATATTAAATTCTGCTTTTGTTTTTGAATTGTGGGGTTTTTTTATGTATTATATTTTTATATGTTATTTCCTTGTCTAGTTCTAGTCTAACTGGTCAGGACTGACTAAAATATGATGAAAACATAGCTGAGTTGTTGCTGCAAAAGCCTGAGAAGCACTGTATGTGCTGCCATCTCAGACAACTTTTAGGGCAACTTGGTAAACCCAATCAATGGTTATGCACTGACTCTAAGAGTGTTGGAAGAAAAATCCTATTTAAGCTTTACAGATTAATTTAGACATTAGGTGTTCTACCCTAAGGCAGAAAAAAACCAAATGTAATTCAGAATAGAAGGGAAATACATATAATCTGCCTCCTTCCAGGAACCAAGCAGACTGCTGTACTGTGCACCACTTTGGGTCTTTGCACTGGTTTAAGTTGAAAGAAACAGACATGTTTATGCTAAAATCGTTATTACTTTGACACAGTTAGGAGTATCTGAACATAGATTTTTTTTTATTATTTTTTTTCTGGTTAAGATACTGGTTTGAGTCTTGGGAGATTTCTGTCCAATACCAGATCTACCACAGAATGTGGGCGAGAGGGTGAGCAAGTGGCAGAATCACCCTGTGCCTTACTTCCCCAGTTTGCGAACTGTGTCAAACAGTCACCCTCTTCTATTCTTTGTCTGCCTTTCTGGAGGCAATGCAAGACACCACAGTTATTTGCTAGGAATTGGCCTAGCGTGATTCAAATTAAAGGACTAAAATAAACGGAAGCAACGGCAGCGGCAACGCAATGGCAGCAACTTGTGGATACAGAGAAGCCATGTACTACATTCTAATTCACATACAAACTTTAGCAATCCAAGAATCTGTTTTATACTCCCAAACAATCTGTTAGGGCTGCAGAAGTGCAACTAGGTTTAAGCTCTCAACCAGTAACTTATTTGCTCTTCCCCTCACCCCCAACACACACTGTTCCAATTAGTTGCAAAACCTCCTTGTAGTAATGCCTCCCTTAGCCCCATCATATGGCCTTGTCTGCTTTGCAACACAAATGAAAGAGTCTTCAATTCAGGTCGCAGTAGGCCACACTCTTAAGCACAAAGGCTAAATAAACGACAATTGTTAATGAGCCACCAAGATGAAAAGCACTTGATTGTTTTCATCAATTAAATCAACTCCCTAGATTTAATGGCCTATTAACCCTTTCACCAAATTCTTAAATATTTATTTCAACTGAGTGGCTGCAATTCTGTATTTTTACAGTAGGTCTCCTGGTGTAACAAAGCTTTGCAGAAACATTGCTGAATGTGGCGTGCCCTTGTTTATCCTTACAGCCGAGCCATACACTGCACTGGCTCAACTGCTCCTGACAGCTGCAGTCAGTGTAATTCACTTTTGTAAAATCTACACTGTATGCTGTTCTAAGATTGTCCAACTGAAGCATTTAACTGGCACTAACGCATAGGAATTTAACACACTTCTGCATTTGGGCTTCCCCTCTCGTGCAGTTTCACATGCACTAGGCAATGCTCCCACTGTTGGCAATGGATGTCAACAAAAGATGCAGCCTGACTGCCCGTGGAAATGGTTCCTGTGTTTGAGCTAAACATATCACCATGAATGTGGGTGCACTGATTGCCAGCAACAACCTTTTCTTCCCGTGTCAATAGGTCTGAGAGAATCCTTTCCCACATAAGCACTGCATTCTCTGAGTTTTCTGTGTCCTGGTTTTCTTTACCTAAGATGCCCAGCTAATAAAGATGATCGTATACTAGCAGCAGTTGGGGTTTTTTTGCAGCATTCTTTATAAAACCTGTGAGGTGCTTCTTATTGGTCCAGCTCTATAGGTCTATTTAGTACATGTACATTTTACTTAAATTTTCTTCTGACTGAGGGTAAAAATTAACTGTATTATGGGAGTATATTCATCCTAGGGTGGAGGTAGTTAAGAATCCAACTTCTAGGTATACATTATTTATCAAAAACTTCAATCCCATGCAATTCCTAACCACCCTGGAGTCTCTAGCAATTCAGTCTTCATTCTGCAAGCAGATGAACAAGGAAGAGAGTAATTGTACTGCTATAAAATATTGACAAGCTACAATTCTTTTATTAGGACATTCTCTTTCAATTTTCTCATCTCAGTTTCAGAGCAGTATTTGCCATTCCTTCCCATTCTCCACAAACAGATGAGGAATACACCAAAGCCAGCCCACTTTGGCTGCAGCATAGTAAGAATTCTTTGAGTGTCTTTTTACCAGCTTGACAAATCAGCTGTAGTTGATCCCAATCAAGTCCAGAACATTGATTTTAAATATTTGTGGATAATTCAGAACAAATATTTTTTTCCTGCCATGCAAACAAAACCAGAAAGTTTAACTAACAAAGACAAGAGCCATATTATTTCTACAGGCTTTAGGGATGTGTTGTGCTGTCTTTAGGCACATCTTGAGAAGGTTCTGAATAAAGGGGGAAGGAGACATCCTTCAAGCTTCTACTCTAAAATGCCCTTGAATTTTCCTTTTTTTTGAGTAGAACTACTCCCCACTATGAAATGTCAGCCTTCCAGTCCAAACACAGTTGTATTTTAGACAAGTTCTGCAGCTTATGGAATGTCTAAAAGAAAGTTTAACTAACAAAGACAACAGCCATATTATTTCTACAGGCTTTAGGGATGTGTTGTGCTGTCTTTAGGCACATCTTGAGAAGGTTCTGAATAAAGGGGGAAGGAGACATCCTTCAAGCTTCTACTCTAAAATGCCCTTGAATTTTCCTTTTTTTTGAGTAGAACTACTCCCCACTATGAAATGTCAGCCTTCCAGTCCAAACACAGTTGTATTTTAGACAAGTTCTGCAGCTTATGGAATGTCTAACAAGTCTCAAACTCCTCCTACTTCTTCCATCACCCACAGCAATATTTTCAGCTGTCCCACACCCTCTGCATGGTGGTACATAGGGGTTAGCTGATTTAATCCAACTGCTGCCTGGCCAGTGGGCTGCTGACCGGCCAAAGGGTCCAGGCTGAGCCCCACCTGCTGGGCTCTCAAGAAGAACACCAGCTTTCTCACCCTTTGTCAGCTTCCGATTTTCATCCAACTTTTAGGGCTAATCTATGACACCTCTGCTCTACCATGACCTTTGATTGAAATTGCCCAAAGGCTTACAAATTTATAAGGGCATAAGGAATGGAGAAGGAGAAGGTGAGTAGGCAAAATAATTGCTTGAGCCGTAAGAGAGCACATGAATAAGTCAAAGAGCACAGGTTCTATTACCTGTTATCAAGTATACAATATTAAGTTTACCATTTTGGATGTCTTAAATTTGACATTCAATGGAACCAGAGAATAAGACATTTTAGTTGTTTGTTTTTTTAATCCTTTGCAATATGAACCAAACCCTTAAACTATATACCTAAACAGATACCCACCCATGCTAATTTTATTTTTTTTTACACAGAGAAAACATCTTTCTCACAAAAAGACCACAACATATTACCATTTTGTTTTAGCTAATGTATTTGAGCTTCATTCACAATTTATTGTGTTTAGCTTTATCACAAACTAGTTGTAAATGCTGGACACTCAGACCCGTGTACATGCAAGTTAACACTTACAGTGCAATACATCGTCAGAGCCAATAGGTGTTGTGTCTTCTCTGCATAATTCAAAAAAACATTAAAGTGTCATCACCCCTGATCTACTGTAAAAATGGAAGCTTCCTCCTTGGCTTTGAATCAATTTCTGTCTTCTAGATGAAATGCCAGATCCTCAGCTGAGCAAGGGTGATTCATTCTAGCTGATGACCTTGCTGTGGAAGCCCCAGCATTCCCTGCTAAAATAGTTCTCAAGTCATGCAACACTGACAAAGCCGAGTTGAGCAACTTCATTTATTTTTCTCTGCTCAGCACAGACAGTAATGCTAACCCTGATGTGAAGAAGTGGATCTGAGAGAAAGGCCCAGCTATATGTCCCAGTTATGGTGTTTGTCTTAGGGGATTAAGAAGTTTTATTTCTGAAAATAGATAATGGAAAAACGTCAACCTGATAAATTGAGATTCCTCTGGGTCCATTCCATGCTGTTTCAAGACATGCCAATTTACATGCTGACAGCAGTAAGATGACAAACTTTATTTTTATTTAATTAGAAATAGTTAGGATGTTTATGTCTTGTCCTTTTATCATACCATTATAATGTCACAATAATTTTTTTTATTCATCTTCACAGCACTTGTCTGAACCCATTTTTTGAGCACATTCACAAATATGTAACTGAGCTGTGGAGGGACTGTGTGACTTTTAAAAGATTATATATGACATAAATTTTCCTGCAAATAACATAAATAAAATAAAAACATTTTTAAAAGAAATAAACTTTTTTTGTGTGATTCCAAGGCTAGTTGTCCAGTTTTAGACTAGCTTTATATCTTTTGTCATTCTTAACATAAATGAGAGAACACACCAATAAAAGCTTTGAATTCTCACATCTATATTTAACCATTTTGTATCTTTCTTGTTCCCACAACAGTCTCATTTTACTATAGTTCTTCCCTTCCTTAGGATTTCATAAGTGTCAGTTGCATTGTGATATCAAAAAAGTTTTTCAGGTATGTGCAAGAAAGGATCTTAGAACTTAAACTTCGCTCCAGATCTTGTGTTTCACAATAATTCTATGTAAACAAGTCTATATAAACCAATGTGTATTTATTTTGCTGGAAAGTTACCCAAATGAAAGTATTGGCTTTCCAGTTCTGGTCTCTGGGGTTTTAATCCACTGAGAAATTTAAGAAAGTACTCACTGATCATGGAATAATATTTCTGTCAGATGCTAGCAGTATTCATTGCATCATTTAATGGGGTTTTTTACATTTGTTTTTGCATAATTTGATGTTTATAAAGCACTTCTGCATCGATTTTCACTAGGGAAGGCACAAAGCCATCAAACCTCCAAACATATTTTCCCAGGGGACCTAAAAAACTGTAAATAAACAAACCAAAGTCTGAGCTGTAATAAACACATCTCTAGCAATGAAGAATGTTAATTATTTTTTTCTCAGAGGACTTAGAGACCAGCAAATGTTTTCTACACCTTGCAATCGTCTTTAGGATTCAGAGTCGTGGATTTTCATTTTCTGATACTGTTAAAATATTCTAGGAATTCATGAAGTTTTTAAAGCTTTAATTTATCTATAATAAATTTCTTGTTTATTTACAACCTTAGACTCCGTACATAACCTAAAGAACATGAACCCGTGTGGTAACGAATGTAATATAGAATTTTTAAAATATCAGCACAGAATTCTGCGTATGGGTCAGTTTTCCTAGGCAGACACAACTCCGAGAAGTACCAGTTCCTGATTCTTGCGGAACAGTCTCTATCTGCAGTTGCCTCTTGGCAGGCATCAAGGTGCCGGTTCCACGCCGTCGGTGCAGAAAAACTGGGTTGGATTCGCAGCGCCGCGGACTTTCCCAGCTCTCAGTACTTGCCGATAGGTTTGGAGAACGAACTGAGGCTTCCAGAGATGTCATGGCGGGGAGGACGCTCCTTCCTTCGGCAGAGGCCAAGGGGCGCCGGCAGAGCCCCCGGGGCCGGCGGGGGCCGCGTCCCCGCGGTGCTGCGGTGACAGTGCCACCTGCTGCTGCTCGCCTCGCCTCGCCGCCGCTTGCTGGCGGCTTCAGCCGCAAAAACCCGTCCCCTGGATCCAGAGGGATGTAGCCACGCAACACGTGTCCGTGGCACAGGCATGTCACTTTGCTGTAAGGGATATAGGAAAGTTACTAGGGGCGAGAGCCCTCGCCCAAGTGATGCCGTCACTGGTGTACCCAGAGAAACTCCATTTCAACCGTTTCCAATTCTAGTTTTGGAGTCTGAAAGGTTTGATGCTGCCAAGTGCTGCGTGCTCCTTATTCCCAATGGATTCATATTGAGGGAGATGATCTCCCACTAGAGGTCCGTAGCACCTTGGAGGGGATGCCATGACACTGCACATTGCCTATCTCATTAGCAACTCCATTATTTAATGTTTTCTGTAAGTCCTTCCCCATGTTGGCCTTCCCACATACCACCATGGTGATGGTTTCGTTGTTGCAGCTTATTACAACACCACATCCGCATGTTAAATAAAATAAAATTTGTTCCTTTTTTCCTTGTCTGCATTTAAAAAGAAACATAGCTTGTCGAAAAGCAACTGATCTATTTGATTCTCATTTAGGCCTTCTACATTTTTCATGTTTTCCTTTCATAATAATTGTTTTAATCATCGATACTGAACTTCACACATTTTACACCTTCTTTCACTGTCAATTTTGTGTTTTCTGACAAGTTCCGAACATATTCCTACCTCAGCATCCAATTAGATTTTAAGAACACCACAAAGGAAATAGAACTAATATAGGAGAACTGAAAAAGTGAATAATTAAAATAACTGAAATTAATAATAACTAATAATATATTTACATGAGTATTGAACAGGGATAGTGCAAATTTATAATATATCTTACAATATATTTGTACAAGCTTTGACACAGGGATATATGTTTCTGGTGTGGTGCAGATTCCTGTTATCAGTTAAGGCTTCTGCCAAGAAATGAAAAAATTAGGAAAAAATATTTTTTAAATGAATCTTCTAAATCAGTGAATAAGCTGCTTGATTCTTTCAATTTCTTCTTTTTTTAAATTCTGAATATTATTGTTTCTTTCTTTCCAGTTATAGTACATTCTTAGCAGGATATAGTAAGATAGAGATTTAAACTAATTTCTGAGTAAGATACGTGAGGTGCAGATACGCCTATAAGAGCACACACCCTTCTGCACAATATATGTAAGCACCAATTCAGCTGGGAGCATGTGAGTGCATCTGTGTGTGGGGGTATTTTTGTAGGCATAAATAGACATGGATGTCCACAACTCAGATAAGGGGGACCATGGCTTTGAAATGCCTCCAAACAGGGAGGAACCTATTTTCAAAATAGAGTGTAGCTAGAATTAAAAGTAATTACATGATGACATGAAGAATTCTGCTATTTTACTTTGTGTTGGAGCTCAGCCTCTTCAGTTTATCAAAGGATAAGACATTACTTCAATCACAGTTGTTCATATAGCTGTTCACAGACAAGACCCTGATAATGACCTTTCTTCAGTCTGCTGTTTGATTGTGGCATTATTCAAATCCAGAAGCCAATTTTTATGTCTCAATTTTTCCTTCACTTAGTACTTTGAGGAAGCTGAGGACATAGCTTAGAAAGGATCACATCTTCTCATAAGGAACATTTATTTTATTGCTAAAAAGTAAGCATTACACATCTTTTCACACTGGTAGGTTGTTTGCCCTTGGCCTGTGTCTGATGATCCAAGTCTTATGAATAGTCCTTTTCATGGCTGTGATAGTCACCCAATTATTTTTACTTCCATAACTGTTTATATGCTGCTATCCCTGCCCCTGTTTGTCTCACCACCTCTGACCCTTTCCCTCAGCTCCATTCCTACTAGATTAAATTGTTGAGGGATCAGAGATATGGGGTCACCTACACTAAGGTTCTTCAGGTCTTAAAAACACAGATGCATGGAATTTATGAAAATAATAACTGAATAAGGTACCACTTTCAAATAGAGGAACTCTATGCAGACAACTTGTAAAGAGTTTACTCATAAAGAGGAAGCTGATGTAATAGATCTGGGACTCCATCCCTCTGAGAATAGACTGACTACCATGAAGAAAGAGCACAGGATCCCAACAAACTGCAGGCTTCTAATTCATGCACCTAGCCCACAAAGGATGGAAAAAGTTATTTTCTTTCCTCTGTGTCACTTTGCTGTTATATTCTCCCATGCTGCTGTAATTCCGGGAATACCGTCAGGCTCTTTTGCTCTCAGTTCTGGAGTTTGGTTTCTGAGTTACAGATTAAAAGGTGGGCATGGGGCAGAGCCTTATTAGGAAAATAACAGTTTTCCCTTGCAGGTTTGACACCTATGAATCCTTTCTTTCCTTCTCCACTTAAACATGCTCACAAACACACAAACACCTAAGTTGTGCCTGACTCTCTCAAGTGAAGAGATGAAACACTAATTTATTGGGTTACAGAAAGAAGGTGTAATATGTGCTCACAGGTAGGTTCTGTAATAATTTCACTATCAAGTCTTGTCTTACATGCAAAAGTTAAAAACATTACTCTAAAAGACTGGATCATTCTGCATTTTGCATATCATATAAATCCATCAGATCTCTGTCATAATAAGAGTCTTCTAAGTCTTATTGATAAACGCTGGTGCTCAGCACTAGTGTTTGCAAAAACAATTTGCCATGGACTTCCAAATTCTCCAAACCCATTTCGTCCTTTAAAAAGGCCACTTGGGATGTCTGTCCCTTTCTCAGTGGCTACATGATCACAGCAATTGGAGGTATTTTGTTTTACATTATTTGTACAAGCTAGAGGAAGAACAGATGCACAGAGATATTTTTCTTTCCAAACCATCATGCTAGACAGTTCTTTCTTACACTTGTGGAAGATTCTCAGCAGTGTCTCATCCTAACCAGCTTGCCACAGGTCATACCATACAAAACAAGTAAGCTCAACCTAAAATTATTTGTGACTTCCTGAGATAGTTATTCCATAAAATTAATACATTGGACAAACAGTGCAAAGAAGCTGGTGAGCTATGGTTGTCCCACTGAAATAATAAGTAAGCACAGGATTTTAATCTTCAAGGACAGCCAACAATTCCAGAGGATAAACTGGCATAATTTTAGGCACATCACTAATGACAGGCAAACTTCAAATAAAAAGGTCACTTAATATTAGCATCCAGAAAGCTCAGCAGCTTTGTGGAACAGCTTTGGACTATGAAGCTTGTGAAGTTTTTGTATGGGTGTTACCACTTCCTGGCTTTGGGAAGGCAGGAAATATTGCATAAACAACCCTTATCATGGTATTTTGGTGCTGCCAGTTACAGTGCCAGCAAAACCCAAGAAGTCCCAGGGAATTACAATTGCAAGCACACACAAGAGATAAAGTGTTGGAAGTCTCAGAATATAAAGAAAGCATAAACTTATGAAGCTTTTTTAAAAAATAAACTAAACTAAAACAAGTCTAACCTCAATTATTAGTGTTTCCCCTTCATTTCAATAGTGCTGTGTATTCAACTGTTAAACAGCAAAGAAGTACTTGCCTTGTAAATATTTTAGCAGACAACATGCAATAAATCTATGGCCTTAGTGAAGAAAAAACAACAACAACAAAAACAAAACAGAACAAAAAAACAATCAGAATTCTGTATCATACAAAGCATAATTTAAGAAAAAAAATGTAG
>NW_009952974.1:8027120-8066567 GCF_000747805.2 Chaetura pelagica
CTCATCATTATTAGTGGCTGTATACTGATGATGCTTTGTATAAATTCTTTGATTTCTGTCTCCAAAAGGCTTACAATCTAACACAGACACAAACAGGTGGGATAAACAGGGAAGGTAAAAGTAAGGAACAGCAGGCAAAACCAATCTAAACATAATCCATCACATCCTTTTAAAATTAATGCGAATGCTTTCATAGGGTTTTGTTGGAGATAAAATTACTCTCTCCATCTGATGATGAAGCAAGTCCATGAGGGGATTAAATTCTGTCTCTGTGGCATGCTTTCTTCAAAGAAAAAAATATTGCACGGGGTCTTTGAAGGAGCAGGTGAAGAAGGAAAAGGATGAAATGGCAGTCATGCTCCATAGTGTTATCCTGACAAGCACACAAGGAATTTTGAGCATAATTCAATGATGGTGTATAAGAAATAATTCTAGTGATTCATCCACCACAACAGAGAATCTTCCTGAGCAGGGGCAATATACAGTCTCAAGGACAGAGAGAAATTTCTGTTAAAACCTAAAGTACTATCTTTTTAGCTTCCAACTGCACTTCAGTGATGAAAACCTTATAGTTATGTGGTGTGGACCTACCTCTCTTCAGAGCTGTAGAGGGCTCTTTCAACAGTGTGTGGGCATGCAGTGCTGAAAAGTACTTGGCTTTGGTTTAAGGCAAAATCCAGAGTAACTTAAAGCTAGTGTGGGTGCATCAGAACATGTAAGATAAATGACAATGACTGACACAGAGGGTGTAAATCTATTACAGCTCCTCTGCCTCTGTACAAACTGCAAAATGCATGTTCTCCTGTTTTAGCTGTCCTTGGTTCACTTCCTTCTACTAACAGCTTACAGCTCTCAGAAATTGCAGTGACAGTTTCCCATTTAAAGCACTTCCTGAAGGCCCTGGAGCCAAGTAAGCTATAACACAGTGTAGAAGTAGATACACATAATGCTTTCATACATGGGACAGATCCAAATAGAAATTAATTAATGTAAGAAGAATTAAAGCCATGAAGTCCAGATCACCTTCTGCACAGAGACCTCTACATAGATATAAAAGGAAAACAAACAAACAAAAAAAATCTGTCTTTCTGCAAAGAGGAAGAATTTGAGAGTGATGAGATAGGAAGAGGACAAAACAGACAAATTTTTCAAAGCAAATTTATTATGGCATATATTGGAACAAAATCCAAATCTAATTCAAAGTGTTCCATCAACAGTACCACTACTAAAGCTCGATTTCCTGTGTATTTGTGCCTTGGAAACCTCTCCTTGCCAGCTACCCAGCTCTGTATCACTTATGACTGCCGAAGTCCTGTGATAAAGGCAGTTCCTACTGTGTTCCCAGCCACTCGTGTTCCCTGGTAGAATCTCAACACCACTCCTCTGCTTCCAACTACTGCTTCAGCCAGAGGCAGCATATCCAGTCACTGATTTCTAGTTAAGAGAGTGCTTACTGGCCAGCCAGCATTTACACGCTGACTGGTGACAGGCTAAACAGGACTGAGCTGCTGAGCTCATTGCTAGCCTCTCCTTTCCTGGGGGCACTACTTGATGCCTCTTTCCTTCTCTTTGTATTCATCTGATTTTCATACAACTTGTTGGAATTTGATCAGTGAGATTTTTTACTTTCTGCTTCATTTAAAATAATCTTGAAATATAAATTATATATATATATATATATATATAAAATAAAACAAAACAATTTCAGCAGTGGCTTCAAGAATTATTAGGGGATCCACACATGGTACAACTGCAGAACTTCATTTCCTCATGACACTCAAACTATTAGAAAGGCCTGTAAAGGCTCTTCGGAGATTATTTTGCTCATCAGCATTGGTTCCAAACACCAAAAATGATGGGTCAGTGCTGGTCCCCTCCACTGTACTTTGAGTTTGAGACAGGCCCATGATAACTCAGGCATATTGTAAAACAACAGTAGTGTAACTTTTCTGAACCTACCTATGTATAGACCATGATAAATCCTCAGATGTGAATAGCGACACTATTAATTATTTTTTATACATTCAAAAGCAGCTCTTCTATAGAGCAATCTTACAATGATGAACCTCAGTTGCTAGTTACCACCCATATTTTAATTCAGTGAAATAGCACAGCTTCAGCATAACACAGCAACAAGATAAACTTATGACATCAAACTAAAGAAAATCTGTATATTTTGAGCATGATGTAGTTTTAGCATCTCTCTGGATAGGATTTAGGGTTTAGATCAGTGGATCTTTGCTAAATCTTCTATTTGTTCTCATGTTTGCTGTGGATCTCCAAGCATTCGTGATTCCTGAAGAAAATCTCTCCATGTCACCATTGGTTGCTCTGCAGTAACTCTCTTTGACAGAGCAAATTACTGAACCCCAAATTAGAAGACGACCTATTTTTAAAGATAAGCAGATCTATCTTTCTGTATATTCACCCCTCAACTCTTTGCTAAGATTCCTGGATGCAGAATCTCAGTTATGGTGTTTATTAAGGACAAGTGATCTTTTGGAATCTTGATGAGATCTGTAGTGACCGAAGGAGAACAAACGATAATCAAAGGCAGGATAGAGTTATGATTATTTTCTAACACTAACATTTTCACAAGGGAATGATCATTCTAACTTACACATAGGATGGATTTTTTTGAGACAACTAGAGAGCTGGAAAAAATATATGTCAAGCTGGGAATAATGAAGCAGTCTTAAGAAACCTTTTGAGATAATGAGTAGGATACAAGCCTAGAAATTCTGTGAAGTTGGAAAAGGCAGAAGAGCAAGTGCTACAGCTTTTCAGAGGATATACAAGAAAAGCCTGCAGGGTGTCAATTTATAAGGAAAGATGATAGTATGCAACTTTTTATAGCAAGAACAGGAAATGTTGCTGGACAAAAAATGTTCCCACACCTATTCACTAAACTTTTGAACATTGAAGA
The DNA here is from genome assembly GCF_000747805.2 of Chaetura pelagica. NCBI lineage: Eukaryota > Metazoa > Chordata > Aves > Apodiformes > Apodidae > Chaetura > Chaetura pelagica. The sequence goes on from NW_009952974.1 coordinate 8,030,047, forward strand.
ACAATGGGCAGGTTTTGGTGCCGCTGGAAACTTTAAAGGCTTTTTTTTTTTCCCCTTTTCTTTCAAGCTATTGGATTGCAGAAGAGAACATCACAAAAAAATTACATTTGTTTGTCAGGAAAAATAGAGTTGTTTTGGATGTTTTTTGTACATTTTTTGTTGTATAGACTATAGGGAAACAACTGAAAAATCTTTTTTTGTCTTTAAGCAGCAATTCACAAAAACAGATTTTCTTCTAAGAGGTACTCTGTCAGAAATGTCAGTGTAAACTGCACAGATTCACTGAATCTGAGTCCTGTTTGCTTTTGGAAAATTGTGCTTAAGCTGCAAAAGGTGCAGACAACATCAATAATCTTACAGATCAGCAAAACAATCAAGCAAAACAACACAAATAGTATAAATATTATATAGAAAACAATAAAAATGAAGGCATTCCTAATATTTAACTTCCATACTCAAATAAATCACTCAAGAAAACAGTGGTTATTCAAACTCAGAAGGAAGAAAATGGATGATTTACTGAGAAGAGTTTCTTACTAACTTAGCTTGTGAGTCTTTTGTCCTGTTCCGTCATTTATCAACTCATGTCAATTGCTATTAACTATCAAAAGCAAATACTCAAATTTGAAAGGAAATTTCAAACTGTGAACTTTTATCTTGGCCATTTAGGTTTTCTTAATCCTACTTAGCTACTTCACCTAACTCATGTTTGTGTTTGTTCTCTCTGGCTGAACTATCAAAATTGATATATAAATTATATATATATATATATATATATAAAATAAAACAATACAATTTCAGCAGTGGCTTCAAGAATTATTAGGGGATCCACACATGGTACAACTGCAGAACTTCATTTCCTCATGACACTCAAACTATTAGAAAGGCCTGTAAAGGCTCTTCGGAGATTATTTTGCTCATCAGCATTGGTTCCAAACACCAAAAATGATGGGTCAGTGCTGGTCCCCTCCACTGTACTTTGAGTTTGAGACAGGCCCATGATAACTCAGGCATATTGTAAAACAACAGTAGTGTAACTTTTCTGAACCTACCTATGTATAGACCATGATAAATCCTCAGATGTGAATAGCGACACTATTAATTATTTTTTATACATTCAAAAGCAGCTCTTCTATAGAGCAATCTTACAATGATGAACCTCAGTTGCTAGTTACCACCCATATTTTAATTCAGTGAAATAGCACAGCTTCAGCATAACACAGCAACAAGATAAACTTATGACATCAAACTAAAGAAAATCTGTATATTTTGAGCATGATGTAGTTTTAGCATCTCTCTGGATAGGATTTAGGGTTTAGATCAGTGGATCTTTGCTAAATCTTCTATTTGTTCTCATGTTTGCTGTGGATCTCCAAGCATTCGTGATTCCTGAAGAAAATCTCTCCATGTCACCATTGGTTGCTCTGCAGTAACTCTCTTTGACAGAGCAAATTACTGAACCCCAAATTAGAAGACGACCTATTTTTAAAGATAAGCAGATCTATCTTTCTGTATATTCACCCCTCAACTCTTTGCTAAGATTCCTGGATGCAGAATCTCAGTTATGGTGTTTATTAAGGACAAGTGATCTTTTGGAATCTTGATGAGATCTGTAGTGACCGAAGGAGAACAAACGATAATCAAAGGCAGGATAGAGTTATGATTATTTTCTAACACTAACATTTTCACAAGGGAATGATCATTCTAACTTACACATAGGATGGATTTTTTTGAGACAACTAGAGAGCTGGAAAAAATATATGTCAAGCTGGGAATAATGAAGCAGTCTTAAGAAACCTTTTGAGATAATGAGTAGGATACAAGCCTAGAAATTCTGTGAAGTTGGAAAAGGCAGAAGAGCAAGTGCTACAGCTTTTCAGAGGATATACAAGAAAAGCCTGCAGGGTGTCAATTTATAAGGAAAGATGATAGTATGCAACTTTTTATAGCAAGAACAGGAAATGTTGCTGGACAAAAAATGTTCCCACACCTATTCACTAAACTTTTGAACATTGAAGAACAATGGGCAGGTTTTGGTGCCGCTGGAAACTTTAAAGGCTTTTTTTTTTTCCCCTTTTCTTTCAAGCTATTGGATTGCAGAAGAGAACATCACAAAAAAATTACATTTGTTTGTCAGGAAAAATAGAGTTGTTTTGGATGTTTTTTGTACATTTTTTGTTGTATAGACTATAGGGAAACAACTGAAAAATCTTTTTTTGTCTTTAAGCAGCAATTCACAAAAACAGATTTTCTTCTAAGAGGTACTCTGTCAGAAATGTCAGTGTAAACTGCACAGATTCACTGAATCTGAGTCCTGTTTGCTTTTGGAAAATTGTGCTTAAGCTGCAAAAGGTGCAGACAACATCAATAATCTTACAGATCAGCAAAACAATCAAGCAAAACAACACAAATAGTATAAATATTATATAGAAAACAATAAAAATGAAGGCATTCCTAATATTTAACTTCCATACTCAAATAAATCACTCAAGAAAACAGTGGTTATTCAAACTCAGAAGGAAGAAAATGGATGATTTACTGAGAAGAGTTTCTTACTAACTTAGCTTGTGAGTCTTTTGTCCTGTTCCGTCATTTATCAACTCATGTCAATTGCTATTAACTATCAAAAGCAAATACTCAAATTTGAAAGGAAATTTCAAACTGTGAACTTTTATCTTGGCCATTTAGGTTTTCTTAATCCTACTTAGCTACTTCACCTAACTCATGTTTGTGTTTGTTCTCTCTGGCTGAACTATCAAAATCTTGGAATGTTACAAGATGGCCAAGTAAAAACAGGAAGAAGAAAAGACAAAAAGTAAACAAACAAATGAGAAGGTTTCTCCCTTTCTATCCAAACAAGATAACCCAAGTGAATAATGATTATGAGTTACTTCTTTAAATCACATAACCAAAAGAGAGTTGACTGATACAAGCATTTGAAGAAAGCCTTACTAACGCAACTATTTCTTATTTTTCTTCTTTGATTGCTATTTGGCTTTTCTAATGTATCAGAATTCCCATTCATCTACAAATATTTATGCATTCTTCTGCATAGCACATTAGCCATTGAGACCCTTTCAAACTAGTAGGTGAACATAAATTCACCTTTTCCAGTTCCCTCTTAACTTGATTTGATGTGCAAATCAACTGGATTTTTTAAAATGACATCTTTTTTTTTTTATATGTGGGAATCCCTAGATTCAGAAAGTGAAATGGCCTCTCTAAGACTTGAATATTTAAACAAAGACAAGCCAAAAAAACCCATGAAAAATCAAATGTGTTCTGAACAGGTGTTTACTGGATAATATCAAATAGAAGGAATTGAAGCTTATGCTGGTCTACCAAATCTATCTTCAAGTATAATAAGCAAGATGATTCTAGGAAATTAAATATAAGTATCAAATTAATGAGAACACAGTAGAAGTCTGGTGAAGTCATAAATCTCAGAATTCTTATCAACTTTATACTGCAGAAATGGACAAGACAGAGCACAGCCATATTAAAAATCCAGAAATTCTACCCTAAAAATCTATTAGGGCATCAGTTTTTGGACACTGACACAAATTTAGAGTTTTATGAGAAACCAGATAGTAACATGATCTCTAGTTATTTATGAGAATGCATTAGTATTCAAAAGGGATTAAATGAAGGCAGTGGAAATCTTTTTAAAATTAAGGTCTTTATTTTGATTTTAAAGAGTTTGAATGCAAAATAATATCATGTTTTGAGTTTGATCAGGTATGTGAATTGATTATAGAATTGTAATGAAATTGCAGAGCATATTCTTTACACCTGACAATGCCATTGGAAATAGTTACTAAATGCAATCTCCTAATTTTATTTTCTTTTTTTTTTACACAATGTTACATAGGAATTTGAAAATAAAGAGAGAAATTAAGAGAATGAATGGTCTCACTGATTTTTTAGCAAAAATATGATTAAATATTTACAATGTTGATATTGAGATTGTAAAATAAAAACAACATGTGTTTACTACACCATTTATTTTACTTGGTGCCAAGAGCTGCTCTGTTATCAGTAATCAAATTATATAGAATCAAAAAGAGAGAGGCCTGTTAGATCATCTGCTGTGTCCTCTTCCTTCCTCCAAAGCCAAATAGCTCCTTTCTGCTTGAAATTCTCCAAATGACCCCTACGTTTATGTTTATCAACCTGATTTCCCCATGTTTCAAGATTATCTACAGATTTTTTTGGTAGCTTTTTGTAACAAAAGCTTCAATAACACAAGAAAGAGAGCTTCTACTTTACAAAGATATTAACAAATATAAACTTAAACATTTTCCCCCATTTTTGTTTTCCCAATAGTTGTAACAGCAAGAGCATAAAGAGATAATTGCTGAGTGACAATGGAATAAATTCAACTAAATTGCAGTATCCTAATGTAATGCGATCTTACATGGTGCGTACATTTATTAGTATAAGAGATTTCCTTATTTACCTCAGACCACATTCATCACTTTCTTGGTGGATGCTGTAATTTCTGTAAGGAATTGTCTACCTAGACATTGCATGACTCTGTGTGTCTCTAAACGTTGATTATTTTTTTTTTTCCTTCTTTACCTATTATGCTTGTCACAGGAGTCTCTAGCCTGAAATCAACATAAATGAGTGTGCCTGGCAATGTGTGCATGCACAGTCACACAGCCTCATCTGTGAATCTGCAGCAATTAATTATATTTATAGTGAAATATCTGCAGAACATTTGCATGTATGAATTATGTATTGGGCAAAAAGCAGTACACTGTGGTTTATGCATTTTTATTCTCAAGCGAGTCTCTTTTTAACTGCAATATGCGCTACAAAGTAAAACAGATTTATTTTTTTTTAATTTGTCTATCATCTTAATGCTGAAATATTTTTTTATTAAAGACATTATTTTTAGAAGTGGTTTTCAAATAGGTATTTATCCTGGTTTTACCCTTACATTTTCCAATAATTTGTCCATTACTGTTTAATGTATTTTTTGTTTAATATTAAATTCTTCTTGCAAACACCAAGAAAAAACAAATCATCAATGAGTACAGGCCAGGGTTTAAGGCAATGAAGTATACATGAAAAACAAGCATGGTATGACTATCCTTCTTATTATGGTTATTACAATACATAATGAGCAGTGCCAGTCTGTTGTCTTATCATTTTATTATTTTGTGGATTCACCCAAGAGTACAATGTAGTAGCTGAGAAGTAATGAGTCAATAGACTAGGAAGCATGATAAAGAAATAATAAGAAGGTGGTATGCTGTAAAGGCTATTCTTAGCTAGACTAATTGTACACTCTGAAATTAATGATATGCTACAAATATGACAGGTGGCTAAGTTAGCTGGGAAGAAAACAGAATATAATATTCAGAGAACCTTTTTTTCTTTGCTAAACAACTTTTGGTTACAATACTGAATTAAAGCTTCATATGCTAAAATTAATGTGATTGAGGCTCCCATTAAGGACGTACTCTTAGATTCCCACAGACTGTACTAAACAGAGATAAACCAAACTACAGCTTTAAATTTTTCTGGAATTAGTGCCTGCATATGGAATGACAAACCTTCAGTTTCTGCATACAGCTATATTTTTTTTAAAAGCAATTAAAATTACCTAAGAAATAACAAAAAATCAAATAATTTGGTTAAAATGTGACAAAATAAACAGTTCTTTCACAAAAAAAATAAAAAATAAAAATTTAAAGCCTCAAATTCTTTAATGATCAACCCAGAATGTATTGCAGCTCTCTCATGGCGTGTAACTATTACATATATTCCGTGTGCCTGTTTGCCTCCAGCTTTGCAGCCTGGAGGAAGATTCCAGACATTAAAACTGTAATGATATAAATTAAATCTTGTGTGAATATTGCTCCTTAAATATTCTAGTTGTTTACAGTTATCACATAATTTTGACAGACTAATATAAAGCATTAAAAAGTAATATTTGCTACAGCACTTGAGGAGAATTCTAAGATGAGTCTGTTGTTTTACAAAATCATGGTCAGCATAACCACACACTCCAGTATTCCTTAATTTATTTTGCTCTAGGACAGTACTCAGCCTGGAATTACCTTAGTTAGAGTGGAGGGGGGGTTATATTATTCTTCAAGGTTCTGTTGCCAGAAACGTATTAACATTCATTGACCTTGCAGTGGTAATTTATACTGATGAGCATCATTATATGACTGGTATATTAAAGGAGCTTATTAGAGGTAGAAAGCACTCTATGCTATTCAGAGACACTATTACCATTTGAGATGTGGCTGTCATGGAGTGTTCACATACAGGAGACACTTGGAACAGTGGAAAAATACTAGAATAGCTTGGCTAAGCCATCAGGTTATTGCAGCTCACAGCTCAACCTTTGAAAATCAGATTGTATGAAAATTCACATTGGTACCTTCCTGGTAAATAAAGATAATACCTTTCCAATTTCAACCACAAAACTGCTTTATTTTAGTAGATGAGTAAAAATCCAAGAGTATAGTGAATGAGGAATACACATTTGGTAGTACAGTCATTCCTGTTCTGACCACAGAGATGCTGGCCAAAAATAGAACTGTGATTGCAGTATTCTAAATAGAGAGTCACCCTGCAAGCTTTTTTTAGGAGGTGCAACACATCTCATTACCACATTTTGGAAGAAATATGTTGTTAACAGAGGATTTTCTTCTTGTATTGAGGCCATGAATATAATTATCACTTGATAATTTACAGCGTGCCAACTGTTTTACTGCATCTAGTAAGCAATAAAGCACTACAGGGAACATGAAGTTTGTGGCACCTGCAACTCATTAAAAGGCACACTATCAGAAACAAAATGTTTCGTTGTCATGTAGTGCTTGGTTACACACGAGCAGCATTTATGATTAATTTAGGGATGCTTTCATAAAGGACCACTGCCAACATATGATGTTCAGAGAGTACATGTTCAGAACACAGAATATAGGAAGTCTTCCCTATTTATAAAGGGAAATTAATTTTCTCCAAAAGTAGAGCATACCTTCTCTGACATGTCATAGAAGTTATTTTTCTTAGTGGTCTTCTCTGAGTTCTCTCTTGCTTCTCATGTCCTGTACACACTAATGAAAGTGTTCACTATGTAACCACAGATGAGGAAATTTGAAGGAATCATTTCAGTAATTTAAATAAGCAGCTAGGTGCATAAAAAAAACACCTCAGCTTTTGTTTCTTTACAGAATTCAAGTTTCCCTAAGATAAAGAGGTTATTCAGCTAAACCAAAACAGTGTTTCAGAAGCACTATAACAACCTTTTTCCTGCTGGCTCTAGTCAGTGTGAAGCAGCTGCACAGCCCAGCCACTCCCATGCAAGCCATTGAGCATGTCTGACAGACACACTTGCTGTGGGCATGATCTTCAGAGTACAAGTACCAGAGGTGTTTATCACATATTCACTGCAAGCACATCCACCAAAGTTCAGTCTTATGTGCTCCAGGATTGTCTGAGAGAAGTCGTCACTCTAGAGATTCACAGAGCCTGCTCCTGGTTGCCCTCTTCATTTGAGGTTACTCTCATGCTCTTGGAAATGGGCTGAGAATTCTACGAACTGAGTTGGGCACACAGCAGGAGAAGGATCCTCAGGAAAAAGTAACTGTAAGATGAGCTGCCTTATCTGAGACTGTCCTGTTGGCACTCACAACGAGCACAAGACATTGTAGGATTGAAATGCAGGCAGAATACTAGGCAGCATATGGAGGTAGAGAGGGAAGAAAATCTGGAGCAAGGAATCTGGTGATATTGAGACTGGGTGGGTGAATGGAAATAGAAATTAATAACTAGGAAGACTGGTTGAGCTAAGGGAATGAAGTTGATAAGAAAAGTAGAGGAGGCCTGGGAATTCACTGAGGGAGAATGATCTCAAAGTAGAATTGATAAAAAAGAATTCCTTCAGTAAGTAAACTGAAAATAGGGAGTCAAGAGAACATTAAAGCAATACAACAGCTCAGGCAAGTTTGATAATTGCCAAGAATATAGACCACTCGGTCTATTTATACTGCCAGAACATAAAGTCTATTGAGATAAGACTGACTGGACATGCAGACTGGGACTTTGAGCGAGCTGATAGTCAGGTGAAGGTTGAAAATGAGGCTTGAAGGTGGGAGGTGAGGAGCCAGAGTAAAGAAAGATGTGAAGGAAGAGACAGGGGAGGGGAGGGGGGAAATAAAAAATAAAAAAAAGCAGAACAAAAATCTGAAAGAAGAATCTGAAAAGGGAGAGGGAGAGGTTAAGCAAGAGAGTCCAGAATGAGACAGGTAGTACCAGAAAGGCTAGGAAACTACGGGTTTAGTGCCAGAAAGCAATGTCTGGAAAAATAGGTCTGGCTGAACAAAAAGATGAAGATTGGGATGAGAGATGAAGTGGATTGCTTGGATGTCAAAGTACATAATGCTGGGACAAAGAAAAATGGACATAAGAATAGAAATCAAATAGACGTGTATGCTGTTCTGACTGCTACCCATTACTGAATGCTCCATGCTGGAGTCAGCATGAACCGGAAGGTTTTAAAATCTCCCTGTTCTTCTCTTATTAGAATCAGAATCACAGAATCTGAATCACAGACTTGTCAGAGTTGGAAGAGACCTCTAAAGATCATCTAGTCCAACTCCCCTGCTAAAGCAGGATCACCCAGAGCAAAATTAGCACCATCTGTAAATCTGCTGAGCCACTCTCCCACTCTGCCCCTGCATCTTCACCATCAAGTTGGGCCACCAGCTATGCCAGCTGACATTCCTGAACAGTGCATCACAGAAGCTCAATCTTGTAACGACACATGTGGACAAGGACAGTGGTGCACAGGTTCAGTGCACAGGGATAAACTCTCACATTTTTTCTTTGTGAGTTTAAAGACTTCTGAAGTTACACACAGAAGAATCTGAAAAGATTGGCTAAATCCCCAGGCTAACTGGTAAAAAATTAGCATCACAAACATTTCTGTGCAGCTTTAAAATCCAGAATTCTTCAATTCCGTATTTTGAGCCTGTTTTAAGAACAAAGCAACACTAATATTAAACATTAGAAGCATCTAGTACATGAAAGATATTAAGTCTTATGTGTGCGGTCTGTAGATAGCTTGTTCATGATTCACAGTTGCTCATATTGAATGAGTCATCCTAATGCAGATAATCAGTCCAACTCCCCTGCTAAAGCAGGATCACCCAGAGCAAAATTAGCACCATCTGTAAATCTGCTGAGCCACTCTCCCACTCTGCCCCTGCATCTTCACCATCAAGTTGGGCCACCAGCTATGCCAGCTGACATTCCTGAACAGTGCATCACAGAAGCTCAATCTTGTAACGACACATGTGGACAAGGACAGTGGTGCACAGGTTCAGTGCACAGGGATAAACTCTCACATTTTTTCTTTGTGAGTTTAAAGACTTCTGAAGTTACACACAGAAGAATCTGAAAAGATTGGCTAAATCCCCAGGCTAACTGGTAAAAAATTAGCATCACAAACATTTCTGTGCAGCTTTAAAATCCAGAATTCTTCAATTCCGTATTTTGAGCCTGTTTTAAGAACAAAGCAACACTAATATTAAACATTAGAAGCATCTAGTACATGAAAGATATTAAGTCTTATGTGTGCGGTCTGTAGATAGCTTGTTCATGATTCACAGTTGCTCATATTGAATGAGTCATCCTAATGCAGATAATCAGCAATCTTCTAGCTATTTCGCCTTCCCACCACCAAGTACTTTGTAGGCTTGAATTAACAAGAGGCTTTAAAAAGTAGCTGGGAAACAGATGAGGCTTCTGTTTTATAAGGATCAGTGTAAGTAGAAATTAATTTTTTTATGGGCTAAGTAACCCACTGTTGAACGCTTTTCTATACTTTCTGCTGAGAAACCAGTGTAGGCCTCCCTTTTCAGAGTGAGGTGTTCAGTTTACAGCAACATCTTTGTACTTCAGCATTCAAGTTGATGCAGGCATGTAGTATACAGCAAGCAGCAATTAGTGTTAGGTGAAAAAAGAAGAGACCCGTATCTGTAACTCGTGTTTAAAAACTGATCCAATTATCGTCTGTTAAATTGACCCATTTTACACTACGCTAACCATGAATAGGGCTCTGGATAGAGTTTTGGGGATTGTGCCAGAGAAGGGACCATTGAATACCACACTTTTACACATGAAGTGGCAAATACCCCATAATGGGACTGAAGGATATTAGGACCAGTTTTCCAAGAAAGACTTCAAAGCCTAGCTCCTTACCTCTATGTTAGTCTGATAATACACTTCCTTCCACCTTACACATTTATTGCACAGTGCCAAATAATTTTGGACTTGTGAAAAGGCGCGCACATTCTTACCTGAGACTAACTAATACTAATTAATTATTCTAATTGTCCTTCACATTTTTGTTCCTTTGTGCTTCTTACCATGAGGCAATTGTAAGAAAAAAGCCCCCCAAAATATAGATTATTAATTATAACAAACTGATTACTATGGAGATGTGTTAGCGTCAACACAAAGCTGATCAAGATCAGAAAGTCCTTTCTGTGGACATTTTTTGCTTTTGTAAAAATAATTACAAAATCAAAAGGAAAAGCATAAAATGTATTATGTTTTAAATTATCCTCAATATGATGGACGAAGTATTAACATCTTGAACAACCTGCCTTAAAAGAAAACAGCCATTTCACATAAATACTTTTTTTCCTGCTGCAATGGAAAAAAAACCCAAACATATAAAAATAAGCCTTTTTTCCTCTTCCTATATACAGCCCTGTCTCCATCCTTTTTAACTATTGAAAGAAAAGTAATTATTATAGTAAGACTAGGCATCTTGTGAGTTGCTTTAATTGCACCTGGTGCAATAGGTACAGTTCTGTCTCCCAGAGTAGTGATGCAGCATTTAACTGAGTGAGCCAAATTCTGTGTGACTCATGTGTCTTCAGCAGTTATAATGAGAATTAGTCTGTTTCAATAGACTTAGCAGTTTCACAGGAATGCTTTTTAATTAATATTCCCAGACTGAACTCCAACTCTCAGCCCTCAAGCACTTTCTATTTAATTCACTATTTACTGCTGTTACAATATCTCTTTTGACACAGTCCATCATACAGATTACTGTTCTCAACAATGTTTAATAAATTGCCCAATTTCCTAAATAACAATGATAATTTTTCTTAGTTGCACCTTAGAGGAGGAGCCATCATAAAGAAGCATTTTGCATCTTTTTCTTAAGACAAAGGTATGAGAATTTATCTCCTTTCTGGACAAAAATCAGCTTTGAGATTTATTTCTAACACTGCATCAGAAGTTGCACTGCAGCAAATTAATTAGGAATTGGACTTCACTGCTATCACAGTAATGAATCATGACTGCTTGTAATATTTGCTTCACAGAAGCAAAGAACTCTTGGGTTGGATTATATGAAATTTATCACTGGAGAAAGCAAAGCAGCAACAAAACTCAGAGCAGCAGAAGGCGATTACTATTTCAGTGACAGCCCTTTGAATAATTCTTGTCTAGTTCCCTTGCTAATTTCACTAATCTTGGAGAAAAAGAATCAGTTTTCACTTCCAGTGGTGGAATGTCAAGCCCAAAGCTGTTCATTTTACTGTGCTTTAAAAAGGAAGAGCCTGAGCTTTTTTGAGATCCATGCAAAGAAATCCTAATCATTGTGTAGCTACATTAGTATCTGCTTTGTGTCACAACGTGGCTTTGCCCATTTCCAGGTCCAGGGAGCCATAGCAAAAGTGCTATAAAGTAGGTAAGCCTTTACTAATATTTAGATAGAAGAGTATCATGAAACAAAACAGAAAATCAGTATCTGCAAAATCTATTAAGGTTCTTGCGTGTCTTCTTATCATAACAAATGAGTTTTCTTTGAGTATTTAGCAGTAAGATAACACTACCTTTTTCTATCCTGCCCCTCCTTTGCCTCTATAAGAAAGAACTGTGGTAGATTCCTCTTTACTCATTTTCTTGCCTATGAGTAGGAGTGAATGTGTTTAGAGCCTGAGGTTAACCAAGATGAAAAATTCAGAACAACATTAACCTAGAAGAGTAGTTAGAAGATACTGTGAAACAAGAGATTTACTCTCCCCTTTCAGTGACATCCAAACACAAAACCTCCAAACATTCCATAAAAAAGAAGAGAAAGCAACAGCTAAGCTAATACTCTGCAGCACAATCTTGTGTTCATTGCCTACACAGCATCCCCCAGGCTGCAGTCTGGACAGGCTTGTATTCAGAGGAGCACAGACTGCACAGCGCTGCAAAGGCTTTTCTATCTACCTGCTTCTCATTGTACTTTATCCACTAATGTAAATCTTTCCAAAACAATATCTGAATTGTGCAGTTATAAATGCTTAGCTGGCAAATCTGCTCAGCTGCATTAGTCACTTCAGTTGCATGTCTGAAAATTTGTTTTGGATGAAACAACTTACATGTCTAAGTCTGAAGATGGTTGCCTCACTGTGCAGCCCTTGAAAATTGCAGTCCCAAATATTCTTATCGGTTATACCCTTCTGCATATTTTATTCTAACTGCATACTAATAAAATCCTCAGAAGAAAAACTGCACGAATGAGAACAACCCACTATATTTTCCAAGAACAGAAGATTCAGAGATAACCATTACTTCTTCACTCTCAGGTTGTAAAGGTACATCCTATCACTGACTCTGCTAATAGCTATTAGGATGGATTATTGTTACAGCTTCTAATTGGCAGCAGGGTTTGAGCACTTGATTAGTTTTGTGATTGGCTGACATCTAGTTATTACACAAATTGATAAAATACACCCATGTGCTACAGCTGCAGTAACAGCAAACTCATTTTTTAGTGATCCAGCAGACTCCCTGCCACATTTATCTTGCTGCTTTTGCAGTTTTGAAGGAGCAAAACAGGACGGAGAACAGGATGGAAATGCTCACATTGTCTGGAAAGTCTCTCATTTCAATCTTTGCATGTACTCAAGAGGTGAACATTAACAAGGGTTGGGGAATGTGTTCTCCTTGGAGTGAATGCTAATTTAAAGTTTCACTGTGATCTGATATGCTTTAAAATACAGCAAATCCCTTATTTATGAGCATAAAGGCCATGAAAGGGCTTTAGAATCTAACCCTAGGGGGCTCTTCAAGTGCATGAACCCAACAATGTTAAACGCTTACACTGACTCTTGAACAGTTGCTTGAAAAGGATAGAGAAAAATACTTGGTAGAGGCCTTCATTTCTGCACAGCTGAGAAAGCTTCTTGCATGAAATGAACAAAACATTTTCTTAAGAAAATGCTTTCTGGTACTATAACTATTGCACTTTGCTATTTAGAATTCACATTTCTAGAACAGAGCTGTTGCATACGTATTTTATGACATAATCTCTCACATAAATGTCTTTTTTGGAATTCTAACAGGCCAATAACAAAACCTTGCTGTATTTGGAGAACAAATAACATTTCTCATCAGGTCAAAAAGTCATTAAATTGGTCCTTTTATTTTTGTGATTATTTTTTTTTCCCAAGAAAGTCCATAAGACTGGCATTGAGACATTATATACATATAAAATTAAGATGTATTCTAAAAGCTACAAGAAATTAAAAGGCAGTGTACTCTACAAATAAGATTTGAAATACGATCCATGAAAAACAAGCATAATACATTAATTCTGTTAAGCTGATGGATAGTCAGATAAGATGTCCTGGGATCAGTAGTTATGTAAATCGTGATTAATATCCAGACTAACCTCAGTAAAAAAATATATGGTGAATCTTCATCCCCCAGGGTCACAGCCAGCAATACTGGCATTGGCCACCACTGGTCTTAGGTTAAAATAACATGCCCGACAGTGAACACAGAGACTTGCAGGCTGACTGGCAACAGGTATTCACTTTTACCCTATTTGTTCCAATAGACAGTATTCCCTCCAGGACATGGACAGGCTGTTGCTGGGGTTGGGAAATGCTCAGAATATCCCTTCCTAAAGGAAGCCCCTGAAGAGCTTGTCTGCAGGCATCCCGAGACTTGTGATGCTTGACAAACATCAGTATTAATCAGTGCAGCATTGGTCTGTCTCTTCCTGAAAATATGAAGCATGTGAGTACACCATAGCTGTTTATTTTCTTAGTGTTTCCTTTTCAGAAAGAAAAGAAAGCATTCTAATGGCACACAACTAAACAGCATATTCAGACACATCTAATTAGAAGCTGCCCTACACTTACTTCTAAAACACTTTGTTAAAAATATAAACTTATTTTCTGATATAAACCCAGGCTATGTGTTACAGTCTGTTTGAAAAGGGCATAACTCCCCTCTTTATGCAAGCTATCTAGCTGCTACTATTTCTACCTAGAAGCTTTAGCAAGGGTAGGAACTACTGGTACCTATTCTTTAGCTTTTTCTACATCTCCAGTAAAGTAAATATTCAGTCCCATTTAAGTTCAGCCTGTTTGTGTGCCCAGTCTCTCCTAAGCAAATTTACCAAACCAGCAAGCTATACCTTTCTCAAACAGGGTACTTTCACCTAGACTTCTTGTTCCTTTTTTCTTTCCCCTGACAATCTACAAGTGAGGTCACTGGTAAGTAACTGAGGACAGCAGCTCCAAGTCTGTTTGGGAGTTCAGTAACTCTGTCCTGTTCCATAAAACTAGAAGCATATGCTCCAGTCCAATACAAGAATGAAGAATCCAAAGCTAGTATCCAAAATGTGATATGGCAGATTCATTAGCTGAACTAATTAGCAAAACATGTTTTGTCTCATACCGACTAGTTAGTGGAAAGCAGCTTTCTATCTAATAGGTGTATGCATAATTATACAAAAGGGACACTGTACCAAGCAATTAATTTCTATATTGAAAAATATACAGATGTGGAACATGAGGATTGCCATACCATATAAGATTGGTGGTCCAGTACTTCAGCAATCCCATCTTAGACAGGGGTTAATACTTAATCATCTTAAGAGCCCTTGAAATGAACAATTATGGACTTGAAACTGACAATAAAAAAATAATAATAATTCTTTCTTAGTGAGTAGAATGGTTTTGTCTTAAGGGGTGAGAAGAACGCTTAAAAGTTCAAGGTTTAAAACATCTCATAAACTTGTACAGAGGTTGAAGATGAGAAGGATGAGGACATTAGAAAAAAGCTTGATGTTTATACTGCATGGAAAGACAACAAAGATCCATCTTCATTGCAATGAAGTGGCAAGTAAAGAGATGAGCTCTCACTCCAAATATAAACTGGTTTATCTGCATGACACAGTAAACTGACCATGAAGTGATATTAGCTAGGATCCCATAACTGGTAGAATTAGAAAGGAGACCTAACGAACAGGGGCACAGCACCACCTCTCATCCTGCCTCCTGAATTTGAGTTGGCTTAATTATCTTGATTTTTTTAAAGAAGAAACACACAACAAAAGAGACATTGAACATCCTCATCTCAGTCACAGGAATTAAAATCTCAATTTTGAAATTAAGTTCTGGACAAGCCACAAATCCTGAGGGCACTTGAAACTGTTGTGTAAGAGAATGTGAATAACTAGCTATAGCTTTATTAGTACTAATAATAGAAGCTACTGTAACACTAAAGTCTTACAATCTGTTAAACTGATAATTGCCTAAATTTTTTTTCTGTTTTATTTGAATATCCTCTTTGAAATCCCCTTACAAACCAACATGTGTTATTAGATGAAATTAAGAGGCATTGGAAATTATTACAGCTTCTTTAGGAGTTACATACACTTCTAACATGCCAAAGTTTGGCCAAGGCCTTACGTGTTCAGTTTTCTCTGGAAGAAGGCTGGGTATGTGGGGAAAGAAACTATTTAAGGGACAGAAGCAGAAAATGAGTGAACAGTGACATAAATAATAATATTCTATGATAGTAGAAAAATATCTTCAGCCTTCAGTACAGTGACACTGGAGCAGCACTCCACTAGATATGAATACTCTGCTGTTCTGCTGGTAGAGACAGATGTGTTTCTGTAAGGGCAGTATGTGATGTGACTGGTGGCAATACATGGCTGGGCCCAGAATCTTAGAAGTCTCATTTCTATCTTAAGCTCATACATTTCCTCCTCTCAGAGTGAAAAAGAACAATGCATTTATCTGCCTCTTGAGGTGAAGCATAGTTTGAATCAGTTTCTTTAGTTCTTCAGCATCTTGAAGTTTCTAGAGAGAAGGATACAGTAGATAGTCCCTACCCAAAATCACTTCAGCATCAGTGGAAAAACTTCTATGACATTCAAATAGATTGCACAGCAAGCCCTTAGCACAAAGCAGGAGGGTTCAAACTATGCCAGTTATACTATTTCTGGGTGGAATATTAATTAAGGCATACACAGTTTATCCTGTTTATCCCTTCTCAGAAAAGGAGAACCTTCTTCTAAGGTATCCTGAGAGAATTCAGATTTACAGAGACTGGGAAGTCTTACTGGAGATGATTAATCTCAAGGGAAGATTTAATAGAAGCTGTGAGTTCTTCCCATGAATCTCATACCGCACCAAGAAGGCTTTCCAAAGGTAGGAGATATCTGAGCCTGACATCCTCATAGCTAGTTCGGTACCAGAGTGACCTTTTCTTTCTTCCTTCTGCTTTAATAGAGATACTTTAAGAGTCTCAGGGCAGGACAAGACCCCAGGCCCTCTGCTGCACCACCACATCTGAGGCAGAGAAGAGTTTCCTGTCTTGGGACAGGCATGGATCTTGTAAGGGAAGTGAGTCAGAGTAGTCTTACACATGTAGGATTGTAAGACTACTTGATACATACCTATAAAGATTTCTTCATTTATTTCATAAGGTCAGAAAATAATTTAAATAATGTTGATCTATAGTTCTGACATGCCAGTGCTTGTATTTCTGTGTCAGATTTATTTATTACTTTTGAATGTTGTTTTTTTTCCCTTTCTTTCTGTGTTGGAATCATTAGTTAATTGGTATTTGTGGAGATACCAATTTGTGGTATAATTTTGTGGAAACCACGTGTACTGTGCATAAATGAGGAGTTACATTCTGCCGAAATGCCATTTTTAAAAAATAGCTCAGCAGCTCATCACTTCACTGAGTGCTGCACCTGAATTCATAACTTAGGAAACTCATTCACACCACTCTTTTGCCTTATATATTGTATGAATAACTGAATTCTAATTACATTAGATGCCTACTGTATGACAGAGAAAACAAACTTCTTCCTAGTTCTGCAGGTGTAGATCAGGTCTTGCTCAGTATTATTCATGTTTACCCCATGCCTGCTCTGAAAGCCTAAACATTTAACAATTAAACATTTGATATTAACAATAAACATTTAATTATCACTTAAGTTAATTTTACTGAAAACATTTCCAACGATCTATTTTTCCCCTCCTTTTCAAAACTACCAGATTAAAACATGACAAAGTAAAAAAGGATAAAATAATATTCTGTCATGATTTTCACTGGAGCCCTTTATTTAATACTACAGACTGAAGTATGTAGACAACAGGCTAAATACAGGCTGGGTCAGGAAGCTGATGTAATTTATCCAGTAGCTTATCCTGAGTGGAAATTAAAACCACATACTTTATACTGGCTTCATATTCAAGTACCAGTTGATAGCTGGTCTTACATTCCATTCCTTACTACAAAGACATAAATTTAAATCTCACAGAAACAAAAAAGAAAGATATGCAGGTTGCTCACAGTCATTGTCATTTGACCATCAAACTGCAGATATTCTCAGAAAGCAGAAGCGTTGTGTATGCCAACTACACAGTTGCAAACATTCCTAAAATAAATTCTTGTGACTTAGCATAGAAAGGAGGTCCTTACTCATTTAACACATCCTCAATTCCCTTCAAGTTATCATTCATTCTTTAAAAGACTAATCATCATAAAAACATATTCTGCAAACACTTGCTAGCCTGTAAGATGGTTTAGAGTAATTGGTTGTCTCTACACAAAAGTGATGTGGAAATACAGGAAGCATTAAAATTTTTTTTCACAAAAGACTGATTACATAGAATATACTGTGATTCTTCATACCATTTTTTGGCAACTTACTTAGTCCAGGCTCCTTCTGGAAGCTGTATTTACCGATTTTTATATCTGTCCTAGAAAAAAAACATTTGGAAACTAGACAACACTTCCATGTTGTGATAAACTGGAAATCTCTAAAGGGGCTTTTTGATTTTTCTAAAGACTACTTTGCTTAAGGTTGTGGATTGTCCTGCTATTTGCCAGGTGGATGATTGTATCAGTGAAACTTCTAGTTTAGGTGATTCAAACAATAATCTGTACTTGGAAAGTTTATTCAGGTTTTTAGTAAGGATAAGCTGAGTAGAGCAAAGCATGATGTTGCAGGTTGGCATTGTCTGATGTAACTGTATTACTAACTGGAATAAAGGCTAATTCTGTGTGTAGACCACACAGAAGTTATTGTACCATGTCAGCTCAAGCTCCCAATAGAGATATGAAAAACTGCCAAGATGTCTCTGAAAAGTTTTATCACTTTTTTTTTTTTGCAAGGCTACTTCCATAATTTCAAAGCTGGCAATATTTTTCTGTGACCAGCTTGCAAATTCAAGTTTTCACTTGAAGTTTTCTAGGCTGCTATTACGAAAACAGTAGCAAGACACTCCTGAAGAACTGGCATCCCGTAAAAAAATATGACTGAGAGCAGGATGGAGAAGAGCCCAAGAGTGCTTGATATGTATTCCCCAAAAACTGAAGTTTGGGGGTATACCTTAGTATTCCACAATCACAGACCTGGTAAATTCGGGGTCTCCTTGCTCTAAGGCCACTCCTACACAGTCAGAAACACCTACAAGTGACAGACTTCAAGCATCTGCCCCCTTGATTAGAGTTGTTCCTGTTATATCTTTCTGTGTCTTTTTGTGATCCCACCTTTCACTCGCATCATAAGCTTTTTAGAGCAGGCAACATTGTTCTGAGAGTACACAGCAGGACTACTAAAAATGCTGAGAAATTACCATGGGAAGATCTAGTTTGTGACTCAATATTCCAAGTATTATAATAGTAATAAAATAGATAAATAGATGTGTGCAAGAAGGTAAATGTTTGTAACATCTTTCATTGAATTTGAGTAGTATGTTCTACTAAAATGCATTCAGATTACATGATGTTTGCATAGGGATCAGCACTGGGCAGAAGTTTTGTTAATTTAAGATTGGAGAAAACCTTCATACCTTTATCATCCTCAAAATTAATAGCTGTTGAGAGATAAAACCTGCACAGAGCCAAGCAAAAATTTCTTACAGATTTCTCTTTTCAGTGCTTATGAGTCATCACTTGTGTAAGTACATAAGGGACACTGAATAGAGTTGTTGGGACAGCTGTGACCTGAAACAAAAAACCTTCACTGGACATTTGAAAGGTGATTCTGTAAAAATCTCCTTTTTAGGGTTTTCAGTGAGGCATATTGGCTTCCAAACAGTATTTGATCCTAAACAAAGGTATCAGTAACGGTACCTATTCTACTTAATTTTTGTTAAATATCTCCAAAATGTGAAAACTCCTATGGCAAAATACCTCTGCATGGAATCCATACTGAATTCAAGATTCTGATCTTGATCTCTGCAGACCTGTGGACTTGTTATTTTGAAATGGTCAAAGGAACTATTTGACTATGTTGTAAGAATGGATTCCATGTTTCTGTGGGTTTCTGCAGAAGCAGAGTTCCTCAGAAACAATAAGATATTCAATACAAATGTGAAACAGCTGTGGCCAGAAGACACAGGAAAAAAATGCAGGGCAGACTAACAACACTCACTAGGATTAGTAAACATACAATGACATTTGCAATGAGCTTTCCAGACTCCTCTACCTGTCTGAAGAGAAGACAACGAGAGAATCAAAGGGCAAAACCCCTGGCTAAAATTTATGGCAGAGGTATCTTCTTTTTAAGGTACTTAAACACTAAAATGCCTGTAGTTGTCAAAATGCTTAGGTATATCAACTGGATAGATCAGATAGGTCAGAGTCATTGAATGGAAACATAAATTAATAGATAAATGTTTCACAAAAACTGCATGTTAATGTTGGCCTTAAGCATCTATATCTATCTGTGATAACGTTTTGTTATAGAAGGCCAATCTCCAGCACTTTTACACAAGGTGCTTATTTCTTTAGTTTGTATCTTTACCTATTTTTATATGTTAAACCACTTTTTGGCAAGTAAAAAAAGGATTATTCTTCTGTGTAATGGAGACAAGGAGTTTGAGATATGTCAAATATTTTAAGTTGTTTTCTCTGCACTTTCTCTCTAACCCATCCCTAATCCCTAATCACCCTGCACAATACATTTCAAAATAAACAAGAGGTTTCATGCTGCAGTTACCAATTCATTTCTGTTACACTTACACATTTCTGAATATAATCTGCTGTGTTTTCTGGGATTTATAGAGTTTTGAACATGCCCAGAAAGTCCTAACTCACCTGTACCCAAACTGTTAATGCAAGGTCTTAGTTCAGGTCAGGACTATTTTTTTTCACTGAATCAACCACAGTAGATGACCTTTAAGTTTCAGTCAGCTTCTCCATTTCTCCTTTGCTCCCCACTGAAATAATTTAAAAATACTTTATTATGCTTTAGTCAGGTTGTCAAAAGCATGTCTCAATATTCAACTAATGAATATTGATTTTGAGACTCTCAGATGACTGAATATGCATGCAAACACTGCTTTCAGAATAGGACAGATTAAAAGTTTCTTCGCTATTTTCCAGTGTTTACATCTAAGCATAAAGCTTTATGAATCATCTTTAGCAATGGGAATAGGGATTTGCTTTGTTGGTATTCATGATGCAATAAATGCATGTTTATCTGCTACACCTACACACATATGCAAACATTAAATTTTTTAAATGCTGATATGTCTAAACTATCACATACACGTGCACAGGTGTGCAATAATTATGCATATAGATTTATGCCATCAAAACAGGTCATAGTATATACTTTAATTCTCAGCTGAGCATTCGCTGTTAATTCCACGTAAGGCTGTAGTAGTAAGGGGAGCTATATGGAGTTTCTGCCCAAATTGCATACAGGATAAAGTAGTCTGTGTTGTACCAGCCAGCTATGTTCCTTCAGAGACTCCACTGTAGCTGAGAATTGCTCAAGCAGTCTGTGTTACTTATTTTTCTTGGCACAATCTCCATAGCTAGGAGCTGTAAGAAGAGAAAATAGAAAGTGGTTTAGGAATGAGTTGTGCTGATCTGAAGTCTCGTGAGTCTTCTCACCAAGAAGGGGTGGCACTCTGAGAGAACACTTGGAGCTGCCTTAACACTAGGAAAATGGAGGAGAATCTTACTGGTTCTGAGTTACTGGTCTAAAGAAAGAAAATATTTCCTCACTGCCTGTATGGATCTGATCCAGCATTTTTAACATTCACATAGTCTGTTCCTTGAGGACAACTAGGACTTGTGCCCTTAAGTTAACCATGAGACTTACAGCTGCAAGGACAGAACCTGCAAATCACTTTCACAGAGAACACAAGCCACAGATATAAGTATACATACAGGTATATACATAACACATGTAAAAATCAATCTTATTTTCAGAACTATAATAAATAGTTCACAGAACTGCACTACAAAGGGATCAAGGCTTCCTTCACACATGTAATAGTGTCATATTTACTATCAGTTTTTCTTGATTCTGTGTAATTACTATGCTACCCTTCTACTCTGCTTTAACTAACAGGGTATCTTAGCCCAAAGACTGCAACCCTAGGGTTCTTTCAAACTATATTAGGCAGCTAAAATATGAAATTAAAAGAAAACAGAATTCTGGCCAACAGAAACAAGTGACTCATTTCCTTGTGAAAACACACAAGGTTTATGTTACTCTGGCAACGATGTTCACCATTCCAGAATAAAGTCTCTTTGCTCCCTTCAGAGCTTTTATATATTCCTGTTACAGTCTGTGTTCCACTGTGACCTAACATTGAACCAAGTTATTCAGTTATTCCCAAGAGACTTAAAGTTATACTTTAATTTAGATAGATTCTAAGTCTGCCTATTTGACAATGAATTAACACGTGCATACAATATTTTTCACAGTGAAGATTTCAGATGAGAAAAGTTTTTTCTGGCGCATGTTGGTGATATGTGCCATATCAAAATTGTGTGTTGTCATGATACAGCTGAACAGCTGTGCCTGCATTCACACAACCCTGCAAGCAACAAATGCATCAGCATTCCAGCAGCTGGTTTTCACAGGGAAGCTGATTCTATTGTATCACATAAACCAAAATACAGGTTAGAAGCAAACCCACAATTTATAATCTCATTGTGAAATTAGCCACATATTTCAGGAGAACACCAGCATAACAGGCATACAGAAAATCTGTGCTTTGAAATCCATGCAAAAAAAACCACCACAACAAAACCAAACAAAAAAAGGTTTCTAACAAAGCAGCTCTCTCATATATAAAGACATAAAGTCATCATGCAGTGTATAAGGAGTATAAAGTTCAAGTTTCAAACCAAAACTATACTTCAGTATTTGTTACTGATTTCCTTCAAGATTTGTCCTTAAAAGACAAGGACAGCAGATTGCTATTTAACTGACAAGACAAGTTTTTAAGCTATTGCCCATGCATTTGAACACTTCTCTGGAATTAAAAAGGAATGCAGGGGATTTTGTCTGCTAGAGTTTTCGCTTTTCTTAATAGGGAAGTAAACTTCAGTCTTAAAAGAAACATTTTCATGGGGGACTGTGAACATTAAAGTTCTAAAAACTGCCTAGGAAAACTCCCACAGAACACATGATGAGCAGAAATATATTGCCATAAACTTCTGTAGAGTAGCTGAATTTGAAAGCCATATGTCACAAAATGGAGTTATATGGCATTTATATTCACACATAGATGTTCAGCTGAATGGCTTCATTTACCCTTCTGTAGCATTTTCATCACTCATGTGCAGCTCTGTCATGTAAACGGAGTCCTGCAAATCTTCCATTAAAGTCCCTGAAAGCTTCACTAACATCCTCCAAGGGATCAGGGTTTCACCCTTGCCCCTGAAAGCAGCAGGAAAGAACAGGCAAAACACCACTTTGTGGCCAGGTAACGAGAAAACCCTCTTCATTTGTATTTGAAGTTTCCCCATTTAAAAAGTATTATATTAATATTAAGCTGGAGTTTCATAAGAAGAAAGTAGAACGTTACACTGAATTTGGATAAAGATAAATGAAAGCTCTGGACAGCTTTCCTTGAAAAATTATTTCTTCTGAAATAAAACCTTCCCAAAAATCACTGACACTTTTTAAATGCTTCCTGGGCTTGGCTAAAACTTCATTAATTACTGATCTTCATTATGACTTTGACAGTGAATTCTATGATTAAGCTGTGGAACCCACAGCCATGAATTACTATCAAAGCCAAAAGCGTAGTAGAATTCAAAACACAATTACACATCTTGATCCAAGTTCTTGGCTCCAGTTCTTTCTGTTGAACATTGCTGAGACAGCAAGAAGAGGATGGAAAGAAATCTTAAAGGGGCAGATGTGGATTTTCTGACACTGAAAAATCCTTGACTGAAACAAAGTTAGAGAAGGTTAGAATAATGCCACCCAAACCTAATTTATCATTGTAAGATATGGGTCAGCAAAGATGGCAAGGAAGCTGGTACCACATAATCCTCAGTTGTCTTAGGTGCTCTGTATCACTTCACGCACCTTGTAGATACTTTTCTCTTCTTGGTTTATCGGAGGTGTTCTGAGCAGTGATGAAGAACAAGTGTTTTATATGCTTAACAAAGAAGAGGATTAGATGGGATAGATTAGACTGGACCACGCTTTGAGATATTTTTTCATGCTTCAGAGCAAAAGCTATCTGCTAGTCAGCTGTTGAAGATCAAGATGAAGACTTTATTTTTCTACGGCTCCTTGCTTGGTTCACTCAAGTCTCTGGAATTAGTCATTAACAGATGCAGACTACATGTTTGGATACTAGAGGGACTGCAGGTCCATGGCAGTTCCTCTGCTGCAGTTCTGTGTTCACATCGTGACATAGTGCAAACATACAAGCAAGAACTCTAAGCAGAAATATTTTGCCTTTCTTTTAATCTTCAATAATTGAAATAAACAAGATATAGCAGCATCACCAGGCAAAAACTGCTGGTTTACATGAGTGATTAAAGGGAGAAGAGTTCTTTCATACTGAAAGATCTCACAATACTGTACATTGCCATAAGCACCCTTGGCTATTACAGGGCTTTGAGCAAGTACTACGTAATCAGCGTGTGCTCAAAATTTGTGTTATAAAATATGCATAAGCTGTAATTGCCTGTGAAAGCTGGATGTTGATAAGAAGAAATAGTAATTGTGGTTTTGGCCATGATCCTTAAGAAGATGTCCCACACTAATAAAATACAGTAGCTAATACAGAATGCATTATTAGCTTGTGAGAAATGAAATAATTCTTCCTAGACTAAATTGACAAACTGTACACACAGTATATAAATATTAAAATTGATAAAACAGCACTAGTTTACATGAGCATGATGCATAATGTTGATTGCTATAAGCTCCCAAAACTATAAGAACAAATTTAATCTTAAAATGTCACATGCTGAACATCAGCTCTATTGCTCTGATATTGCTGGAACAGCATTTTTTATATGAAACAAGTACACAGAAAGAAAACATTGACTGGAGTGACTGGCAAATGACAAACTCTCACTGACATCTCTGCTTACAGAGTGAAGTTCAGTATTAGCAATAGGTTGCTCATTACTGTAATTTCTCCATTTCTTTGTATTTTCCCAGGGTGAATGTTGTCAGGATAATTACAAATTTAAAAAAAAACCAACAAGACAAAACAAACAAAAAAAACCCCCAACCACCACCAACAAAAACACACAAGGTAAAGCATGTGCCAATCCACTTCTGAGGACACCTTCCCCTAAGATGCTAAAAGACAGCAGAGACTACATTGTACAGCAGCTGTCCTTCACATCCACAAACCTCCCCGCATCATTTGTTGGCAATTTAACTATTACCAAAACAAACAAACAAACAAACAAGTTGCTATGAGAGTCAGTGGTTATGGCTGGAGAGATTTCTCAGATTTAGCTTCCAATATGAGGGCATAGACATACAACTAGTACCTATCCCCAGAAGCCTGCACAGGCAGAACAATATTGAGATGACTGGTTCATTTTGACCTGCTTTGCTGAGGAAAAAGCTGCCACTTTTCTACTGGCTCAAGGGTTTTTTCCCCAAACACCTGGCAGCACTGCTAGGTAAAATAAATTACAATAATAAGCCCTGGAGGCCACAAATACAAAGATCAGCAATGTATTGCACATGGGTCCTGCTGGCTCTCCAACCACTTTTTTTATTATTATTATTTTTTATGAAAACACTTCAAAGGGTTGTTTTAACCTGCAAAAAAAGGAAAGGCTGTTTTAACAATAGTTTTTACTGCCTGAACAAAAACCAAGGACACTGGGAAATGTATTTTTCTTTCCCTGGTTTAAATAACCTGCAAAGTTCAGTTGTCAAAAAAGTTTAAAACCAACATGACTTGTGCCCTACAGCAAAGAGTGCCTTGAGTGAATGCTTGTGTTAGAAAGAATTAGCACCTACATTTTGGTTTAGGAGAGCCACAGGAGTCACAGGTATGAGGGTTTGGCCTTTGCATGGGTTTGTTGTTGAAAGAAACTTACTGCCAAAGTAAGTAACAATAAGAAATGCTCAACATTAGTTACCTGAGTGGATCAAAAATATCAACAATGTTTATTTAAAACAGCTGATGGCTCTCCACACCCTTAAAGGCTGGACTAGTAGTTTGGAGAACTGTCTGAGCAAAAGAAAGAGGCTGTTTACTGTGAGGAGGAATGTTGGTACTGTTAGTGCTGAAGAACCTGCAGCCTTCCCTCAGTACTCAAGAGACCATGGGGATAAACTGTAGTGACTGTGCCCTGACTGCCTTCTGGCCAGAGCACCTGCATTTCCATCCCATGGAAACCAATGCAGGAAGTAGGTATTTGTAGAGAAAGTTGAAGTCCATTTTCTCCAGTTTGTAGAGAGCTCTGTGTTGTCAAGCAGAAATTCCTAAGCTCTTACTAAACTGGCTTACTGGGAACTAGCTAATTAGCTACCTGGAAGCAGAGAAATACAGAGCTCAGTGCAGGCTTATAGGCCTTCTGAGAAGCACTAATTTTGTTGGACCTCCTACACAGTCAGAACCCATCTGTGGAGCAACTGTTGAGGGTTATCAAGGGAACTATGCTCATCACACTCTGTGCACAGAGGAAAGGAGGCAGTTGGCAAAATCTCACTGGAACAAATCTCAGACCAGATCCAAAGCTGAGGTTAACCTGGGATTTGTTACTGAAAGTGAAGCTATGCCACTTAGCAACAGAACCCAAGAACATTGCTTTATTTACCTTTGGGATTTTTTGGTGGGGTTTTTTTAAACATGTGCCTTTGTATGGGTTACCCTTAACTGCTTATATATTCAGCACACTGCCAAGAAGTCACAACGGTTTTCTATCTGCACCCTGACAGCCATTCTCCAGTTTCTGCTCTCCTGTGATTTACTAAGTAAATAAAGGATAAAGTGGGCTAGGATGGGAAGAAAAGGCATGTCACCAGTTGTAATAATCCCATTATCCCTTCTGAATTGCAGAAGAGGTTCATAGCACAGATATGGAGAATGTGGACAAAGAGACTCTGGAAAAAAAAAAGGAAAATACTTGAAAGAGTAAGTGAAAGAAAAAAGAAAAATGAAATCTCAGAACCAGGAAGATGGAAAAGGAAATAAATGATGGGGAGAAGAGATTTGCATGAGTAAACACAGGAGATTTATTTTTAGTGGTGGAGATAGTGAAAGAAAAACTGAAGGAAAATAAAACAAGAAAATTAAAAGGAATTATCTGAATATACATTTAAAAAATACTATGAAGAAAAATAATGTAATTTATTAGAAACATTACTAAGTGTTGCCTAGCTCAGACTGACTCAAGTCTAAAAAATACAGTTTCATTTAGATGGAATATCTTTTCAGCTAGTAAATGCTCACCTAGGCTAAGGCAATTAATATTACTCTACAGTGAAAACAGAATCTGAACAGAGTCTTGACTCTTTAATATCCTAACATATTCAGACCACCATAAAATCGCTTTTTCAATGTTTTTAAAAATACCAAATATGGACCAGCAATTGTCAAAAGTTTGAGAGGGGAGTGGGTTAGAAGAGGTAGGTAGGATACACGACCTTCGCCTACGGGGAAAAACATCTGTAATCAGTTTTCTTTACCTTGAACTGCAGTTCTTCAGTACTACTGTATTATTTCTAGAAGACTTCTATCATATTAGGAAGGGGATCCCTGTGCTGTAATAGATGATATGCAAGTTCTACCCAGGAATGCAGGTAAACGATATTGTGTTTTGAGTGTATCAGTGGTTACACAGACAGCTGGCTGTGGCAAGTCCACATCAATGTGAGGATCCACCCACATATCTAAACATGTACAAAGCTCTTGGTCTATGACTCATAACATTATATGTACCACAGCATTAAGCTGAGGAACACAAGCAGCATGACATCCATCGATGCTTGCCTTTGTGTTCCACAGAAATTCTCCTGCATACATATTTTATTTAGTTCAAATTAAAAAAATCTTAAAATATTTTCTCTACTGTTCTATTGAAATGGTATTTGCTCCACAAAATGCTGACTGCAAATTCACATCTGGCTAAGCTCAACATTTGTCTTTGTGTGCTTCATTTTATTTTTTCTTTAAAGCATTTTGAGTGTAAGGATGATAAAGTGCTGACATTTATAGGAACATTTCATTATTATAGTTTGTATTTTATAAAAATATATGATTGAACTTTACAAATGCAAACCCCTCTTGCTTCAGCAACTCTGGCTCATAATGGAAAATCTAGCATACTACTTTCTATAGTGTTCTTATTATTTTGAGAAAAGAAGATAAAATCCCAGCTCAAGATATTCATCATCTCAGCAACAAGCAGAGAAAACAGATCAACTACAGATAAGATAGCAACATGATGTAAGAATCTAGAATTGAACATTTTAAAAATACGTGTTGATGACACACTAACAATTGCTCACCAACTGGCAATGATGCTGCATGCCAGCTTTGGGTAAATAGAAGACAATTATTCCTTATTTTTCTGCTTATGATAATTGTCATAAGGACATTAAGAGTACAGACTGCATATCTTTAAATTTGGAAATACAGCTTTTAGAGGATAGTGTAAGAAAAATCACTGCAAGTGTTAAACTGTAGGAGTATCACTATGCCCATTTTCTTCTGCTGCATGGGGGAGTTCCAATAACTAATCCAACAAGACAGCAGAACAGGGTTAATTATGGTTATCATCAATATGTTTAATGATTCTTGAAGAAGATAGAATTCTTTAACCTCAAGTTAATAGTAAGCTTCCTATTAGTTGGGACAGTTCTGATATATACTCTCATATTTTAAGGCTCCCATTCTTGTTTTCAGACAACTTTATTTGTAGCTATGAAAGAATAAGTTAATAGTATGAGAAAGCACAACAGAACTTGTGATCCCTGCTGCCCTAGGTTGCTATTTTCACCATTTGTTTTGGTTCAAGAGATTTTCTGTGCTTATTACTCCCCATTTCAGTGGAAGATGTTTTGATAATGGAAAGCAGTTCTTAAACATTTTCTTTAGTGTAGAGAAAGAATGGTGATCTCCATTATATGTTAAAAGACGGGGAAAGCAGCACTGAGATGGCTAGGGTTGAATACTGACAGTCTGGGAACATTATTGCACTTCAAGGTGAGAACTGCAAGTGCAGGAATCAGAACTTGCATAACGATTGCTTGTGACTGCGGAACTGAATTCCACAAAGGTGAGCTAGACAGTGAGTCTTGGTGGCAAAATTACAGTTAGGTAAAATAAGATAAATATGATAAATACAAAGATTCCATTAATGTCAACATAATAGAATTATATCCTTACATATACATACTTAGAGATACACTGGTACTCCTATACACAAATGATTCATTCTGGAATAAGTGCTCAGATAAATAGACAATGTGCTGACAAGATCTTTTTAGAGTTTTGCCACGCACTCATTGCAAGAGACAGCTCTTTCTTCCAGACTCAAAAGTTTCCATTACACATCTTTCTTTGTGTTGGAGAATAAACCTATTAGACTAAGGTAGTTGAAACAGGTAAAAAGCAGAATTTCTTCGGTTGAATCAGCTGAAGAGCAGACTTTCTTTGGATTTCAAGAGAGATAAAGAGATATTAAACACCTAGAGAATGTTTCTAGGGGAGAGCAAGCAGCAGGGATTGCTCTGAGCTGCTAAGCTTTGTTAGCAAGGACTGCTCTATTTGAGCTGCTGAGGTTTGTTCTAAGCCCAGTACAGATGAGCTTGAAACTTTGTGTCCCAGCTTACAACAGTGTAACTACGCTGACACAAATAGTATTGCAAATCAGAATTTGGCCTAAAAAATCATAAACAACATGAACCACACAACCCACATCAACATGCTGGTTTTAAAGAAAATGCATTATATAATTTAGACTTGAAGGATGATATTGAAAGTCTTTTACTCTTTGCATTTTGCACAGCAAATTAATTAAGAAATTAATAAAACCATAGTTAGGTTATAAATCTCTCTGCTTAATTTCAGCTTAAAAGTTATTACCATTTTATATAAGAATATATTTATGCAAGTTAATTATACAATGTGTTAAAGTAAAAATTAGCATGTTCGGCAGCTTTCTCAGAAAAGTATACTTTCCTGAAACAGAACTTTTTCCAGTGATCTTTTATACACTATGAATAGACTTCCACTGCTTAAGCTCTAATTTGTGAGCTTAAATTTGCGTTGGTATGGAATGCAGTTTTCTCTCAGTTAAGATCAATGCAGAATCCCAATGGAATAAAATGATTATTCAAAAAAACTTTAAAAAGCAGGGGAAGCCCTCTGCCATTTATATCAAATGATAGGAACTGAAACATTTGATGAAAGCAAGAAGATGAAAAAAGAAAATGATGGAGAAATACGCAGTGTATCTTCCTAGCTGTGAGATGGTGAGTGTGTTAATGAGTGTGGTGAAAACTGTAACAGAACACCATTCTCTTAGCAACCATTTTCAAGTTTTTAATTTTCAGAAGGTCTTGTAACATAGCAATTTTACAACATTCATAATTCACTTAATGATGGCTCTAGCAAAAAGCTCATTTGAAGACGTATATACACTTCTCAACCTTATAATAAAGTTCCAATATTTTGTGCCATTTGTTAAAAAAGGATGAAACAAGACATAAGCTTTCACCATGCTGTTCAGATGCCGAATTGAAACAGCTCCTAAGTAAAAGAGGAATCAATACCTGGAGTTTAAATAGGATTTGTGCACTAGGTTTGTGTGATATTCAGTCAACAACAGGGCTTTCTAGAATGAGCAGAACACTCAAGAATGGATAGTAAATGTGAATGCTTTGCATTCAAAGTGTTCAACTTCAGACTCTAAGTAGCCCATGCTCTCAGGCTCTGTCGATCTCCCAAGAACTTGGCTTTTTTAATTTAATTTATTTTGGTCAAAAACTGTGTTTTGCCCTTTCCCAACACGGTATTTATGCATATATACACATTTCAGTGTGCTCTTGTTTCTTTTTCTTGTGTATCCTACCATAGTTAACATTTTTTAAATTAGATAAAAGCAAAAGTAATTGCTCTTTTGCTGGCTAGAGTATACGATTTATTTAAGGTATTATATTCATCTTTGGAATTACTCTTTTTTTCTCATACATCATATGTGATATGTTCAACATCTTACTATAAATTGTTGTATGGGGACACAGATTATATATTCTTCTAAAAAAGCAGAGCTTCAAGCACTCAGTTACACAACATGTCTGCAGTTTGTTTTTTCAACTAGTTTTATGAATCACAGAGACTTTGTTTCTTTACTATAAGGGAAGAAATATCAGAGAAAAATAATTAAATCAATAGCCAGATTAATAAAGTTACACTATATAACATTTTGCCTACGACCAAAGCCAGGTCAAATTTACTCTTTGTTTATTTAGCCGGTTCATTTAATTTCTCAGGTCACAGTAAAACGATACCAGAATCTTTACAACTGCTCTCCAAAGCATTTGCTGCTATCCAGGAAAAGGATAGTTATTTGACCAATCTTTCATCAAAACAGACCTACAGCACTTTGTTTACGTTACCAACCACAGGGGCTGTAACAACAGCCTTTGACAAAGATATGTTACTATGCAGATTCAATGTATTCAGTTTCCTTATCAAAAATAGCTCTTTTTATAGATGCAAGAGCTCTGTGTGAAGATTAAAAAGATTCTGTGCTGTTTGGCCCAGATTTTAACCTTCCTTAAAACAATTCTAATCTGGTGTGGGAACTTCCTCTGATTTGTAAATAGCCTTTGAAAATAGCTAGCATTCTTTGGCAAAGAGACAAAAATAAAAGAGCTCGGGCCAGGTTTTCAAAGCATGTGTACACTTTTGTATGCCCTCTTTAAGGACTTCAAATACTTGATTTTGATAACTCATTGCAAAGCCAAGGAGAGGAATGGATGCTTGTTTCACGCTTTCAGCATTAGCACCTAAGAAAGTTACATGTCCTATTACCTTTTTTAAGGACAAAACCATCAAAAAGTATGACACTTGACATCTAAGATTCTTACTTGCTGCTTGTAAGAGCATACTGGCATAGCACAGTGCCTCCACAGATGATTGTCTGAAATATATTATCTAAAGCCATGCAAGGCAGAAAACTCACTGCTTTCTACTAAATTTCAGTTACTTTCATCCTATAAACTCAGTACTTTCCTTACTTGATTTTGCAAAGTACAGTGATATTACTGCTGTTAAATACTTTCAAGACTTTTAGATCTGATGTGCGGGAAGCCTGGATTGTCTCTTTCATTGCACTTAATTCAGCAAATAAAGTAGCCATGATGTCATTCAAGCCAATAAGCATCTAATTGTACTAAACTGAAACATAAATCAAATCAAGGAAACATTTCATATTAGAAAATGTAGAAAAAAAATGGAACTTATGTTTATGCTAGAAGTATATAATAATAATAGAAACCACTACCAAGTTGAATTATGGACCAGAGTTTGCATGAGACACCCTTCTGTCTAAAAGTTACAGAACTCTGGGAAAAATACATATTCATAGCCCTACTTTGATGTTAGAGTCTGGTCTAATCTGACTGATATGACAAGAAAACTTTCCACAATTTATTAATTAATTTCTAATAATGAGTCTCCCAGGTCTGCATCAAAGCTGTAAGTCATAAAATGAATGCAACATCTTTGCTTTCTTAGTGAAGGATTTTCACAATCTTTTATCTAGGAAGTAAAATAGATAAAGGTGGAGGTACTGTCAACAAGGCATCATGCATCTCTACAACACGCAGCTAACAACTAGGGATATGACTGGAACCTTTTACCCAACTATGTTGGTATTCTGTGAATTTCAAAAAGAACAGATGTCTGGAGCAGGAAAGAATGGTGTTCCTCAGTTTAAAACAAAACTGTTGAAGGACGTGACTTCTATTAGCTAATTACCTAAGCTTTCTCAGATTTGAGGTTGAATGGGAGTAAGCCAGTGTAGCTCTGATGAAATCAAGAGCAGCGCTGATTTCTGCTGGTGGAACTTAAGCTCCACTGGTGGGTCTGAACATGGAGGGAATCAATTTGTATAATATATAGTCAAATTAGACTTGCAAACCCCACTGTTTCTGTAGCACCATTTCCATCACTTCCAATTTCTTTTCAGATGTGTGGTTTTAGAGTCAATGCTTGCACAAACAGCTAACTAGTCTATTTTAAAAGTTTCATTTAATAAGAAAGCTTTAGTAAACCTATATTAAAGGAGCACAGAAAAAGTTGTGGCTTGAGAGGCTTTTTGTTCCTTTCTCTGATAAAATCAACTTTCTTTGTTTTAAAAAAATAAGAGTCGAGAGACTGTTAATGGGACCTAAGCATGTTTTGGAAATAACAGTAAGCAGTTATTCACAAAGGCCTTTCAATGCTCTGCCAGCAGTTTGAAGGTGTATCAGCTAGCCCTGCAAGTTATGAAGTCATAGCCCCTCCATGCACTCAGCTCTTTTTATCTACAGTACGTGATGACTCAGTCAGTAAATTGCTCTGGGCAGAGGCCCAAGGCCTGTACTTTCCTCTCTATGACCACGTGTTTCTGCTACCAGAGTGGTAAAAGATGCACGTAAGTGCTAAGAATCTTGCAGATGGCAGTGGAATTGGAATAAACTGAGATCACTGGGTAGAAGGATGTGAGCTGAGAAACAGAATCACCAAAGGGAAAGAATGACAGGATTCAACAGAAAAACAACTCGCTATACAACAGAAATATTTTTTAAATTCCATATACTTTTTGATTTGTGGTAGAGTTTGAGCAGAGGCCATTTCTGTTTTGGCAGAAATAGATCATGCTTGACAAAATGATTAGAGAGCAAGGAAAAATTTTCCTGCTCTCCTCCTACTCAACTAGAGGCCTCATAGCCACAGAAATCATAGTTTGCATCATGACAAAATATTGCACCACACACTGCATGGTACAAAAAAATATTCTTGTGGAGGAAGGAAAGCATTTTGTAATGGCCTATCTGTAACATTTTGTTAACCTTCCTGCTCTTAAGAATGAAATGTAGGAATTAGATACCCTAAACAAAAAAAAATTCTTTAGAAGGATTTCTTTAAAGAGAAGTAGCATTTCTAGTTTTATGAGCTCATACTTTCATTTTAAAAATATATTGGTCATTGCTGTTGAATACCCAGATCATAAATAGGAAGTGTAGCAAAATTAGCAAATAATTTAACTTAAAAACCATAGTGTCTTTGGCTTTAACCTTCAAAAAAATTATATCCTCCACAATACATTTACTTTGTTACTGACTCTCCTGTGTTTTCCAACCATGGTTCAAACCTTTAAGAAGACCTTGGGAAGATAAGCCCAAGAACAAATCAAGTTTAAAGGAAAAAAGTGTAAAAGAGACTATGAATCTGACTGAAGATACTTTGCTTCAACATTGTTTTCATGTGTCTGTACTCCATCGGTGAAGGATAAAAGGAATGGTTGTGGCTCTGACAACCACTGGCTCTGGCAAACATTGTTTCTTACCTAGCTCTTTTTCTTTTTTTCTTCTTCTTTTTTTTTTTTTTTCTTTTTTTCTTTTTCCCCAATTTCTATGGGGATACATGTTCCAAAATATTGAAAACATTCTGTATCAATGTATATACTAATTTCCACTGAAAAATATGTTCATGGTTTCTTTCAGTTTCCTTAAATCAGTGGGTAGTCTATTAGACTGTGTGTAATTCCTTTTTCTTTCAAGAGACAAAATCTTTCTAGGTTTCATTGTAAGATTCTGCACCAAGATTTGGAAAATAACCATTGCACTCATGTATTGGTTACAGTTTGCACATGGCAGAATACACAACTTTTGTCAGCTTAGCAGATGTAATTAAAAACAACTGCTTGTTGTTTTTATTACACAATTACCACCTACTTTTTGTTATTCTCTGCATATATTTGTAGTGTCTTCAAATACAATTGGAAGTATATACAAACTATATAGATATAACTATACAAAAATATTTACTATATAAACAGAGACTCTGAGGCAAGTAGGGTGAGAATTTTTAGATACGATGCCACCTAATTTAAAACTTTAGACTTTGGGATCTTGCTGTCCATAAGTTCACATGATCTTTCAATAACTCACAGAGTCATCATGTTCAGCACTTTTACACATCTATCCTCTTAGATACTTCTAGAAACCAAGGCATTCAAAATAAAGTATATTATAGTCAGCACTCCTTTGTCAAACATGAGCTGTAGCTCTCTGCACATTACATCATAAGCAACATAAGTTATTTTCAATTACACAACCCTCATATACCATTAACATCAGCTTTATTCCACATCCAGCATCCTCACATCTGTTCTCTTCCTTCCCAAATCCTCCTGTCAATCCTCCATCCCTCCAAATTTTTTCATAAATCTGATGTAAAATTGGGTTCAGTTCACAGTAAGATCTTCTTCCTGACGGTATCAATCCACTCTGCATAGAAAAAGATTCTTAATGCCCTGTTTGTTTAGAGAAATAGAAAAGTATTGGGCAGAAAACCAGAATCTTAGCCCAGGTCTGTCTCTCATACCCCATTCTCACTTGGAAAAGAAAGTAGCTCTTGCCGTTTTGCTTGCATCAGTTGCTGGTTGCCAAATTGTCTCCCAGAGGCCAGGGGCATCTAAGCACACCAAATTGGAACCGGATTGACTGTTTGCCAGCTTGGAGACAGGGGAACCACAAATGCTTTAAAGCCTTCGCTTCCTTTTCCATTTTCCAGTCCTTTGCCAAGGGCAGCTCATTTCATCTGGGGAATCTAGCCACAGGAATCTGAAATATATTTTAAGATTAAGTTTGACTTCTCCAAGGTCCAAAACCACAGAGTTTTGGATTCCATAAACAAACCAAACATTACTACCTGCTATGGTGGGAGGAACCAAGTGCTTTGTTTGAGAGTATAACTGCACTAAACCTGCAGCTTTTGATTCATACAGAGTTTGCAGGTTTTTTGCTGTTCCTGAAAGTAGACATTCTTTGGGTTTGTTTAGAGGCCAGACTGGAAACTTTAGGAAGAACTCACAGCTACAGCTTTCCTTTCTAGTCTCTGGTTCATTTCCTTTTCACCTTTTTTTCAACTGAGAAGAGATCAGGAAAGTTAGCTTTTCATTAGTGGAACACTCATAAATTTGGACTGATTATCACAAACCACCAAACTTGTACTTAAAGTCCTCAAGTACCCTCAGTTTTAATTCTAGAAAAAGAGTTGTAGAGTATTCTAACATGATGACTAATTTTTATTACATTAATATATAAAAGAATATTTAAAACACATAAAATTTTCCTCTAAAACTTTTCTGCAGTTAAATAATTTGAATAATACGATAGACCAAATCTTAGTCTCTAGAATTACAATTGTATTCATTTGCAATTTGGTTAATCCTGAAAAACATCATGTTTAGGTTTTACTATATTTATTAGCCCTGTTTTATATTACATAACAATTTGAAGTACCTAAAAACTGACTGCTCTTCATACAGATGTTTTCAGATTTAGAGAAGGTAATTATCATGTTAAACTAATGATATTTGTTTTAATCATTCCTAAAAAATCTCTTTGTTGCCCTCAAATATTTTTCAATTCAATGAAAGCAAATACTAAATCCAAAAATGGACTTTCATTTATAAATAAATGTAATGTCACTTCTGTGTCAGAACCACTTTACAGTGTGGATTGCTTCATTTTAGTGCTTTACATTGAAATAAATAATAAACCTGCACTCTGACCTCAGAGATTCAGTAACATTTTCTTTCCAGACAGTATTTCATCAGTTCTTAGATGATTACAGGCTCTTTGATTAAATGCCTAGCCTAGTGGTTTTCAAACATGCTGGATAATGCTACAAAATAAATAGCAGTAAAACAGTAATGACTGGCAGTGGCACTAACACAGGTTTTCCAAACCAGCAGGA
>NW_009952974.1:8066641-8163031 GCF_000747805.2 Chaetura pelagica
CAGGAATGCAAAGCTGATCCTTTGCAACTGATAGACAAATACTATTTCTGCATTTTTAGGTAATTACTGAGATTTTTACCAGTCCAAATGTATTTCTAGTGCAGGATGTCTTGAAAAAGTTTCTTGGATGTTATATTATCAGTTTTTTGATGAGCCAGCTGTCTTCTTTCTGAGGGCAATCCCATAAAGTAACCATACTTCCATGAAGAATTTCCTAGTAGGTTATTTAAGGGAAAAGGCCCCAAAATTACTAGTGGCTTTGGCTTGCTTAACTTTCATTTCCATTCCCTTTGTTTCCATAATCAGTCTTCCTTTTGATATTTAAAATTACTTCACAAGGTCAGTGTATAAATTTGGCTGCACTGGACTAGAAAACTTTTTCAGAGTGGTTGGCTTCACTGGCCACTATCTCCAAAGTCCTAAGTCCTCTCTCAGAAGGCTTACCTACAGAATGCAAATACACATAATGATAACAGAAGAGTGCTGCAGAGCCTGAACCTCACTGACATTATTCTACACCCTATTTTTCCCTTGTCTAGAAAGCCCATGCTGATTTTTCCCCAGCCTCAGAGGAAATGAGGAATTCTGGGCTCTAATGGCTCATATAACTTAATACACCAAGTTATTTCTTTAATAGTTACAGTAGATCATGCAGAAGAGAGACGCTGTTTTGGCATTCAACAATCTTATAGAAAAAGTAGAATACGCGGACTAAGACAAAGAAACTTCAAGATTTTAAGGTAGTGGAACCACCGTACAAGATGAAAAGCTCTTATGTATGGTCAGTTCTTGAATGCAGTAAGGATTCCTTCAGTGTTCTTAGCACGGTATGTCCCAAGCTATTTTATACAACTTCAGGAAAATTGTCTGAATCCCAGTGTGAGCACTTGCTGTAAATAGTAAAGTGGAACAGCCCATTTCTGGATTGCAGTGACTGTTCAAAGCTCACCAACACAGAAATACCAGCTGAAAAATAGTAGTAATGGAAACTGCAAAGTCTCTCTTACATTTTTACTGAAGTAAAATGAAGAACACAAAGTCAAACAGGATTACCACCAGCTATTTTCTACCACAAAAAAAAAAAAAAAAATCAATCAAAAGCTAGTACCATTTTCAACAGATATTTCATAGGAGAAAATTAGTTTTTAAAGAGAAACATGATTTGTAACATCACAAAGTTAATGCACTCTTCCAGGACATAGCCGTGCACTGTGAGGTCTCACGTAAAGCAGGAAATATTTGGCTACAGTTTCAGCTTTGGGCCTTGATCCAGAAATCTGATCCATGTGTGTAGACTTAGGCTGGAACGTCTGCACCAGTTGTATTCACTGCTTCTGACTCTGCACCCTTTAAGTGCAAATATGGAAGCAGCGTGTGGAATCTGGGTGAGGGAAGGTGAGAAGAAAGGTACTTTAGGGGAGTGATGAGAGTCGAGGAGATTGCATAGCACATGGGTTGAAATGTTTCAGTAGTGATTAAGGACTCTGTAAGGGATTCTTAAAGGATCCTCTCCAGTTTCCCCAGTTCTCGGGGATATGAAATCCCATCTCAGACACCTAAAAGCACTTAGCCACCACTCTCCAATTCCTAAGCAACCTCTACTTTCCTTCTTTATCTAAAATTTTTCATCTTCCTGGGAAGGGGATGTACTAGACCTTGGCCTATTGCTATCCTTACTAAAAGATTCAAAAAGAAGAGAGCTCTGTAGAGCTGGACTTTCCAATTCTGCTGTTACCAGGGTGGTAGCAGTAAGTGCACAAGGGAGGACTATCTCCATTTAGATCTTTCTTACCCTCTTACCAGCAGCAGTGGAAGAAGGGCTATGCACATAGAAAATGGAGACAATTTATCCAGGTACTGGTAAAGCCAGTAGTCTCAGGTTCCACAGTCTGATTCTAATTACTTCAATAGAAGTATCAGATACTTTCCAATCCTCTCACCAATTCAATTTGCCCTTACAGTCAAAAAAACCCCAGCCCCCAACAGGTATGCACTGTTTCTTAGAATGCTGCCATTATATAGGTTCAGTTCTAACTATCATCAAGAGGAGAGAGCCAAAGCTTATAAATTTCCCTTTAGTGTGTGAGTCATTCTGCAGCTCTCTGGCATGTCCTAGGATCCAGTGCATGTTGTTTACAGAATCCAACATTTTGAGCCTCAGCTCAGATGTACATCGCAGACAACAACTATGTGAACTTCCACAAGACAAATTATATACAAGTATAAAGATTCTTTAACTCCACCTTATCAGTATATTTTTAAAAAACTGAAATTGGGCAGCAGAAATAAATTAACTCAAAAAAGGACTGACAGTTGTCCCAAATGCTTCTTCTTTCCAATAAATTACAAACATGAAAATAATGATTAAAGCAAATAACACTAAGTAACTAGTTCATAAATAATAACCACAACAACAACAACTATAATAATGGTAATAATAAAGCACACAACCATTAGAATACAGGGAAAAAAAGCACTGGGTTTTCCATCAATATTTGAAAAGTTCAGCTATTTTATTTTCCCAACACTTGGCCATAATTTGGCTAAATTGAATGGGTTTTTAGTATCCATCTCATCTGTTCTATTTGGGACTAATAAAGCTTGTCTGTGCTTATGTTCTCTATCCAAGTTCCTCAATGACCCAATCTAACAGTACTTTAGATACATAAAACACAGGTTGTACTTCACTTTACACAAAAACACACCTATTTATTCAAAAAGCAGAATGGGAAAGGAGACATTTTTTATGAAGTAATGTAGAGAACAGCTACAGAATTTGCCCAGAAAGTAGAAATCTCAGTGCCTCTTTATCCTGAGGAGGCTCAAGCTGTAGTTTCTAAGTGTACCTGAATTATTAGGCTACACATGTTAAACTGATATAAAGTATCCTGTGGCCCTCCTCTTGAACCTGAGATGATATATAAAAATGAAAGACTAAATTTTGGGGCCAAGGGCAGAAAAAGAGAGGCAGCCCAACTAGCCAAGTGTGTTGATTGCGCCCACATGTTTAAGCTACAGGGTATTGAGGAAGGAAAATCAACTAACCCAATATAGACTAGAAAGTACACATAGGTAAGACCATGGATAAGGGGTTATGTCTGAGGAGGATGTCTGTAGACTCCCCTTTATCACAGTCCATGAGCTTAACTAACCATATGGCAGTTTTCTCCATTTATTCCACTACTGAGGAAGTTAAATGTAGTCACATGAAGTCAGCTCTCTCTTTGGTACTTGAACAGATGATCTTGTTCCTGAATTCTGTCCCAAAATAACTTTTTTGAAGTGGATGTATATTTGTGATTGTTCTGTTAAGGCACTTTTGGTGCTCTGGATATTCATTTTCTCATGGTGTCATGCAAGCACCATTGTGGGTAACTACCAAGGAAACTGCAATAAGATAATATGTCTAATAAAGCGAGACAATTCTTAATTCAGCTTCAGTGAAGAAACAACTTGCCACACCAGCAGCTGAAGCATGCTGTGTCAACAAGATGGAATGTAACTTATTTCATGCTGCAAAGTGCATTAGAACTGAAATCAGGGCACAATTACAGCTTGATGTGTGGAGTTAATTCAGGCATAAGATCAGCACTTGGAGAGTGTGCTATGATGGAAAACATCTGGCCTATTTGGGCTTTCACTTG
The DNA here is from genome assembly GCF_000747805.2 of Chaetura pelagica. Taxonomy (NCBI): domain Eukaryota; kingdom Metazoa; phylum Chordata; class Aves; order Apodiformes; family Apodidae; genus Chaetura; species Chaetura pelagica. Next base: position 8,070,286 of record NW_009952974.1, read on the forward strand.
CATAGCCAACCTGGATATGTCCACCAACAATAAGCCAGTTGGTCATTCCTTTCATAAACACTGGTTAAATATCTGCTGATACTCATTTAGGAAACATGTTAAATATGAGACACCTAGGCTCTGTGTAAAGACAAGGTGTCTTCAAGGCTTTTCAGTGTCCTTTTCTGAATCTAACAAATCACAAAACTAACACTTTTTTTTTGCTGTCAGACATGAGACATAGTGTGGTGATGCCTTGGGCACACAATTTTCTCTAAGCCAGGGGGAACAGGATATTCTGCAACAAAAGAGCGAGCAGAGTTTGCAGAGGTTTTGATTCATTTTCCCTCCAATATTGTCACACGATTTATAGGATAACCACAGGCATGGAATTTTGATAGGTTTTTTGACCAATGCAAGAACGGGACAGTTCCATGCAGGAATTAAAAACAGAATGAAAGTCTATAGCAAAGAAAAAACTAATTTTGAAGCAAAAAAAATTCTCCAGATCCCAGACTCAGAACAGAGAAGAACCTAAGAGCTGGGCCACTTAGCTGTTTTCGTGGGGGCGTTTATTTTATTTTCAATTATAGTTTAGCATCTTTCCGAGAGGTTCACTTTCTCAATTCACAAATCAAAATATTTGAAAAAAAAAAAAAAAAAAAAAAAAGGTAGCTAAAAAGAGAATAAATATCCTTCTGCAATGTTTAATGACTTCATGAGAATGAAATCAGATCACTGATGCCCTATAGATGTGTATCTCATTGCAGTGCAGATTTCTACAGTGTTTACTACTTAATAGTTAAAAATACTCACTGATAAAGAGATCTAAAAAAGCTTTGGTTATTCGCCCATGCAGTTACACTGTTACAAAGTTTCCCTAATGCTTATACTTCAGTGCAACAGTATCCACGTTGTGAGTACTGCCTATGATCTGACTCAAAACTTTCTGAAAATGCACAATTTAAATAAACGTAAATTGTGATACTGCCACATCTGGAGGTTCCCGTGATGAAGTACTTCCATTAGATGGAGCTAAAGAGGAGAAAGAAGCATTTGGGAAAGAGCACTGTACATGTGAAATAAAGCAGATGTGCTTTCAGACAGCAATGTTATAACTGGATGTAACTTTCGGCACGACATCTGAAGTGCTAGCGTGTTGCGTTCCCCTTCACACCACTAGGAGATACCAAAATGGGTTCTGCGAGAATTTTCATCCTTGATTTTGTCGTCGCCTTTCCTTCCCTCCTCATCACACCTTCCCTCCCTCTTCTCCAAAAGGAAGTCTTCAAACTACAGAATCAAAGCATAAATAAATTCTTTCTTACAGTAACCACCACACCATATAAGTAAAGACGCACTAAGAAGGATTTTGTGACAAAAAAAAGTAGAAAGATATGAAGAGAAGGCAAGACTATCCTGCTTCACTTGCTTCATAGGAAAAGGGGGAATAATTATAATAACAATAATGATAACACCCACACCACCACCACTCCTTCTAATAATAAAAATAATAATTTAAATATTTTTTAAATAAGCAGAAAAAGAAGGAGCCATTTTCAGCATATATATTGCAGTTTCATAAAAACTCTTTCTAGGATTCTGACTACCTGCTAACACTAATAGCTGCCTTACCAATGACCTTGATAATAACATATGGTGGCAAAAAAGAAGGTTCATAAAATAGGTCTATCTATCTAAACTCTGTAATTCTGAAACAGTTCTCAAGATTCTCTGATAAAGCTGCTTAGACAGTAACTGTTCTCAAGCTAAGTGGACAAACTAGTCAGACGTCAAAGTAGAAAGCAGTTTATGCACAGGTTTTGAAAGTAGATCTATGACCTTTTGTTCTTCAGAAGATTCACCCAAAGAACGGTGAAAACTAGATGTGATCAGTACAAATGGCCTAAAAGGAAGAGAAAGAGTGAGTTTGTTCAGTTAGAACCTATAACAGGAGACAGTATCTCCAAGTACATCCCTGGAATGCTGAAGTCAAAATTCTAAAAATCACGTTTCTCCAATGAATTTATGCTTTTACATCAGAACTCAGAAACACATACTTGATCCCTAGATTGTGTTTTGAGCTATTGCATTAATAAAATCCGTCACTAGTGTTTGCATTATATTGCTAGTGCTTTCACCTTCTAAATCTTCATTTGTAGGAAAATTAATAAATAGTAAGCAGGCAAATCAGTAAGAATTATCATTTCTTACATGGGGGACAACAATAGGAATATTTTTCAGAAATAACACAAGGGCTTGTTGTCTTCATGTCACTGTGCTAATTTCTAATGAACATTTCATTAAAATCCATTTGGGGATACTAAATTTTGGGGTCTTAACACAGGTTTGCATGACAAAAGCATACATATTTTTTGTCAAGAAAAAAGTCAATTATGGTCACAGCAGAAATGGTTTATAGCTCTTACCCAAATGACCAGGGAATGGGAGAATACATTTTACTTACTGATAAGACAACTACAGTATTTCCAGCTAAAGGAAACATGGTGAATCTCAGAAAGAAATACTAACTAACTGGGTAACATTCAACATTTTAAAAATTCTACATAAACCAGTATTTTTGTAAAAGCAGTTATTTGCAGCTAATTAGAAAATAATTGACTTCATCAGAGACTTCATCAGAGGAAAGACTTCATCAGAAGAATCTTTACATAGAGGAAATCTATATAAATTATTTGACCAGCCTCAAAAAAACTTGCAAAAACACTTTCAGTAGCTTATAAGACTGAAGTAACACTTCCAGGAACCCCAGCCCTTAGGAAACGGAGGAGTGTTTTTCACCAAACTTGATGCACCTCAATCAGCTAGCTCGGTTTTTTTACAGTCAGTGAAGAGAAACAAGTTCTTCCACCGGGCAATTCAAGCACTTAAATCAGGTTCTTGCCATGGATCGTCACTGGAAGAAAGCTGTTTCTCTCCATTAATTATACAGGAAGCCTAAGGAGATTAGCCAGCTAAACAAGCTGAGTGAAGCTGGGAGCATTAATCCAGTAGGCTGAACTTTCTGCTGTGTTTTCTGTGAACTGCTGGTACTTATGCTTTCAATAAATGCCTTAACCACTTTTTCTTTAGGAATTTTAACTTCTGTGTCATTCAGACATTACTAAACTCTTATCATTAACATTTTCTATGTATGAAACATCTTTATATGATACATTTTTTTTCTGGAAATATTTTAGCAACAGTTAAATCCTTATGAATTTTGTATGAGAGCTCTCCTTTACAGCCATAGATATTTCAATGTAACTTGCACAGATCAGCAAGACATTGGAATACATTAGTATTTCTCCAAAGTGAAACATTTTATGTCTTCCTATTTTCCCAGTCTGCTGTGTGCTTTAGCATTTTGTTAATATTTTCTTAGAAGCAGTAAAAGAATCTTGCTAAAGAAGTGTAACAGATTATTTGGATGAAAATAAGTTATTGGCTTCCACTTTTTTACTTCCAAGGTGTGCCAACATCAACAGAAGACAGAGCAATATATTGCCCTACTGGGAAGAACAAAAATGCACACAAAGTTCACAAGAAACCATAAATTCAAGCCTTTATGCCAATAAATCCTGAACATCATCTCACAGAAAGCAGTCAAACTTCCACCAGTGATCTAAATTAAACAAGGTTTCAGTTCTAAATCACAAAGCATCTTAAATGGCATTATTTCCTACTATTATCCTATGATAATACAAATAACCATGAAACATACTGGAAATCTGAGAGAAAATAGTTGAGCTCTAATATTTGAACTTTTCCTGAGCAGTATAACTATTAACTGTGGAGGTGCAGCTGGTGGGAGTAAGAATTCTTGAACCAGCAGTGTCAGAAAAAGAAAAAGATGATACTGGAACAGTTTCTAATTCATTATAAACAACACTCTACTGCATGCTGTTAACACCAGTTATTGAAGAGTGACAGAAATCTGTTAAAAAGAGCAGGCCTGTTTAATATGAAAATAAAAAACCAGCACTAAAGAAATAACTGAGATAATTGAGAGTTTGGCACGGAACCAGGAAGGTTATGCTTATACTAAATGACCAACTGTGTATGACCTCATTATCATGGAGAGAGCTGTCTTGTACATAGGCACTTCACATATAAACCTTCACAACAGCTGCCTACCTTGCACTGCCAGTGACACCACAGAAACCAGCCTGAATATCATGTATTCAACCAGAACGTTTAAACAAATACAAATAGTTGACATTTCTACCTTGATCAAAACAGGGTGAAGCAGAGGGTTCAGAGAAACACCTTTTGGTAAAGAATGCAAATAAAAGGAAGTAAACAAATGGTACATATTTAACATAGCACCACCTTTATGGTGTGGCTGTTCTCTGATAACTACCTCCTTCTTAAACAACATACCTAGGACTTTTAGCTAAGAGCATTGCTTAGAAACCTGACTGGGAATTTGAGAGTGCTGGGAAAATCAAGCCAAAGGATAAAATGGATTTTTAACCCTGAGAAGGAATACTCAGAGGGAAATATAATTAGATTAAGGCAGTTGAGGTCTTTTATCTCATACCTGCTAGATTAATTTATTATATTCACCTCCTTTTTTTGTTAAGTTCCTGGTCAAAGTGTATAATGACAATATTTAAAGCATAGGTCAAGGTTAAACAATATAACAATACTTACAAGAGTCTACGAAAAGCTTGAAACTTTAGAACTGGGAAGAATGAACTTAGTGCTCTGGAGAGATTGCTCTCCCATCAGAAGACTTCTCAGCACAGAGGCAGATGAAAGGAATGCAATTACCCATCAAACAACATACATTTCAGCTGTTGTTAAAGCCATTGGCAGGTTGGCACTCTAGAGTGAAAAGAAGCAGCACTAAAACTGTTTCTATAACAGAAAATGTGACAATGGGGGAAGGGAATCAGTTCCCTGTAAGTGGTATAAGCAAAAGAGTCACAAGATGTAACCATAGAATGTAAAACTTGCTCTAAAACAGGAGACATTTTTGTTCTCACTGAGTTATAATGAGAGACTGGGCAGGGGAGAAAGCAAAACCCAAAGTAAAGCCCTTCAGACAGCAGGCCTGTATGTGACAGAGGTCAAGAAAAGAGCTGTTTAAAGGGGTGATCTTTAGCTAAAGAGCAGGGAAAAGATATACTGCAAGAGGGAAATGAGTGGCTTCAGTAGGAAGGTGGGAAAAAATGAAGAGGACTCATTTGGCTTGAGGATGTCACTTTCCAAAGATGGAAGAAAGAGTCTCTGATTAAACTCTTTGGGATCAGACAACTGCCAGAGTTCTTTAGTTATGTCTACTGCTTAGTTACCCTTTTAATTTAGAGAAGACTGGAATTTTATTTTTTCTTGAAGACCCAAACAGAGAAAGTTGTATGCCAACCCAGCAATAAGAATGCAAAGTCATGTTTTCGGCTAATGGCCTGCATTAGCTTGGTGAAAGTCTGGAGCCATAACCTGCTTTTTACTGTTTTTGTTTTAAGCTCCTACTCAGAAACTTATCTAAAGCACAGCAACAGAGACCCACTAGAAAATATGCTGTCAAGACATTTGTGCATCAAAGCAACAATCAATTATTCTCATTCTGTCTCACAGTTTGAGCTGTATAGATATATACAATATTTTAATACATTTTTGTACAGAAATGACTGAAAACAAAAAATATTTTATTCAAAACGTCTTATCTTTCACAAAGCATATCCACTTTTTTTTTTTTTTCTTTCCTTTATGAATTATATTAGTAAAATCTTGACAATTTGTAAAAAGAAAAATCCTAAGAAGTAAGTATTTGGTATATCAGATATATTTATAGCAAATATTTTGTTTTACCTTAGAAGAAATTTGTTGAAGTCAAAGTCACATCGAATAAGTCTTTTGGGACTTCTTAAGAATTATTTTACTTTTTCAAATATTTCCAAGCTTTAAGCTCTTCTATATGAGGGATTATATGTTAATCTTCACTCATATCCTGTTAAATGTAACAATCTGTTGAGTAAGAATTATAAATTTGTCTCCACTCAAATAACTTCTTCAACTCATATACAGAATTTGCTCTACTGGGTTCTGCCTGTTTTTTTTAAGATTATTGAATGTTATCAGACAATAGTAGGCAGCAAGATCTGGAGCTAAAATGTATTGGAATACTCCAGCAACTTTAATGAGATTTAAGTCAATCCTTTATAACTCGATTTGTTATCAACAGTAAATTTCTCATACTGGCTGCAGTCTTTCAATGTATCTCAGACCTCAGCCAAGGAGACCACCAATTTCATAGGAAGAAGAGTCAAATAGTGAAGAGTAAATTAGTTGGGGTTGAGGAGATCTGAAATTGCCATTATATGTATATAATTTTTATTATTATTTATTTATTTTACTTTGAACTAGATGTAGTTTAGATCCATTAACTTAACACTTGCATTAGATGTGTTCCTATTGTGTATCTTCCAGTTCAGTTTCACTCAAAAGGAATTAATTTGCTTTCTGAGACTCCTCTGCAACATGATCCAAAGCACAATGTGAAGGAACAACTGAAAGATTCACTGCACTCCTTATCTTAACTGAAAAGTTACAGGAAAAAAAATCCTCTTGCCACACATGCTTGCTTGATTTATCAAAGCAGGAGGAACACCCTTTTTTCTCCAGTGAACACCCTGGCAAATAACATGCTAAGATAAAATTATTTCCCCCTACTATCCTTTGGGAACATCGTATTTAGCAAAGCTCAGAGCTCTAAAAGACAGGATTTATGGAGTTAAGGTTAAAAAAAAGAAATCCACCTGAATTGTTCATGATTGCTGCATTTATATATTAGAAAAAACTAATTGCAACTAAGTCAAACAGTAACTTGTTTGAAAAGCTAAAGGGATTGTAAAATTTTATACACATAATGAACATTGTATGTGCATAGTACATGTGGGGCTGTTTCTGGGAGACCAGTTATGTGTTTAGATGGGATGTATCATCTAATACCGAGTTTGCTGGTCTTTTGCTGTGACTGGTTTAAGTATGTTGCTCTAAGAAGAAAAAGTAGACATTGTATTTTATGAACTATCAGACAAAACCTAAAGAAGTAAGAATCAAGATTGAGACATTCAAAATGCTTTGTTAAAATAACTGAGTTTTGCTGAAATTTGTATCTCTGAGGGGTGTGGGAACCTTTCAGGCAACCTTAATTCTTGTTAAGTTTTTATTTAATTTCTAATGTTAAAACCAGAAATGTTGTAGGGGCATCTGCAGCCAGTTCCACTTTTTTTTTTTTTTTTTTTTTTTCCCCACACAGTTGTGCAGCTAATCTCTCTAGCAGCTGGCAAGTTGTAGAGGATCCTTTAAACTTCCTATGTGCTCCTCATCCAAACTGTACATCTGGAGTAGTGGAAAGAAAAATTTAAATGGATTTTTTTTTTTTTTTTTTTTTTTTTTTTTCCCCACACAGTTGTGCAGCTAATCTCTCTAGCAGCTGGCAAGTTGTAGAGGATCCTTTAAACTTCCTATGTGCTCCTCATCCAAACTGTACATCTGGAGTAGTGGAAAGAAAAATTTAAATGGATTTTGAGGAGTTTTGAGGACAGAGGCACCAAACAGATGGGGACACAGAAAAAAGTTGTGGCTCATGAACTGACATTTTTATTCCGTGCTATTCACAATAACTGAAATATGAGAGTACTTAAGATTGTTCTCTTTTATTCCTCACTTTTATCCTACTCTCAGCATTTCTGCAGAAGATCCCTACCTCTTTATCCTGCAGTTTTAAAGTACAACTGTACTTTCTGAGATCACACGGTGAAGGTTAGTCTCATCTTTCTTTTTCTAAATATGTGGTTAGGCTGATAATGCACTCACTCCAACCTGTATCTTTAAAAAAGATTTGCAGGTGGTCACTGAATGTAAAATTCAGTTATCCGTTAACTGCCTCTGAAACGTATGTCATCAGATACATTTTACAACAAGGCATATAAATGCCATCTGGCAGTATCCTAATGATTTTCTAAGGTATTTGAAAAGTACATATTTAAAATTACTTTCACATTTAACTTATAAACACGCATGTGCTTGGTGAACTCACATTCTGTTTGTTTCCCATTTATATTGTGTCCTTAGAAATTTTAAGATTAGGTATAAAATATACCTTTTTCATTTTTCATGTGAGTTATTTTTTTTGTTAGGATATGTATTTAAATTTAACCACCACTTCCTTTTATTACAGGACCCATTTTTAATATCATTACAGAAAAATACTCTAAAACAATCAGCTGGGACTTGAATTGGGGGGGGGGAGCAGAATAATATAATAATTTCTAATCTCCTTTAGCGGTGTAATGGAAAGGAAACAAATACAAATATCGGAAATTTTCTATCATGAAAAAGTGTAGAAAAATATTTTGGATTTCGATGTGATCATCTTAAAGTTGTATCCAGTTGGTAAACCAATGTAAGATGTTTTCAGAATGTTCTATTTTGAAATAGCTGGAATAGAATTCATTTAAATTCTTAGAATTTTCTCTCTAAAGAAACTTAAAAGTCTTAGAAAGTTTGTACAAGACAAACTACTTCTGATAAATCAGAATTTTCAATGTAATTATTACAAAAAGTATTCCAGCTAACTCCAAATATTAATTTTATCCATAATAACCTTATGTTTATACAACCTTCCATTCCACAGTAATTTATGTTTTCACTTATTGAACTTGTGCATATTTCCATAATATAATTGTATCTTTGAGCCTCTGTTAAAGCCTTATTTGCATTTAATATCCCTAAATGTCCATTCTGATTTCAATCTCTACTTATATTCTCTTTGAAGATCAGCGTTCCAAGCAGTATAATTTCCCTGAATATTATCTGGTTCCAATATCTCTCCGAGAGAAGACATGTTTACGAAATCTTATACCACTTGTCAAACCTGAGCATTTCTGTGTCGATTATTCTTCCAAATACTAATGCTAGCAAAATCAAAGATGCAATCTTTATGTTTGAGAATGAGAAATACAGATCAGAAGACTTTTCTAAGCATACAAAGTACATCACTGTTATTTGATGAAGGCTATCAACTTTGTATAAAGAAAAACTGCTGTCTGTGTTTTTTCTCAATAGCTATATATACATATTAACATAAATTAATATTCAAGGTGATATCATTATGAAGCTTTGTGCTTTTCAAGTAATTCCACTGCAGAACAAATGCTAACAGGTTGGCTTTTTAGAAGAGGCATGAAGAAATTATCATATATACAACACCCATGTTGCAAAGGTTTTGTGGACATGTGCATTTTATAATTGCAACTCAGAAGTCTGCATCCTTAATATAGTCAAGACATGTTATTAAAATCCATTCTACCTATCAGATTAATTTTGAATTGCATGTAATGCTTAAGAGTAAAAATTTATATCTGCTTGAAAAATTCAGGTGCAGTAAGAGGGATGGACTAGACTAGTTCTGTCCTGATAACTGATTTTAGTGTTACACATCGAAATTAATCCTTCTCATCTTTACTTCTGTGAATTCTTACTAAAGCCAGGAGTTTTTAGACTAATTGTCTACCATCAGCATTGTACCTCTTTTTGCTTGCCTGCCAGTTTACATCAGCCACACCTCAGTGCTTGTTAATATTCACCAAAATCAGTCAGAATCTCAGAACCTAAAAAAGTCAAGGGATGAGTAAGTTGTTGAGATCATCAAAGCTCAAAGACAGAATGAACTATCCTTACATCATTTCTGACAGATGCTTGTCTAATAACAAAGGGGATTCCACTACCTCTTCAAGCTATCTGTTCCTGTCTTTAATTATATGTATTATTAAAATAAATAAGCTATTAAAATAATAATTATTAATAATAATTAAATTATTAATAATAAATCCTTGCTCTCTGTGTTTTTTAAGTTTCACTCAAAAGCTTTATGTTAATTTGCAAGAGTCTCCTATTGAAAGGTGAGATATTTATAAAATCTTCAATTCACCTCAAATTTTACTGACCAGTAAGCAGAAAAATTTTATACATCTATCACAATCTGAAAAGGCTATCAATGAAGACATCACACGATGTAAGAAAAAAAATCCCACAATCCTTGTAGGACATGGAAACAAAAGGTAACCCAATATTGGGAGGGTTGATTATATGCTGTAGTAAGCTTCTTCACAAATAAAAAAAATGCCTCAAAAGCCAGAGACCTCCCACTTTTTCTTGAGCTTCTCTGGAGATCAATAACATCCCTCAACTGTACTCTCATCCTGTTCTCATTTTGAACTAGGTTCTGACCAGCTCCATTTTTCAGCAAGGTAACCAGGTATGAAAAAATATAATTTACATGTACATGGAAAAATATGTATGAGTTTAAAATTTATTGTGTCCACTCTGTTACCTGGTGGTCTTCTACAGGGTGCATTGTTGGAAGCAGACCAAAAATGAAAATGGTACAAATTCTACAACTCCAAGACCATGCTTGGATCCCATATCAAGCCTATGATCATTTCTTCCCACAAGATATCTATTTCTTCCCATGAGGTATTCTATCCCACAAAGATATTGGATCATCACTGTCCACAAATACCAGCCACAGGAACAGTTTAGATATCTGCATCATTATTATGATTTATTTAGATCTTCTAGGAGCACTAGACATGCCTGCAGGTGAGAAGTAGAACTACAAGCTTCTAACACTGTAGACTGTTTCTCCTTTCCCTCATTTCACTAGTGAAATGTGTTATCCTAGCTGTGTAACACACAGCTTCCTATTCCTGATAGGAGAAAGGGAATCCCACAGTCCTTGCTAGAAATATAAGCTTCCCTTCTCTCTTGCTTTATACTCTCTCTTATACTATATAGAAACAGGAGACCAAGCCTGTAGAGCACAGCTTATGTCTCACAGCAATGGAATAAAACTTTTATAATTAAATGCTTCATGCTGAAGACAAACTGAAAGACATCCACAGAATAATATGACCCGTGTCATCATATCTGTATCAAACCACTGATCTGTCACTAGATTATATTCCTAGTTATCCAGGGTAAAATACATGTTTCCTGCAGTCTTTGCAACATGCTTATTTTTTCCCTGCCCCATGTCACAGAAATTAACAGACAGAAGTTACTGGTAAAAACTGCTTTCAGTCTTGTCAATATGTAATAGTTAAACTTAAAACTCCACCTTGTTGGAGATGTTTAAACGTATGTGTGTCTCAAGATTTTCATGTGTACAATTGCATGCCTGAAACATATAAAAGACTTAAGGTTGTTCCATGAGTATGAATACTGGGATCATGTGATATTGCTGTTTCCAATTCTTACCCTGTGGCTTAAAAATAAATGAGATTTTCTCTCCAATTAAGAAGTGGTTAAAAAAACCACCCAAATAAATAAATGTTACTTAGTTGCAATCTTATCTTTCACCTTATTCTTTTGTAACATCCAGATGGGAACAGCCACACAGCAACAAAGCAATCAAGTCAGGCAGAAAAAAAGGAAAGTCCTCAGAATTCTCTAAAAGCAACTGAGTCTGCAGACTCAATTACTATGTAAACTCTGTGCTTCACAAGTCATTTAAAGACTCAGTACAAGTGGCTTGTGGCTTAATCTTTTAATTCCATTGCTCCATAAGTTTCCTTGTAGGTTCATTGAGCAAGGAATTCAGACAAAGTATTTGGGACCCGTTTTTCTAAAAGGGGCTGGGTATGGAAAAATGTGCAGTTCCTAGAGGAGTCTGTAAACTAACCTCCAGATTTACATGATATAAAAGCCATTATCTTTCAGGGATTCTTGTGTTTCAGACTGTGCACATTTACAACATCAGGTCCTTGCCATAGGAGACACTCCCTACCAGTGAACATCTATGGAATGTATTCAAGCAGTTACAGCTAAACATACAAATTTGCGCCACGAGGTTCAAAAGAAAATACGGCAAGGAGGAAATGACTTTTAAATTTTTGAAGACGGTTTATAGATGCTGTGCACAATTGTAAAAATATCTGAAGTCTTTGTGCTGAAAACCTTAAAATCACATGCACACACATTTCTGCTTGTTATAATCAGAATTTTAACTTGGATTGTTAATAACTCCAAAACTAGAATAAATGTGATTTAATGTAGTGTAGCCAAGCTTGGCTAATATGCCGAAGTTAATAGTTCTGTATCAAATAACATGGTAATGATGGATAGAATGCATGAAGAAGAAAGAAACATCTACCATGTAGACTTCTTGTATTTGCTTGAACTTTGGAGAAGCAATACACAGGCAGTAGCCAGAGACAGACCACAGGCTGGCAAGAAGGAACTAATAATTTCTGCTTTTGATGTCATGTTTGAAATATACATATAGGGAAGTTAGTACTTTATTTGTTTGAACCATAAAATTTTATTCTGATTTACATACATTTTATTTGCATGTAATTTAAGTTTGTAAACTTGCACAAAGTTAGTAAAAGTAGGAAAAACTGTGATAGCTGTCACAATTTTTTTAAAAGTCTTCAATATTGAAAACATAAGCATTTATGTATTTTATATTAAAAGGTACCATAGCTTTATGCTAAAGCTGTGCCTCTGTGAGAAAAGGCTAAAAAGTCAGCATATGGCATGATATTTCTTAGATAATCTTTAATAAAACTTTATAAGTGTAACATATTTTAATAAGAAATTAAAATATTAATATATACATTTAAATATTTTAATGTTGAAACTTTTTAACCAGCAGAGAACCAAGAAGCCTTACTACTAAGAGGAAAAACTGCCTTTTTTATCTCTCTTGAGTTTCTGAATTTTTAATTAACATACCACAAATATAAGTGGAGTGATTTTACAAGCCTAATCTTATTCTGGATATTAAGTTTGTCTGTCATCACTATCACCAGTGCTGCAGTGAACAGTCATGACACACAGCTTTGTGTTGCATATAGACTGTTCACAACTAAATCATTTGGAATTAGCACGGCTAATTTTTCTCAAGACAAAATCCAATTCATGCAAGGATTTATAATATGTTTTCATTTCAAAGTAAATCCATATCCTTACTTTGGTATGGCTTCTACCTAGTCATGAACTACAATATGGATTAGAGTTACTTCAAGTTAGGCAATTCCATGGAGAAAGTTTCATTTCATGTAGTATTGTGTAGAGAGAATGTGGGCTGCTCCATCTAAACAGCAATGAAGTACTTTGCTTTAGTTCAACCCAGCATGCCCAGAGGAACAGGGAGCCTATTCAAGAATTGTATTGGCAAAAGAAATGTAGAAAACTTTCTAAAATGTAGGTCAGGGTACATGGCATATGCTTGCAGAAATCCAGTGACGTGAAGAAGTGAGCATAGTAATTGTAAAGTAACTTTTGTATCAATTTAGGGTTCACAACTTCAGAAAACTAGACTAGTCAGTGACCTGAGGAAACTGCAGTGCTGACATGCCCATTATTATGAAGCACATTTCTATCTTCTCATCCAAGCTTTCAGAAGGTAAATTCACCTACCTTCTCTTTTAATGTCATGTTCAATCACCTAAAACAGTTACACAACACTCCACTGAAGTGCAGAAAAGTATTATAGAAAAGTGGAATTATTTTATATGGCATGTTAGCCTGTAAGATATTTTAAGTTATTAATTTTTTCTTAGCCAAAGTGCCAATACTAAGAGCATCTTGGAATCAGCAGAGCGTGCTGATTCTGGAAAGTCTGATTATGAAACTTTGCCTCTGTTAAATGGGGTTAAGCGGTGGTGAAACACTTAAATTCTATGCTCTACTTACACAGTAGTTGAACCTGCCAAGACAATCTGCCCCAATGTTCAGGGATTGTTGCAACTGAACCACAAAATGCATGACAAAGGCTATAAACTCTTGTGTGTCAATAAGAGGCCTTTTCTTGGCTCCTTTCTATCAGTCTGAAATACAAAATTTTCCCCCTCAAACATGATGTCTTGCAGGGCACCAGCCTGTATTATTTGGTAGTTCATAAATAATCACGGGTGAAAATGTCAGAATGTTTTTCATTACACCTTGTTAATTGTAAGTTAATACTTGTGTGCAGTTCTAAGATTGTTTCACAACTTAATTTATCAAATATCTTTGACATTTTTCATATTACATTTATCAAATACGTTTCTTAGAGGTGAATTTTAGGAAGGAGATCAGCTTTTTTATATTCCGATCATATTTTTCAACTTTGCAAGGACTGCAAAGCATTAACCAATGTTATCCCTAGATTCTGAGTATTAAAGTGGGAGCATTGTGAAGGGTAAATGACAGGAATAGTCACAAAGCAGCAGCAAACCCAGATCTTCTAAATCTCAGTGCCCTGAACCAGAATATCTCCCTTGATTCTTGTGGTTAAATTAAAGTGCATACATATCAAATGTGTTGGCTATATTAAGCACCAAATGGCCCATAAATCCATGAATTTATGAATGTAACAAATTTAAAAAATGCATTATGTGCTAAATTCAGTTTTAACACTAAGTTAGAACTACTTTTGCAAAACTCTTTGAATTGCTCATTAGAAACTCAATTGTCTTCCCTTTTCAATCACTGAGTCAACTTTTGCTTTGACAGGAGACCTCAGATACCTTTTCCTAAACACTACGTAAGGGATTCTTTCAGCACCTTTCAGAAATCTGGGCTTTAGCAACCAACCAAGAGTCTGTCTTCTGGAATTGAACCATTTCCGGTTTCCTCACCTGTTTCATCCTGTGCACATGATACTCAAATTCTCCTCAACTGACTGAAAGTATTAGACATATCTCATCAGACCAAACACTATTTTTAAATGTCAGCTAAATGGGGGGGGAGGGGGAAATAATAAAAAAAAAAAATGGTGTGGTCATGCTTTTATGCTTTTTAAGAGTTTGTGATAAACAATGTAGAGAGCCACAGAGCACCATTAGTGCCATAAATTGAGCAGCACTGAGCAGCACCACACTAACAATTGTCACTTCCATGGTCCTTGCACTGTTTTTACAGATATTTCAAAAATTATGCCAATGTATGCATAGGTTTTTTGTAAAAATGTGCTTATGTATGGATAGTAAATCAACTATTTTTTTTTATTATTTTACATAATTCACCTGAACTGGGAACATGGTCTTGTGCATTTTAAGGCAAAATTCGTATCCACCAAGATAGTCAGACATAAAAATGAATTTCAAACAAAGATAATAAGATTTATTTTGAAATGAATTCTGAAAACATTTGCTTCTGGAATGGTCGCACATTTGTTTTCATGCTGTCAGTTTGGGTTTGACATTAAAATCTCACAACTGGGCTTCAAATATATTTTGTGCTTTTTTTGAGTAACTTTTTTTTTTTTTTTTTTTTTTTTTAATGAAACATTCCTATGAAACAGTTTGATTTCAACAGAACTGTGTTTTTCTAACAAGTAAAATATTGCTGGGACATTCCTACCTCTGCTGAGGAGGAAGCAAGGTGAGATGGATAACACTTCCATGAGAAACTTCTGGTTCTCAAAAAACACATTCCAAAAGACTTATTTTTCTGTTGTATTTGCTTCTCCAACTGCATTACCACATAAAGACTAAATTCTACTGTCTTTTCCCTCAGAACTTGGTTCTGTCAACCAGTAATATTTTCTGTAGGATTATGAGGTATGAAGAACAAAAAAGTGGCAACTCTATAAAGGAAGGGTATTATGGAACATGAGCACATTATTACACTGCAACTGAAAGACAGGCAATGCTTAGGGAAGTTGGAATGGCATAGTTTTCCCCCTTGTGGAGACAGATGTGTGGAAACTGCCATCAGGGGAAGAATTTTAATTCCCTGACCCTTAAGATTACAGCAAACAAGCCAAGTCTGGTCACAGTTCAGGTGTACAAGCTTTAACTTGGACACACTGTGTAAGCAGAGAGGATGCAGCAGCAAAGACATGAGAGTAACCAAGAAATAGGCAAACATCTTCCATTGAACTGACCTTTTCTATTGTTACTTCTAAATTAGTTCATACGTAGCTCCATGCCGTAGATTCATGGATCATTCCTGTAACATAGATAGTTTCTAGATGGAAATATTTTGGAAGAAAAGAGTGAAACACCTGGGAAAAAAGTAAGAGAAGTGTCCTGGTTTGAGCCAGGATGAAGCCAATTTTTCTTTTTACTGAACTTTGCCATGGACGGAAGAAAAGGGGAGAAGAAGAAGAAAGGACAAGAAGTGAGCCATTCAAATAAGAAAAATGAAATTACTGTGAAAATAAAGAGTTAATAAGAATAAGCAGCTAATCTTGGACTGCAAGTCCTGTGCTGAAGCTTAGGTTACTTTTCACATTTTTGGAATGTATCTTAATTTTTCAAAGTCAAATGGGGAGAGTTTCATTCTAACTGATATATCCATGCAAAAATCCAACCATCATAAAGTGATTGCACAAGAAGTTCATTCTCTGAGTTCAAGAGAATATATTTAAAGAAAAAATATGGTATTTCATTGAGGTCTATCTACTAGTATTGTTGCTTTGATTTTTTTTTATCCTATCATATTCTTTAAAAATTATAATGGAGGATTGTATATATATCTTTTATAGATTTTTTTTATTTCTCTGTGAACACAGGGAATCCAGAGAATCTACTCTTCATTGGAATCTTTGCTCTTCTAAGACAGTGTATTCACATTTTTGCAGATCTTATCTTTACCATTCATGTGACTGATTTATTTCTGTGCTGACTTTCGGCAGAGTGGAAAAGCTGAATTTCAGGATGCAGGAAATAGCATTGTTAGTACGGAAGGTCACCAAATATA
Organism: Chaetura pelagica; assembly: GCF_000747805.2. Classification (NCBI taxonomy): domain Eukaryota; kingdom Metazoa; phylum Chordata; class Aves; order Apodiformes; family Apodidae; genus Chaetura; species Chaetura pelagica. The sequence continues at coordinate 8,086,972 of NW_009952974.1, forward strand.
ATCAGTTCTCAATTACCAGTAGGGGATTATCTGAGTTGTGGATTAACTGTGCCACCCTGAAAGGGAACATGATACACTCGCTGTGTCTAGCATAGAGCTGAGCCTTCTCCCCTGTCATATGGTCTTGTACTTCTGACCCAGCAGTAAATTCAGCACAGAATATTTTTCCCCAACTTCATTTTAATATTATCTTCAGTTGCACTGTTGTATTACTGAGTTATTCCACCCTCCACTGCCTGGGCAATCAAAAACTGAAGGGCTGTATTACAAATTTTGGAGGGATCTGAATAATATCCTGACGAAAAACGCTCCTAGGCAGAATCATGAGTCACCATAAGCATTCTACACAATATTAGGAGGACTTTGCAAGCTTCTCGAAAGAAAGGTGGTTATAATCCTCTAGTAGGACATGAACACTGTTATCTATGTCAAATTAATTTTGTATTCAAAAGTACAGAAGTACTGTTAGGATCACAGTGAGTGTTAATATGGTTATAACTATCTGTAAGCCCCAAAGGTAGATAACATTTGCAACTAACACTTTCTTGAGGCATGTTCTTCCTTCTCTGTGCATAATTCTCACCACTTCAATTTTTCTTTGTAGCTTGCATATGATTAAAAGATTTCATTTTGCCTAACAATGTGTGAGCAGAACCATAGGTATCACAAATCAGCATATTGACAGTGAAGGAATTCTTGCAATGTGCAGCCGAAAACTAAGTCCTGGAGTTTTTTTCCAAGAAGACTAAACCATGTTACTCTGAAAGTGAGATGTTTCTTCATATTTATCATTTCTTCTGCCCTAAGCATATGATTACAAAATATATCTTCTGAATTTCAGATATCTAACTGTTAATACAAATTTCAGTCAGATTTCTCCTTAATTTACCAGGATAGGTAGAATGTGGAAATAGTGAAGTTGAAATAGTGGCTTACATGTAGTTAGAACAATAAAAAAGAAAAGTGGGAGTACTGTCTATCAGAAATATGTATCAGCAGCACCTAATGTCTATCACTTTTTCAGGATGAAAACGGGTTAAAGGAAATAACTATTCATTTCAATTTTTCTAAAATGTAGTCAAGGTTCACACATGAAACTGATACTCTGCATATAAAGTTAAAACGCAGATTTGCAAAATCATGTGAGTTACAGTTCTTAGTTTGACACTAGTAGCAGCAGTGCTGAAAGCAAAATAAAATATTACTAAAACAGGAAACACTACTACATGGAGACCAATTCTGGTTTAGTAGGGGTTTTTTATGTTGTAAAGATTATATCAGACAGATACACACTGATCTAATATCTAGTTTGAAGAGCCATCAAAGGTTCTTGCAAGTGTGGATAAAGACAAGTTTATACTGTGAACAATACTGAAAGCTTCTGAATAATCTATGGCTTAACATGAGTGTTTAGACATTACAAGATGGACAGAAAAAAAATTAATCAATAAAAGCTGTGTTCTCTGGCTCATGGTGATAAGATCCATTTACAGCCAAAGGAAGGATGATTCTTTAGCAAAGAAGAGGCCACTCTTGTTTTTCCTCACACTCTTCAGATCAGTCCAAGCAACTGAATCTCACATAGTCATAAATTAATAAAAACTTAAAAGACCATATAATTAACTTTTTCAGTTTAACAAGGAGTTTTAAGAACAATGACTATTGGCAGTTTCACAGTTTTTTTTCTTACTAAACATCAAGTTGCTTTAGCCTTGATATAAGTTCTGATGCAGGACTGTTCTCAAGTATCATTAAAAGACGGATTTAAAAAAATCTATTGCTTTTTCTGGGCAGAAGTATTATTGTACATATATAGATATGTATGATATATACTTATAAATACATCAATAACGTAAAAAATCTAACTCCAAAAATATGAGGCAGTTCACATGTATACATGTTTCATGTCCAGTCTTGTGATGTTAAAGTCATATTTTGATGGTTGGTGCATCAAAGCTGTGACTGTGTGTAGAAAAACAAAAATTGCAGGTATTCTGTCTACAGTATTTTGCCTGACAGACATACAGTCACTGAGTGTACTTCAGAAAAATACCTAAATAAATACCTGTCTTCTGCTTTGGAATATATGTCAGGCGCTGAGAAGTCGTTTCCCTCCAACCAGCAATGCTCTGAACCTTGCCATGTATGTACTCCGCAGGCCAATAACAGAAGATTTATTAGGCAAGATCCTACTGATAATCACACTGGAACAGCAGATTCTTACCAGTGTAATAGTGCAAAATACATCTCATTTTAAATAATAGTTTTACATATCAGTAGGATCCTAATTTACGTTTGCATTTTGTATGCTTATATTTACGGTACTCTTCTAAATCACAAGAGAGAATATGCTTTCTCGTAACAAATAAAAATGTATTCTCTCTTGTGCCAACAGCTCAATAATTAAAAGATAAACAAGTAAATTATAGTACAAAAAGTTTAAATCTTACTTTTTGTTTAGTCAAGATCTATTGCTATAAAGCGCCATAAACCTCTGCCATAACTACAAGAAAAGAATTTTTTTTTCAAAATCCGAAAGTAGAATCTAATACTATTTTTCCTTGTGTGTCTAGTGATCAGTCTTTGTTGATATTGGTTAGCAGGAGGAAAACAGCAGAGAAAAAGGCTTTAATTTCATGTCCATGTTTATTTTGCAGTGGGGCCGTAAGTTTTGTGAAGACTGAAAGTATAAAAGTAGAGTGGACTCAATGAACTGAAGAATGCAGTAGGAGGGGAGGTAAGACGAGCTGTAAAACTAATTGGTGTCCAAAATGTTTTGGACTGCATTTAATTTTCTTGAGGGGAAGAGAGGTCAAGAATGGAATGAAGTCAATGAGAATAGGAATAAGAAAGTGGAAAGCAAAATGGCCAGCATTAAAAGGTCAGCAAATATCCCAGGGACAGGAAATGAACTTTAAACAAAAGTATAAGGTAGTATTTCCATCCACGTTTGGGAGTTGTTAAAATTAGTATTAAAAGAAGGAAACTTAAATAACCAGATGTTTCTTGTATGAAAGATTGTTTTAGTCTGCTTTCAATTTCTTGGAGGTCTTAGCAAGACCAAGATTTTGTGTGCTGTGCAATTAGGAAATGATTATTTCAGTGCAGTGCTAATGTTATTTAAATATTTTAAAAGACTTCAATATTTTACACAGACTTGCTTCCTGTTACATGTTCATAGTCTTTCTCTTGGAAGAAATCTCTATCCTGAATTGGGAAAGTAAACTTGTTACAAGCTTTAATACAGAATTTAGCCACAGCAGCCAGTCTGCCAGCAACTAGCTAATACAGGCACTGTGTAGTCTACCGTAAGAGATCCAGGCTATATGCATGAATTCATACATGACCTGTAAAGTCATCAGTTCAGTACATTTTAAATTACTTCATTTAGAGCATCAACTTTTTCCACAGAGAAACTTATTTTATTTTAAACCTTTTCTGCCACTAAGGTTTTGACTAAAGTTGAATCCAGGGGGCTTTATCCCTGTTTCATTTGTGTGGACATCAGAAAGCAAGAGTCTTTCCCCAGGACATCTAAGTTTTTATCCAAAGCTCACCAGTTTTAGCAAGAAGCTTTGCTTTGACTTAACTAGGCTTTGAATCATGGTCTTTGTTCTCTGAGCTGGCTGGACAGCAAATTTTTTTTTTCTGCTCCATATTAAGTTTAATTGAAAATATCTGCTATTTTTATCACCTGTACAACTTACTTGTCTCTTCCATGCCAGTGCAGCAAGTGGTAAACAGATGATGAAATCATACCAAGTAACTCCACTGAAGGCAATTTACTGGTAGTGGCAAAAATGGCAGCGAATGGGCTGCCAAGAAACCCAGTGGAGTAAGTAGGGGTCCTAGGGCATGATGGATGTGCTATAGCTGGCATCACAGAAGAGGCACCACACCCAGGGGACGATATTTGTTTAATGAAAAAATACCTCTCTGCTGTGTTTGTAAAATATAGGATGCTGCCAAATCAGCCTCAACTGATTTATAAATTATGAATGTACTAAGAATACTTCATAGTACAACCACCCAACGGAGGAAACATTAGTCTTTTAAAATCACATGTAGACTATGTCTGCTTTTAATCAGGTAAAATTGGAGAACATTATATTGGTTATAAAGACTTCCCCATTTTCAAGTGAAATTCTGATTTCCTTTCAGTGAATGTAAATTTCAAACCAATGGGTCTTAAACTATACAACAGCTTTGAAAACATAGTATCATGCTTCCTATAAAAACTTAAATTACATTAGTCCTAAATACTGGGTGTCAGGCTTCCAAACTCTGTTTCCTATTTAGTATGAGCTTATGGAGTTACCTCATAGGGTAAGCAGAGTAATTTATTATCTTTTCTGTTTGAGACATTTCTGATAATACTTCAAAAGGATGAAGATAACAAGTACCATATCCAAGGATTGCATGGATTTATGTTTACATTTACATGGCATCTTCTTTTGGAGATTTTCCAGGAATTTTATGGAAGTATTTTTGTGGAAATTTGGAGAACTTGAAAATTCAAGGATCTGTACCTTTTATATACCAATGATGCCTTAATAATACTTTTTTATTATTTTTTTTTATTTATTGTGAAGGAAGTATGCAGCATTTGAATGCAAATAGACCTGCACCAGGTTATCTCCTCTGTTTTGCAAGATAAAATGAAGGGAAGCTTACCCTTTAGTCAGATCTGCAGTTAATACTTTAGAAAAGGGCATTAGAATAAGATATACAGTAAGAGACTGCTGAGGCATTTCGCTAAAAAGCATAAAAGGATTGCAGTTAGCTAGGAAAAAAAAAGAAAAAACAATCCTGAAAACTTTGGGAAAATATTCCCTGTGTAGACCTGAAGAACAAAATGGATGTATATTCCTGGTTCTGAGTTAGTGGAATGTCATTTTATTCCCTTCCCTCTCCCCCTCCCCATCCCCCCTTTTTTATCCTCTTTTTTGACCAAGTTAAAGGCTTGAAAAACTCCACAGAAGTTGCCAAAATGCAAGCTGCCTTTTCCTTTGGACTGCTACAGCTCATATCTTCCCTCCAATGTCCCCTGAAGTCACTTCTCTCATGTAACTATGTGTGTGTGTTTGGACCGTTCCTACAGGTTTCAAACACCTATATGGCACTAAAATGAAAGCTGGACAGATCATTCTTCCTAGAGCCATGGTGGCAGGGAAAATATCTGTATTTCATTTCTTTTGTGTTGCATTCAAGAACATCACAGATTTTTATTACTCGACTACATATTTATATTTAAGCAAGAAGAAGAGTTAAGAGCAGTTATTTTAAAAAACTAAATAGATCTCTCACTACCTAGTATATGCATCTTGCTCAGTGAAGACTAAGAAACCTCAAAGACTAATTTCTAATTTCGAGATGTTCACAGAATGCCTGCCAGAACTGGGAAGTCAAGTTTAGATGGAAACTTGGCATGGAGTTACTGGCTTGTCCCTTTGAGGATTGGGAAGGAAAGGAAAAAGAAAAAAACAATGAATAAAACTATGTTTGCATGCTTGCATGCATGTACATATGAGAAGGCTTTTTAACTTCATTTTCTCATTAGAGAACAGTGAAACTGTAAAGATTCCGTGTGTGTTCTTATAAACTGTGTTTTTCACACATCTTTTGTTAGACACACTGAATGTTAACTGAACAGGCTTATCTTAAAAATCAGCAGGGTAGCTGGAATGTAATTTTACAAAACCTGGCCATCTTTCAACAAGAGTGGGTGGATTTTCAATGCAGCAAATGTTTGTGTATTAAAAAGTATTTGCCATGGTGACAAAGCTTGGAGAAACATCCCATTAGCCACAGACGGGAAGCTGTTGCAGATTGTTCTGATTATCCATGCCCAAAACTTAGTCTGGCTCTGTTTATACGGCATTTCCCGATAAAAAAAAATAATTTAACATACCCCTAAAACCTGAGCAAACTGTTTGCACTTACTTACTTGTGCTGTATTTTCTGGCTCAGATTCAACACGTGATTAGATTCTTACTTTCCTGGAACTTAAAACATGTGCTTACAGCTAAGCATATGCTTAAATGTTCCGCTTCACTGGGAACTAAAAGGATCATAGAATCATAGAACTATTCAGGTTGGAAAAGACCCTTGGGATCACCGAGTCCAACCACCACCTCTGCTCTACAAGTTCTCCCCTAACCCATATCCACCAACAGCACATCCAAACAACCCTTAAACACATCCAGGGATGGTGACTCAACCACCTCCCTGGGCAGCCTATTCCAGTGTCTAACCACTCGTCCTGTGAAAATTTTTTTCCTAATGCTCAGTCTAAACCTGGCCTGTTGCAGCCTGAAGCCATTCCCTCTTTTCTGCCACTAATTACCTGTGAAAAGAGACCAGCACCAACCTCTCTACAATGACCTTTCAGGTAGTTGTAGAGACTGATGAGGTTTCCCTTCAGCCTCCACTTTCTCAAACTAAACATTCCCAACTCCTTCAAATGTTCTTCATAAGCTTTATTCTCTAGGCCCTTCACCAGCTTCATTGCCCTACTTTGTACTCGCTCCAGCACCTCAGGATCTCTCTTGAACTGAAGTGCCCAAAACTGGACACAATACTCCAGGTGTGACCTCACCAGTACTGAGTACAGGGGGAAAATCAGCTCTCTATTTCTGCTGGTCACACTATTTCTAATACAAGCCAGGATGTCATTGGCTTTCTTGCCCCCCTGGGCACACTGCTGGCTCATATTCAGGATGTTACTATATTCCTGGTACAGCCAGGACTCCTTGGGAAACAAATAGGAAATTTACAATAAAAAGGCCTCTAATCTATAGGTCAATAGAGAGATGAGTAAAACAAGCTGATAAGGGCTTGTGGTGAGGGATTTTATAATTAACCATGGGAGAGCATGTGGGCACACTTCATCTGTATGTACAAACACGTTAACTGCATGAGGCTGGGGCAGCTGCATTAATCATGGTCCCAAGATGCTGTTAGTAAGAGTAATTTTAAGTAGTCATTTTGTAGTAAGTGTATTTTGGTGTAGAAACCAGGAGCAAAGTAAGACATCTAGCTGCTAGGACACTGCCATTGTCTCCCTACTCTTATAATAAAGCTCTTCTGTGCATACAACAGCACACTTCTAAGATCAACACTTTGGGACGTTACAGAGTACTGCACCTCACTAGAAAGTTAGGAGTCTCCATCACTAGAAACATGAAGTTCTCATTTCTTCTACTCTGGAATAGCAAGAATTAGTAATTAGAAATAGTTGTCACCCTGCCATGGTGAAAGAAAAGAAAAAACATGTCAAATGGTGACTTCTGGAAAATGCTCAATTCTAAGTTATAATTAATATGTGCAAGCAGAGTAGTCAGAGAAGCCCTATAAAGTGCATGTGGGATCATGAGAGAGAAGAGGAAAAAAATTATGGGTCAAACCAATCTGGAATATATATGAGTGTCCAAACCAGATGTGAACTCTACGGGTTTGATACCTCTAGCTCATACATAATAATCAGGGACAGATTAAAACATTCTAAAAGAAGTGTGGAAACTTAGCAATAAAATTACTTTAAACACCATAGAAACTACATGAAGCCCAGTTTCTTGAAATACAACACAATGGACATTATTTATATCATCTAAACAGAAGTTCTTCTGCTAATACTCCTGCATGGAATTAAATTAAATAATGGACATAAATAGTTAAAAGAGTGTGTGCTACCTCTTTTATTCCTATTGGAAAATTCATACAGAGGCATAACCTGGGAAGCTTAAAATGAACCCATTTTATTCCTGCTTTGAGGAACAATGTTTATAGGCAAATGATCTTTTATGTGCTGGAATGAATGGCTATGCTATAAAACTAAGTATCCTACAGAATAAGGCTTTGAAGTTATACTTGGCTGCCCAAGGTAGATGACAGACAGTGTCAGGAAAAGGGATAAAAAAGCTTAAAGGTCATTGCAAGGTCAAAACAAATAGGTCACAGTAAATTAATCCTTATCATCTGACCAGCGCAAGGAGCAAGAAAAGGGCAGTTTTCAAGCTCAAATCTGCTAAAATTTAGTGGAAAGGTATAAAACAATTAGTCACGACACTGACTTCTCTCTTCTCTTCAGTTGCTGGAAATACAAGTTCCTCTAGTGGATAAAACTAAATATAATTTAGAAATATTCAACTTAAAAATTCATGTATCCGGAAAGGGTTTTTTTCATCACACATAAACTTAGCTGGTTATTTTTTATTCCAGTGCAAGTTTAGTCTGAATAAGAAACATAGTAGAATTGAAAATATTTTTAATCAAAATGGACAGCGAATTCTTCATGTAGTTTTGAATACATCTAACACAATGTTTTATCAGAATATAGAATACCTAGGCATTATTTTGTAACTTTGCCTGTCTGTCCCTACTTACTGTTATCAATGTACTTACATGTAAAAAGCTAAGAACATGCATTCCCAAGATTAGGTAAGTGATGCTCTTTAGAAACAGCATAAAGAAAATACTATTTATAAAAATACTTGTACCTAAGCTTAAACTACCCAAAACTGAAACTGCAAGTTGACAGCGCTGTAAAGCCTTCTGGAATTGGAGCGAATTGTCATCAGTCTCCTTTTCTGACCATACCATCCTCTAGTGCTGTCCCTGACCTTCTCTTATGATCATGCCCACCAGCTGTGGAGGAAAGACAAATTAATTTTTCCCACAAATTCCAACTCTCCCAGGTCTGTGGGAGGTAGATGGGATTCAGTCTAAGTAAGCGGGAGTGGAACAACAGCTCTGGATAAAGCTACTCAGCTGTTGCATGTTGCCACTTCCCCTGCTCCTACTCTCTGCTCTCAGCCTCAGACACACTCTGCGCACAACTCCTTCAAAATGTCCATGCCTCCCCTCTCATTATTCCTGTGCTCCCTTTCAAGAAGCCCACTCAGTTTGTGGACAACTTTTCTCAACTATTTTCTTATCTGAGGTATATGTCTTAGGAATATTTCAATGGATGGCCTACACCTTATTGTGCATCTTATAATGTCCAGTTGCACAATATAAGACTCAGAATTTCACCTGTGCTGGAAAAGTACAAAATGAGGTTCTTATTAGCCATTAAATAACCACTTACTACTAAAACCTTCATTAGGAGTAACCAGAATTTATTATCCCATGATTTCTTGAGACATGCCATAGTCTGAAGGAGCTAGTCTGAGGTCCCTGGTATTTAGATTTTGCATGCTTGCAAATTGGTTTCTACCATGCCTACTGCTAGCCACTGTGAAAAGGCAGCAGAAGAGCCTGGGTTGTTTAGCTGAAATGGGCCAGCTATAGGGAGAGTAACTGGAACAGCAGGCATATGTAGTTCATATTCTGAAGGAAAAGACAAATGGGGTAATAAGGATGCACAACTGAAAAAAGGGCACTAAAAATCAAAAGGCATTCATGTAGCATGAAACACGTCAATTGCCAACCTGGTCATTTACTGATATCCTATTACTCTTCTTCCCAACACTGAATTCCAGAATAACGTAAGTAAGCTTTCGGTTAATATATCTCCTAAAACTTGTAGATACTCCATAAAGAAGAAAGCTTACCCTATTTGTATTTCTCATTCCTATAATACAAATTATCAGCTGAAATCAACAGCTAAGCTCTCTCTGGCTGAAGAGGGAGCAGACAAGGTCAAACTTTTAAGTAAATGTGAAGGTAGATTACCTTTGGAAAAAAAACAACCACCCCCTAAAAAAAGACAGAAATACTGGTTTAAGATTATAGCATTCCAAAGTGATATTAGAACTTAATTTGTTTTCTGAGAGGACTTTACATTTATTGTGTCTCTATGGTATTTTATATCTGCCAAAATAAAACTGAGCATAAGAGACTGCACACCGGGAAGTGATAACTTGTGGTGTCACATTTCAGTATACAGAGTCTTAAGTATTTATGTGCAAAAGTCATTTAGCTATAAGCCTGTTTCCTGTTTTAAACCAGATGCTGCTGCATAAGCTAAAATATTTAAGAAAAGGTCTAGAATAATAAAGGATTTTATTTGTACATGTGCTCTCTATGTGGTAACAAAGGACAATCCTGTGGACTTTTGAAAAAGGAATTAGCTAGTCTCAGCTAGCCTCAGCGTAGATGCACAGATAGATAACTAGTGCATAGATGCATAACTAATTTATGTGCATTTGCACAGTGGCACAAGACTATTCAATAAAAATAATTATTTGCATTTACAATAGATAGATTTCCCTAAAAATCAAATATTCATACTTGTCCATTGGAAAAATTTTGGTTTAGTTTGGGGATTTTTTTGAAACTGTAGTAAAAAAGGAAAGAACGAGAAGCAGCAACACATTTAACCACAGAAGAGTTATCATGACCATAAAATGGGCATGTTTTTGAAGGCTGGAATTTGCTACATAATGTTAAATTGGAGCACGTTCCTCCTAGAAAATATAGGTCTAATTTCAAAGGCACAGAATTTAGTCTGAACAAACAATTAAAACAACGCAAAATCTATCACTAAACTAAATCAAACCCAGTTTTTTCAGCCTCCTGTATTTCAGTATACCTCTTGAATAGGGAAAATAAATCTTAAAATTAAAACAACCATAAGATTGGCCAGAGAAAGCATTCACAACTCAAGTAAGCTATCTACAATAAACAAAAGCTATCACATTTCACATTGCTGTATATAGACTCTGATGATATTTCTATTTTCAATTATCATTAACTGTGTTGGGTGTAAAGGGGCAATAAGCTGCAACTGGGGAATATGTTAACGTGGTAATATGACACTGTGATATTAAGGCACTGCTTGTATCAACACTTCAATTTATTTTATAAGCTACTTCTTGCTCTTTGTTGTTTGGATTTTTCAAACACAAGTATTTGACCCTTACAGCTTCCCATTCTCCACATTCTGCAGCCAGTTGAGGAGCTGTGCAATTTTGACAGGAACAGGAAACTCCAGATACACTCCTCTCATGTGCCATCCATACAATCACAGCTAGCAAGACACTCTGCATACAGTGGTGCTAGGACAAAACAAAGTATCTGCTTGCCCTTGTTGGTACTACAAGAATTCCTCAGCCTGCTGCTGTTGCTGTCCACCTCACCAGTATGTCTCAAACTCAAATTCATACACTTGAAATGTTGGGTGACATACAAATGTTCTCTTCATAGGTGTCATACAGGCCAGCCACCTGAAGGAGTGTAATACTAGTGCAGTTCAGTTTGATTCTACTGTATTTGTAAATCTTGCCTGAGATGAAATATTATTTCTAGTACATTTTTAGAGTCATAGTATGTACTGGCCAATTGTCAGTTCATATTTCCTACCACTGCCATACCCTGTCAGTTGACTTGCTGAAACCAAACTGGTTTGTAATATACAGTGTCTGAAGCAACCAGAGACACGAGTGCAATCTCACCCCTTTGATACTAGTATTTTTATCTCTGAAACTTTGCTCTGAAAGCGAAGATAGAATAAATTCTTCACATAGTTTCATGTAGAAACTGCAGCCATTTCTGGTCATCCTGTATTCATATGCAATCCTAGAATGGCATGTTTGTTATGAGCACAGCTGTTCAGGCCTCTGGAAATCAAGTGACCTTTTTGTCCTCCTGTTTTCTGCAACAAGTTGTATCTCCATACCGTAGGTATCTCCAAACAATTCAACGAATGCCTACTCTGCTGTTTAAACAACTAATTTGAAAGCAGAAGCAATTAATTCAAAGGTTCTGTGGCTCTCCTCTCAATTAATTTTTAAGGCTGCAGCACTTGGCAAAGCACTAAGAAAATCTCAGATAATCTAAAACCAAATATGCCTGGGTTCAGGAACGCTGGACCTACTTGGGGGGGGGGGGAAAGGCGGAGATTTGCAATTTTTTTGGCCTCTGTTTTTTTCATTGTGAGGCTCAGCAACCTGAAAACTTGGAACTAAATTAAATAACATGTGCCTGCCAAGAAGCAGAGCAGTGAAGTGTTTATACATGTCATATAAATCTGATTTATATAACTAAACCAAAAGAAGCTTCCGTACATGGGCAAGCCTTAATAAGTCTTCTCTCCAGACAGTTGGCCTTCTAAATGAACATTACAGTAAGGAGAGCTCCTATGTTTAGCACTTACAGAATATAGTACATAGAGCTTACTAGTGTTTAATATAAGTGCAGAAAAGCTTTAGCATTTTTTATTCAACTACTTTATATTTCACTGTCTACAAACACTGAAACAGCAGTAGGTCAAATACACTCAAAACCCTAATGTAGCAATTAACGTATAATTTAATTTTTAAGCATTTTGATACAGGATTCTTACTTTTTGAAATATTTTCAATTTACACAGTGTGTGGAAGCCTCAAGAAATAATATTATTTCCTCATACTACACATTGAACAAATTCTTTCAATCAAAATAAGCAACAATATTTTTCTCGTAAAAATAAACATTATTATTCCATTTTTCAAATATGACATCAAAGCATGGAGGGATTCAGTTAGCAGCTCAAAACTACTGAGGAAATCTGAGGATTCCTGAACCTTGTTTTTGACACTGACAAAAATGTCTTAATAACAATTAAATCCGCTAGTTTTAAAGTCATTGTCTTTTTTCAAACTAAGCACTCCATAACAATCAAGAGAAGGCCTGGTCAGTAGCAGATGTGGGAGAAAGGAAAAGGGCATTATGGAGAGAAGCAGTGCAAACATTTTCTTTACTCAGAGCAGATGGATAGGAGTTTAGAAAGATTTTTCAATTCTAAGGCCATAATGAAGGTCATATAATAGTAAAACAGTACAGCTTTTTATTCATATTTCTCAGTTAGAAAGCATTTGTCTTTCTCGGTCTATATTGTACACTGTAATCTTGCAAGCAGTAAGTCCTTTCAGGTAAGCAAACTGCCCATTGCAAAAATACACTGCATTAAACTTTTCTAAGAAGTCATTAAAGCTAATGCAAACAATCATGTCCAGAGGGAAGAATGTAATGTGAAAAGCTCACACATCAGACTTGGTTTTGTTTATAGAGTATGTCCAAATTAAGAAAATCTTAGTGAAAATTAATCATATTCTTCTCTAAGAGGTGGTGCTTCAGTACATACTGCTCAATGCCCTTTCATGTACAAGCAGAATTTAACAACAGCTCGCCACAATGGCTCCGTCTTACACTTCAGTGAACATCTGAGCATTGAGCCTGCTTCTGCAGAACTGCTATTGAACCACACAGATATTTAATCAGCCACTAATGACTGTTAGAAAGAAGTATTTAGAGGCAGGGTTTTGATTTTGTTTCATAGCACTAAAGAAAAAAGAAGTGACACATTTCTGCAGCATCCTTCATTTTGATGTAATTTAAATTCTAAGTACTTATCCTTGGAAGTGAGGAAAGATTTGAGAAAGTGACTACAAGATTTTACAAGTTACAATAAAAAGGACATTGGTTTTCTGTCTTTTATTCAGGCAAAGGTGCATCAAAGGCAGTAGCAAGTAGACATTTTTTGGAATAATGATAGCAATAGCCATTTCAAATTGTCTATTCTTTGCTTTTATGGATGTATCTGTTTACAATATTAAAAAGAACTAATACAAAATTGAATAGGATATAATTAAGATGTATTAAGTGTTTTTTAAAAGGATCATGCATTTTAGTCATTAGTCAACAGTTCTCAAAATATGCATGTGAAAATCAGAATATCCTTATCATCAAACAGTAGATTGATTTTAATTTAAATTATACTTGTATATCTGAGATTTAAATCTGGACCTGTGTTGACTCAGATCTCAGTAAACTGTGAGCATTGTTTTATTTTGTAAAGATCTGAAGGAAAAAAAATTAAAATGTAGAATAACTACCCTCACATCAAGTTATTTTTACGTGCATTGTAAATAACTGAAGTGAACCTAACTGTTTATACTGGAACCAAGAACAAGAGGAAAATTGGAAGGCTGCAGTGTAAAGAAATTTTAAATGTATGTCAAACTGTTGCTTGAAAACCCTGAAAGATTCAAAAGATTTGACCTGTGAAGGGAAAAGAAAGAGGAAAAGTAAAAAGCCATTATCAGCAGGTAAGATTAAAAAAAAATTAAAACAAAAGAAAACCACTAAGAGGAAGAAATTAGTTTGACTGACTGAATAAAAGAAATGGTGATTTTATACCAGCTTTTAATTGCTTCCAGAGAAATGCCTTACAATATATCCTATAAAGTAATCACAACTGTTGGAAAACATCTTTATACCAATGCATGTCTCAGTCAAATAGTCAGAATTCCACCAACTAACATTAGGGTTGCTACAGAATGAGAAAAGTATCAGTAAAGCATACCATGTATTGTACAGTTATCCCTCAAAAAAAACCCCAAAATAATGTATTTTTCAAAAAAAAGTCATGATCACACAGAGTAGAAAAAGATTCTGTCAACACAGATGCTAAACCACAATAGTCCCAACATACCACAAATCTTGTCTAGTTTGTAGCACTTGGAACAGCAGCATAAAAGCTGTGCTTACATCCATGATTCTCCTCTTTAGGTGGAGAACTGCATGCACTCTATGTCCAGAAACGCTGGAAAGACTTGCAATGAAAAATGAGTGTATGCTGCACAAGAGGAAAACCCAAGGAGAATGTTTTAAAGAAGTATTCTGAAGGTATAATAGTTTTTTCTTGAAATTATATGCTTGCATACCATGACATTCTTCAAGGGCAAGTTTTCCAGCTGAAGAATGAGTTTTCTGTTCTTAGCAAACAGTATTAGAAGTTTGGTACCTAATATCAATGTAGAAGTCCTTAATATGTTGCGAGAATGACTTACATAGGTGAAGTTCACACAGGAATGCATACAGGATTTGGGAATTTAATATCTAGGCCTGATGTATCCCTGTAAGTATGCTATTGAATACGGTTCTGAAGGAGATGGGGAAAAAAGACCGTTTTTTAGACACAGTTTGTTCTAGACACAGCAATATGGCCTGCTTCACTTCAACAAATATACAAAGCAAATATCTATGTTGGATGAGAGTTTCACTACTGTTTCCATTCTACTTCTGCTGCCATTTCCTCTGGAAAGTTTCTTCTGCATTTATATAAAGATGGTAGGATTTGTTTTTCTTATGAACATGAGTTAAATTTCTAGAGCTGTAAGAGGTACTGGCCTGGACCTGTGTTAAGAACACTGGCTCTATTAATTTTAATTTTCTAACTGAAATATTCTAATTTCCCTTTGGCTCACTCATTCTTTCTGAAAAGAATTATTTTGTTTATTTGCTCATCAGACAACAAGTGAGAGCCTTATGTACCACAGACATAGAAGCATTTTGGTCACTTCCTTTATAAAAAGGGACTTGAAATTATTAATGGTAAGATAATCATTAGAAAAATCAGTAACTGGAAGATCTCAGGCCTGTACTACATTTTGAAAAGTCAAGGTCTTAACATTCTCCAGGCATTTTCTGAGAATAATAGTGCTTTGATGAAACTTGGCTATTCATAGTAAATTAAACTGCAGTACCACATCTGTTAGTGCTCTGTGCCATGAAAGTATGGTCTCATGTCAAGGCAGAGAATGATACAAGGAACTCAGTCAGAGCTCCTGAAGCTTTAGAAGAAAGCTTTAGCTTCCTCAAACCATCTCAAAATGCAGGTTTCTGGGCAATATCAAGTTCCATACAACCTGCCTGCTGGACAGATATAAAAGGCAATTGGTCATCATCAGTCAATTAGAACTTGCATTTTGCAGAGATAATCCTTTTGTAGGCATTTCTGTGGCAACAGCTCAGCAGATCTAAGCTGCTTTAGTTCTCCATGTTAGTGTATCTAGCTTGTAGAATTTTTTGAGCTCAAAGTGGAAGTGTGTGCCACTAAACAGTCCAACACTAACTATTCGGACTTAGTGTTTTAAAATATGTTTAAAGTGATGCTTTTAGAAGTGTCTGGATTCCAAGGGTCAGGTAGGTATGAAAAGCTTCTCTTGAGAAGAAGGAGCACTTTACTCTCCATTTAAATCTTTCTCAAAATCAAACAGTGTTTGGACACTTTGAAAGCCCAATATAGTTAATTATGTCTATTTAGTGCCCACTGAGTTCAGTGGACAGATTACCACTGTCTTCAGCAGAATTTTTTTATGGCTTTTTATACCCATTACTCACACATTTTGAGAGAAATCCAGTCAAACTTTTTGAACCTTGCAGGAGAAAGATATGTGTATGTTTTAATTCAAGAACACATTTAGAAATGGATTATGGAAGACTGTTAAATAGCTCAACTGTTAAAGTGACTTTGTGAGAACCTGTGTACTTCCTTTACCAACTTTAGTGTAAGCTTTTATCCACTTAAGCTTACATAGTCTGTCCTTCAGAAAGTTATTCTATTTGGCTTTTTTTAGATGTAATCAGAACTGTTCTGTGTTTCCCTAATTACAAACACATTTCTTTCTTCATGCAATCTCCCTAAGTATGCAGCAACCATCCTCTTGCCAGAACTTTTTGGCATTTTTATTCCAGTTACAATCCAAATCTACATTTTTCTGTGAGAAAAGCTCTCGGAAAGACTATAAACAGGATAATTATGTAGCAATACAGTCTTAAATGCAAGTTTTACTTGTACATTATTTTGAATGCATGGGATTTTACTTCCTAATGAGCTGTGGAGATGCAATGCTATTGTTCCTGAAGCACATGTGTGTTTTCTTCAACATAGATTACAGTAATTCTGTAAGAGATTTTAAACAGAAGGTGTAAGAAAGATAAAAAGATGTGCAGAATGTCACAAAAGTTACTCACAATCATTTTAAAAGTCTAAAACCTTTAATCTGTGTCAATATTATGTGGCCTCCTTTATCTCACCCTGGAAAGGAACCAACCAACCAAAAACCCCATTAAGGAATGTAGCCGAGATTTCTGTGTCCTTTACAGATGTCAGAAGCACCTCATGTTAGAAAATTATTTTCAGAGTTTTGGAAAATATTCATAAGCATATTTTCAACACTTGAGTTAAGTCAGAACTCAATCAGTAGCTGTCACCGATTTTTGATACTTGGAATGAAAACTCTAGTGACATGCTAGAACTCAGGACATTTTTTTGCCACTGATTTCCTGGGATAGTTTTGTGGTCCTAAAGAAAGCTCAAATGGAAGTTAGTGGAAAAGTAACTGGAGGCTTTTAGGTTTTCCTTCTTTTGGAAGTTATTAAAATACTGATTCACAGAACAAGAATAATTATTGATCATTACATCAACCATTGCTCAAAGAATAAAACTTACAAAGTGTTTTCATTCATGTATCATTTTAAAAAACACTCATCTACCTATCAATTACTGACTTTGTGTTTCTCGTTCTGTTCCATTTGAAAGGAGAAAAATACAGTAAAACACACTTGAGCATGCATTGTTCAAAGGTGTAAACTGCTAAAAAGCATTAGCTCAAAATTCGAAATAACAGTCTTTCAAAATGTATAAACTGTTGACTAAACTTTATATATCAAATAAGAACACACATTTTCAATGGCAAAATTTCAGAGAGGATTGTACCCTTCCCTGGTTCTCAAAGAACATCTGCAAAGTAATTTTAGGTGAAAAATTGTAAACAAAGTAGTTCCACCTTACAGCTCATGGAATGAAAATGGAGGTGTTATGAGCAAAATCTGTCACCTTCTCAGTTGTTCCAATGCCTGGCTAAGTCTCCTTGGATCAGTGCTGCTACCCACTAATAAACAAGTCCTTTTGTTCAAGTGGGTAAATGGCCTTTGCTTTTGAAGTGAAGTGATCTGAATTACACTCCAACCCCAGGCATTAAGTGTCTGGAAGCTCTGGTGTAAAGCCTAATGATAAATACTATGTTACTGAATAGCCCTCGTGTTGACTAATAGCTGAATTACTCTTGAAGGATCAAATTAATACTCTCCTGTTCCATTAAGCATTTCCCAAGAGCAATGATCAGTTAGTTGATTTTTCCTGAACAAGCCATGATTATAGCCAGTTATCTGTTTCTTCTTCTGCTAAACTTCATTTTGCATATAGACTAACTAGTATTTGTAGTTTATCAGAGAAGCACTCACACTCATGCTGCCCAGACAAACTGCTTATGCACACATTTACAGCTTTAAAATTAATTCAGGTATTTAAGCATTCTTATTAAGTTATGCAGTCATTGCCCATCAGTGAAATGAATTGTTCATACTAGTATTAGCGGAAGGTAGTTTCATATGAGCAAGTAGCAGAAAACTTAGTGATAAATGGCTGTATTCATACAATTTCAAACAGCATTGATTCACCTTTCTATTGACTAAGAGATCTTACATTTCTTATTCTCCTCCTCTTACAGGAAGATAAATAGATTATTCTAACCATCAGTAGAAAAAAAATAAAACTTAAAAATATTTACCTTGTTTTATCATGATCCAAGACAGTAAATATTGAAATACTTAAGGAGAGTTGTAGTTTTATGCAAAAAAATATGTAGGAAGAGGTTTGGAGCCACATCTCTTTAACAATACAAGCATAAATGTCACAAGAATATTTTTCAAATGTTAGTCAAACGTATTCTGTTCTTATATGCTTGCCAACCTGCTCCTGAGTGGCAGACAAGGGAATGGGTGCTTGGCTCTATAGGCACAGCTGCTGGCCATAGATAGCCAAGGGAACAGAATTTTAAAGATTAACCTAGAACACAACTATATCCTGATTCTCTCACACTAGATAAAATTTTCCTCGCCACTTTTCCGTAAACGTGAGTTCCTGTGTCACAGATAATTAGTAGGTAATTGCCAATTGGAATAAATTTCAAGAATCAAATGGAATCAAGAATCAAGAGGAAACCTAATCTGAATACAAAAGAAGCCATCAAATTCCTACACAGGTGAAATATAAAAATATCACCTATATTCAATTCAGTGGATTTTACATGGCACTTCCACAACAGAAACAGAAGTAGCTCTTTAAATGCCACAAAGAATATGAAACACAATGAAATGCTTCCCAATACCTAGCATAGGTATTTTGGATGTAAAATGCTGTAGTTAACATGCAAGCCTTGCAAAGCAGTTTACAGAACCTTTCCAAATCTTATGCCATCAATTAGGGTATCTGCAAAACTGTTCTTTTAAATTGTGGGTGGCAAAATAGTAATGTACAGAGAAGCCACTTAAGTAAGCTGAAGAATAGAAAACAGACATCAAGAGATCTTTATTCCCAGTTCTTTCATCTATCTCCCAGTGTCACAATAAGAAATACTAAGGGCAATCAGAAAAACATATTCTGATCATTACAAGAACATATAGCTTAAGCTCAGTGGTGAAAACAGCTACAAAGTATAACAAGTTGCAGTGGTTAAGCTGAATGTATGGAATGCCCTATCGAAACAGATGGAGTTTTATAGATGTAGTTACTTTTACATGACAGAGGAGCAGCCATTTAAGCCTCTTTCTTTAGATTAAGCATTTCCATTACAAATCTATTTTTTTATATATCTTTAATACTTCAACATGTAGCTTGGCAACGTTGATGCATAGATTTCTCTTTTTCCAATTGGTATGCTCTGTAGTGCAAAAACCTGTACAAAACAAAAGCATTTTGTAACAATATAAAAATACTCTTAACACAACCCACTCGGTATGTTAGCTGTACTGAAAGAACTCATGTATGGAATGATAAACAGAGGTTGTTCTCAACTGGGGGTTAATTATATTGCATATGAAGCCTAAGGAACCTGAAGTATGAAAAGACAACATCATCAGAATTGCCACAGAACTAGTGAATGTACAGTTACACATTTACAGTGAACATGGTGAGTTTCAGAGCTTGTCAGGTTTTCCCTTTTCTCAATGATACTGGGAGACCTTTGCATATTCAAGTTTAAAGCAACCAGATGAATCAGAACTACATAGAACAATTGCTTAATATTTGCAAATATTTGAGCTTCTCCTAGTAGAACATATTTAAACCACTTTTAGTTTAGGCTGCTTTTCAGGTGTGGACTGATTTTTTGGGTGTGGATGCTTCAGGGAATGTCAAGTGTCTTCATAAGAATGATGCTTTTCTTGTTGTGCTTGATTCTTTTCTTTGCTTAGTTGTTTTAAAGGCAGTACTGGCAAGTGAATACATTCTTCAGCCCTGACCCAGAAAAGACTTATGAACACATTAGGTTTATGTACTGTGAGTGGCCTCACTGACTGATTATTTAGTGCAATATTTCACAGACTTTTTTTTACTTAGGTCCCTTGAGAGGATGTAATAATACAAAACTGGCTTACCATAACATTTTGCTTTGAAACTAACAGAAGCAAAAATATATGCTCTTAAAAATCATACAGACTGTGTATTATGAAGTGTAAAGTAGTTAGAAATACTCACTATTAAAACAATTGAAGGAAGCACAAAATAACAAATAAATAATATGTGCATCTTGTAATCTAGAAAATACAGTGCTTTGCCATCTGTGATTTATATTCACTCACCCTGAGTGCAGATACACCCCCATTTCTAGGTTCTCCTTTGAGGAAGAGATTATCAAAACATCTGGCTAAATCAAGACCTAGAGGATATTGTTCATATGATCCATAATGATAACTAAGTGGATTTTTTTGTTCATTTTCTATGGACCATATAAACCCCACAGGAGAAGCTTTCAGTAAGTATGCAGGGAAGTGTTAGTTCCTCTCCATTCAATCGTATACATAAAAGCAGATTACTTGGAGTTTTACAGGAAAAGAGTGAATGCTGAAGCATTGCCTGAAATGGCATGAGGTGTTGTATTTCACAATAGCAGTCAGTTTAATACCAGAAACACCAACTACCATGGGCGGTTGTGAGAGTTGTGGTACTGTGCCTTTAAGTCTACTGGAGCTGGGTTTGCTTCCCTCCTGGTAAAAATGATGATGCCATTGTCATACCTCTTACCTTTCTAACAAATGTTATTGTTAGCAGGCCCGGAAAATAACAATTCTTTACTGCAACAGCTGTTTCCAAATGTCCTTGTTTGTTATGCTTCTGAAACATTATTTTTATGTTCACTTTTGTATAGGGTGAAGGAATCTAGAAGGATCAAAAGTCTAATCATCTGGTTGACCCTGGATGAGTCTCACTGTTGCATGTCCTGTATGAGATTTCCTTAAGTGCTTTGAAAGTCTAGCAGTGCTTCTGAAAGCAGAGGGGAGAGGTGGTATGCTAAGTCCAGAAACAACTTAATTTCTACATTAATGAATAAAGAGTTTGAGGAAGCAAAGGCAAATGGGAAAAAAAAAAAAAAAAAAGGTGAGATTGTGCTCCAGCTGCAACACTGTTGCTGCAGTAATTCAGCAGTATTCTGGAACTGATCAGATTCTTGGACCACACAAAGGAAATGTTTGTCCTTGAATAACATCACATTCATAGCATTTTTTTAAACAAGTCTTTCTGTCATCATTATTTCCTTTTATTCTCTGCTTTGAGGTGTAATCAATCTAAATTGCAAATGGAATATATTTAAAATGTTTAAATAAAACATATCAAATATTTTATTCTTCAAGGTCCTGTAACAGAGGAAAAAGAAAAAGTTTATATGCAAACTAGTGCAGGAATAAGCAACTAACTGAAAAAATTCTCTGCATAGCCCACAGATTGAGGCTTCCATCCTAGGTGGAATTACTGCACTGTAGTTCCTTTTGTTATGAAAATATGTCTATGGAATTAATAATGTCTGTAGCGCCTGTATCTAGCAGTTGCTTTTTATTGAATCCTCTCTCTTCCACAACATTTCAATAATTTGCTTAAAATAGCAGAAAACTGGAAGTTAGAGATTGTCATTGTGCTAAATCATTGTCATCACCACAGAGGAAAGTAATTGAGGGAGCAAAAGCACAAAGAATAAAATGAATAAACAAATGTATGACCTGAAGATGGTAGAGAATCAGATGTTACACAGACCTAATTTACAAAGCATTTTCATCATCAATGAGATAGTGCAGTACCCTCACTCATCTTCTCCTTTCTTTCTTTTCCTTCATCTTATTCCTCTCTAATCTGCCATAATGTGATTTAAACAACTCTGGTTTATCATCTAAGCACCAGTTAAAGGCAAGTGGAAGACATGTAATGAATTGGCAGTGTGATGCTACTAAATAGCATAAGGACACTAAAGCTCATTGGACTTGTGAGTTCTTTACTGAGTGTAGTGTCTGGATAAGAGGATCTGATACCAAATGATTCTTAGGAGCTGTTATATTAAAACTTGTAAAAATTTGTCCGTAATATTGGTTATTAGGAAGGGTGCAATGTTTTTTGCCAAAACAGATGTAGGGTGGCTTTTATACATTTATTTATTTATTCATTTAAGGAATAAAAATGTTTTTATTTATCAAAAATCTGAAGTAAAAATAACAATGCCCTTACTACTGACAAAAATAATTGCATTTTTCACAAGGGACAGAAAGCCATGGCTAAACACAGTAATAATATATATTAAAGTTGTTGATGTTCTGGAGCTCGAAATATCATAATGTCGCTGAGAACCTTAAAAGTTTCAATTTTACTCTATCCTATTCCTGCTCCAACACCAAGCACTTCATCAGTCCTGCAGCACACTTCATAGCAAATGTATTTCTTAATACGTCATGCTATTGCACCAATACAGAAAGAAATCACACAGACTTCTACACTCTTTAGTTTTAGGGATTTGGTGGTGGAGTACTAGAAATAGATGCCAACCTTCTAGCTTTCAATGCTGATATAACCTCAAAAAATTGAAAGATTCCTTTTCTGTTTGGCTTGCTTTCATTAGGAGCACTTAGATGGTATTTTCTCTTTTGTCTCCACTTCCCAGTCAGCTACAGTACACAATTCAAAACAAACATATTGAAAACTAATTATTACCTATATGGACTGATAACAACTTTCTTCAATACAATGGAATATTATTGTTATGTATAATCAGATGTAGTTCAGTTTCTAACTTGACAGTCACAGGTATCTAAAACAAATAATCTCATATCTGTATTAACTAATTCAGAGTTCTCAGGTTTTTTAAAGATCGCAGCTTGTTTGTTTTTTTTCTTGAAGTTTTTCATTTTAATTTTGCATTTATTTACAGAAAGCAAAATAATTCAAATTGTCATGTAGTACAATCCCATTTTCAGTAAAATATTAGGTCTTCATTGATTAAAAAAGTCTTTAGAAATTTTTAAAATATTTTAATGGACTCAAAATGGCTGTCCTCAAGAAAATTGATATTTTGGAGAAGAAAACTAATCGTTATTACAAAATCTTTTAAAAAGTCTGTAACAAATCCATAGGAGACCTTCTGCAATAAAAGAGTAATCATTCACATTATATTTTTTTAAAATAAAAAAAAAATTACATATTATCATGTTACCTACTTTTTACCTACACACACCTACAAAAATAATCCCACAGAAGTTGCTCAGATTTAAATATGTGTTAGCAGTCAATCATACTAATAAGGACTGCACAATTCAGCTTGAAGTGTATATTAGCAATAAGGAGATCAGGTTACATTATGGAAGTCAAATTTGTCAGATTATTAATGTACGGAAGGTAAATTTATTTGTCTCAGTAGAATTTCTTTTCTTTTGAAGAAAGACACCTAAGTTTCCTTTTTAAAATGGCAGACTTGATCTACTTCCTGAGTAAAATCTACAATCTCAACATGGTATTGCTATTTACTAGATTTTTCAAGGAGAATTCTAATGCATACTGAAAGAACATATCATTATTCAAGCTGACATGAACCCCCCAGATATCCTTCTTAATTAAGTGGCTAAAGCAGTGTAGGAACAGTTTTATACTGATGCCAGAGCTCTACCTGAGCTTCCCAGTGATCTGATGTGACAACTGACTTACTCATTTTACCTCATACCCACATTCAAAAGTCTATTGTAAAAAGTCAGCTTCTGTAAACCCTTAACAGAAAGAACACAAAGTTTAAAAAAAAAAATTTGAAAAATCAAAAATCAGAGTTTTGATAATAAAATAATAAAATATAATACAGAGAAATTCAAATACTTGTATGAAACTTAATATACTTCTGTAGAAGATGGATCAGGACTCAGGGAAGAAATTCCCAGTATGGCTTCTCTAAGGCTTTAAAGATGGAAACTAAACCTCTGTCTCAATATTGCCCTCTGCTCTGATTTTAATATATTTTATAAAGTATTGTTGACCCCAAAAGC
Organism: Chaetura pelagica; assembly: GCF_000747805.2. Taxonomy (NCBI): domain Eukaryota; kingdom Metazoa; phylum Chordata; class Aves; order Apodiformes; family Apodidae; genus Chaetura; species Chaetura pelagica. The sequence goes on from NW_009952974.1 coordinate 8,111,089, forward strand.
ACAAGCGAACTGTGTAGCATTATAGCAACTGCCTTCGTTCTCCAGAGGCCTACGAAGCATATCCTTCCTCCTTCCTCCCTTCCTTTCTCTACATTTATAGATGAGCCATCAGGAGTGAAGAAATCAAAGACATGAAATAAATGCCATTATATATTAATAATATTTGGACTGCAATGAATAGTGGCAGGAAACTTAAGCAGGACCTAAGCAAAGCTGTAAGATCAATCTGTCCTTTTCTTTTTCTGAAGGGATGGGCCCTTCCATTGTCAAATAAGGTTTGTGGATCAGAGCAACACAGTGGATCAAGTAGGCTAAATGCTATATATTTAGATTTGAAAAAAGGTTTGAAGGGTGAAAGAATGTCTTGTCTTTGGGATGCCAAAAAATAATCCTTTTTCTCAGAGGAGTCACCTCACAATGACTCATGCAATATGTTCAGAGGAGACTAAAGTTAGATGTTAATTAAAACAGAAGAAATACAAAATCTTCACCTTCTATAAAATAAGTCAGTAGCTTATCATCTTACCAGGACACTTGAGAAAACAATACATGTGTTATTTCATACCTTTCACTGGCTTTCAGTTCACATTCAGTGCCAGTTCAAGGCCATGAACCTACTTAGTATATCCACTTGCTTGATGCCTGCATTACTGAGAGACTCCTCCTGCATTTATGATTCAGCAAGACAACCATGTTCCACTGGCACAACATAATACTGATTACAATTTACGACCTGAAAAATTTGAGACATGGTTCACAGAGAAATTTGCTCTTTTATATTCTTTCTCTGTTATTAAAAATAAACAAATAAGCCATCAATAAATAAAACCAGACAAACCAAGTTGTGATAAGACTCTATTAAGATAGTCTCAGCAACATTCTTCATGACTTAGCAAAATATTTTCTATTATAGCATGCAATTCTTCAGAAACGAGTCTGACCAAGTAACCTGACTGTGTATGAATTTACACAAATAAGACTCAGGCTGAAAACAAGAACATGAATGAGTCACAGTTTTAGAACTATTTTTGTCTTTAATATATACGTCTTTGCCTCCAAGGACATGGTTTTCTCTCTTATAAACTCTCTGGACACTGGCGTCACAGCAGTGAGAAAAAGCACTTACTGCTTCTTAAGCAACCATGTAAACTGGATATAACGTTCTAAAGGAATGTTGTGACTTTATTTGTTTGTACTACCAGCGTGACTTCAATCATTATTTTTAATTCATAAACTATTTTACTAAATGTCAGATCCTCTCTGGTGCTCAGCCCAGCATTCCTCCTCTGAATCTATTTTAGATGGACCTCAAAAACGTATGTTTGAAGTAAACTAAGAGTCAGGAACTTAAACAAGTGTATTTGTGCAAAGCTTCTGTGGAGTTAATATAACCCATAGTCACTTGAAACTTACAGCCTTTCACATGAGGTTTCAGGAATGACCAAGATTTGATGCACAGACATTGATGATTTTTTGTTTCAGCTGAAGCTAGAAAGTGCGTATGAACACAATTTTTAAAACAGATCTGTCACAATCTTCCAAAACTTGTATTTATATTTATTTCAAGCTGCAGTCACTGTATTTAGCCCGAATTTTGGTTGGAATTATGTCAATGTGAGCTCACCAGAGACAACTGAGACAAGGAAGACTAAAAGGTTGCCATTCCCATTTGCAGAATCTTCCCCCTAATTTGCTGTTTCCTGGAACTAGTAACCAAAACCTGACCAAAACTCTTCCAGGGGAAATACCAACGGTTAGGTAGGTTGTGCACCACTGCCATCTTCGGTACGAAGGAGGAATTGCTTGTATGACTGCCATTCCAACGAAACATGTTGAAATAGCTCATTTAAATATAATCAGATGGTTGAAATTTGACAACAGAATGGAACAGATTTTTCCACTGTTTGCATTGCTTCAGAAATCAATAGACACATATTTTCTGTGCTGTGTGCATATTTAAAAAAATATTTGGATATTGAAAATCCATGCACAATAAATAGGAAAATTAAAATATCTCATACTACATTGCCAAATGATGGGGTAATAGACACAAACATATTGTTCTGTAAAAAACTGCTTTAAGACGAAAAAGTATGAATTGATTCATTTAGTGAAACACTGCTTGAACAGATGGTGTGATTAACAACTAGTATGTTAGCCATCTCAGGAGCTTACAGAAAAAGTAAACAAATGCCTTTAAAGCATATCACTTTATTCCCCAAAAGGTATTTTCATTCACGAACCAGGGCATTAGGAAAATGTGAAAATCTATATATTTATGATAGAGCTATGAATGTATGGAATATAGTAATCAAGCATGGTTGGCACTTAAGATTGTCAAGTTCAGCTCCTGAATGCAGTCTTGGAATCTTGCAAGCTTTGGCTTTTAGTCTGACCAACTGAACTTTCACACTGGTTACAGTGCATCAATATCTGGAAAAAAAAAAAAAAAAAAAAAAAAAAAAAAGAAGGAATATTAATCACTAAGACTAATGAGTGGTCTAGTATAAATCAGTAAGTATTGAATGTGAAGTTGTTTAAAATAGGCCTGATTTTCATGTAAGGAATGTGTTACATCATTCTAACAATGCAGAAGTTCTAAAGGCAGCCTGGAGAGTGAGGTGACACATGCACAGAAAACGCCAAATTTTTTCATCACCAGCAGGAGGCAGGGAAAAAAAATAAATAAAATAATGTTGGCTCATGCTGTTCTTCAACAATTCTCAGGTATTCATGACAATATAAAGGAGGAGAAGAAGACTTTTGCTCACTCAGATGCTCAGGACTAGAAGAGTCCTTCTGCACTGAGTTTGTTAAAACTGTCTGCAACAGTTGGTATATAGGAGCTTTCTCCTGCAATCAGTTTTCTGTAAAGACATTTTGAAATGGAATAACTAGCAAAACTGTGCAATCAATTTGCTAGATTCTAAGGTACCTGGCATGTGAAAAGGAATCACATTACCACAAACATTTGTAAGACCAGTGTCTGCTAATATTGCCTGATTCTAGAAATGCATAGCTTATTTCAATTTGTTCTCTGTTGGAAAATAAGTGAGTTCATGTAAGGTTAACTTGCCCTTTCTTATGGTCTTGTCCTAACATTTGCATCAGCCAGAAAACCTGTTTCAGAAACAAAAAATTTGAAGAAATCTTTCTTGTTATTCAATGAAGTTTTTCAGAAAAGTCCAATAGACAAAAAATGCAGATCAGTGTATTGAATTTAATTTTAATTGCTTTCATATTCACAAACCAGTTGTAAAACAGCAATGAGCTTTATGGTGAAAACATAGTAGTGCCAGGGATGATGTTTCTGATTATGTGTACAGTGAAAGTCATAACAACCAGAGCAAAGTTCCTATTTAATAATAGATTATTAAAACACCTGACTGGCTTCACATCTTTCAAGCTTTCCTTTTTCTTGATGCCTATAAATAGATCAAGACTTATGAACTGACAAATATTAAAATTGCCTTATTATGTTTATTTTTTCCCATTTTTTTCCTTTCTCTCTGTTGATTTGAACTTTTAGCTCTGGGAGGCAAGGACTACTTTCTTGATGTTTGCTGATAGGGCAAAAAAGGTTTGCATAAACTCTGAGACTCTCAGGCACTTCAGCTATAAATTAATGTCTTAAAATATGTAGAACTGTACAAAGAAAGGGAGTAGAACAGATAGTGATACCATGAAGGAAGTCTAAAAACAATGTATAGAGGAGCTAGAGATTAAAAGTATTATCTGGATTCTGACCAGAACAGGCAGAAGACAGTGGTATTAAAATTTCTCATACTTTATGCAGCTTTTTTTTTCCCACTGCTTCATTTGCACTCAGTAGAATGGGATTTTACTGCTTTATGATGTGTGCCCTCACACATCCTAAAAGTCTTTAAAAAACACTATTAATTAACTGACCCATTAAATGTGAAGCCCCCCACAATAGTTTATCTTTAGTGTTCAATATTGCACATCAATGATGTGCAAAGATGTGGCAATAAAAACCCCAACATGTTGGACAGGAGGATGACCATGAGCCAGCAATGTGCCCTTGTAGCCAAGAAGGCCAGTGGCATCCTGGGGTGTATTAGAAAGGGTGTGGTTAGTAGGTCAAGGGAGGTTCTCCTCCCCTTCTATTCTGTCTTGGTGAGGCTGCATTTGGAATATATTGTGTGTCCAGTTCTGGGCCCCTCAGCTCAGGAAGGACAGGGAACTGCTTAAAAGAGTCCAGCACAGAGCCACAAAAATTATTAAGGGAGTGGAACATCTCCCTTATGAGGAAAGGCTGAGGGAGCTGGGTCTCTTTAGCTTACAGTAGAGGAGACTGAGGGGCGACCTCATTAATATTTACAAATATGTTAAGGGTGAGTGTCTGGAGGACAGAGCCAGGCTTTTTTCAGTGATGTCTAGTGACAGAACAAGGGGCAATGAGGCAGTGGGTTCAAACTGGAACATAGGAGGTTCCACGTAAACTTCAGGAAAAACTTTTTTACTGTGAGAGTGACAGAGCACTACAATAGGCTGCCCAGAGAGGTTGTGGAGTCTCCTTCACTGGAGACATTAAAAACCTACCTGGACACGTTCCTGTGTGATGTGCTGTAGGTGATCCTGCTCTGGCAGAGAGGTTGGACTAGATGATCTTTCAAGGTCCCTTCCAACCCCTAAGATTCTGTGATTCTGTGAACATTTTCAATATATAGGCAAGCGAATGCATATGGTTATGTCTCAAGAAGCATGTGAAGAAATCGAATGTCAGATATGCAAAATTCCCTACCAGTCATCAGCTCCAGTAGGATAGAGTTAGGATCGGCTCAGTGGATTACAACTCTCCTAAGGAGTTATGCAGCAAATAATTTGCAGCTTTATACACCAAAATACTGGTGCTGATAACTTAGTAGAAGTGCAATACTCTGATTTGTACTTCTGGTACAAAATTAACTAAAGTATCAGGACCCTACTTTACAATCTATCATGAAACTGACATAAAACCTCTTCTTCTCTGAGTATATCAGTTCAAAAATGAAAATATCATGATCTTGTGGGTTTGGGAACTACTATAACTTTCTGAGATTTTAAAAAATGAGGAAAAGTTGAGATTCACAAACTCCCAGGTATTTTACCTATTAAGGAAATCTAGAAGGCAGTACATATGCTCTATTGTAAGATAATGTGCCAAATATGGGAAGAAAAGTAAGAAGGAAATGGGAAATTATCACATAATGCACTTGCATTATAAAGAATAAAACTTCAGCCTTGCTAGTCTGATCTTCCTGGGCATTTTTTATAATAATTGGAAAATTAAAATCTCCCTTAGAAGTTAAATCTTTCTCTGATTCTAGAAGAGCTTTTTTCTCCTCATTGTCTGCATAGCAAAACCAACAGAATTAGCCTGGCAAGGGCTCCACACTTAGGTACACACTTCATCATTGGAATGTTTGCTTTTACTAGAACTTTGCTATCTTCCTTTGTCAAAAAAATCTTCCAGCTTTCTATATGCTGACACTTTGGAAGCATGACTTTGTCCAGCTTCCTTAATTTGGCAAAACAGGAAATAAAATTTTCATTTCTAAGAGCTGAATCTGTGTTCTGCAAAGTAAAGGCAAAGTAGATTTCAGGTATGTTTATGGAGTAGTTCTCTACTCCTCTCTGACCAGGACACTTTCTGATTTCTAACTATGATCCAAAACTCATACTTTGCTTGCATCTACCACAGTTTCCCTAAGTAACACTCAGATTGGCAATCATAACACAGGTAGGTCTGCCAACTGGTTGTGGAACCTAAATGCTCTCCTCGAGATAAACGTTCTTGCCGTGAGAATTCTGAATCTCTGAATTTAAAGTGCACTCACAGTTTCCTATTCCTATCTGCATTCCCAGCCTATATCTGAGTGCTCTGCTGAATTGCGTAAATTCACTTCAAAAGCTGAAGTGTCATTTCACGAGTATGTGCTGCTGACAGAAAAGTTGAGCAATAAGCAACAGTCTTTAGTATAATTTTATATTAAACTAACTTGAAAAGGAAAAGGTTTCAAAAAATATCTTGTTTGCTTGATGACTGTAGTTTTTCTGCTTCTTTTGACAATGAGCTAAATTTTGTCTTTTTTTCCTCTTCCCTAGAAAAATGAACTCTGTCTAAACAAATGTAAATTACTTGAAGATAAATGAAAGAAAATAATATCAACAACCTTGGCTTAAAATGCAGCTCTCGGAAAAGCGTGGAATCAGAACAACACTACCACTAAAATTAAGAGGAGAATTCTTTGGTCCAGCTTTTTGTATCACTGTAGTTCACCACCCCTCCCATGTACAGGCTTTCTAATACCATGCAAGACACTTTCATTACTGCATTTATCAAGCAGAGGCAGTGCTGACTAAAGAGTTTCTGCAAGTGTAAACCTTGCCTGAGAAGCTGCACAGTACACCAGTCTTCTGGGCCAAGTTGTGAGTGGCAAGGGACCTGGCATTACTAATTTAACACATCAGTTATTGGCTGCCCTCTAGTGCAGATTTTTACAGTACACTCTCAGTCCTCAAACCTTATTTCATCTTCCACACCCACTGTGTATCCTCTAAACTAAACTGAGGATAAAGTATGTTTACTTGCTGGGAGCAATTCATCCCAAATCCCCTTTGTCTTGCTTCATTCTAGCAAAAACGTTCAATGCATAATATATGTAAGAAATTGAAGTGCTGAAAAATCTTCTATGAACATAAGTATTTCTGTCCTATCTTTCTGCTTTCCTTATGTAATTATAAAAGCACAAAATTATAGACAATTTGTTTTTCCCCAAAACAAAATAAAACAGTAAAATACCAGTTGCCTTTTTTTTTTTTTAAACCAAACCATTCTGTATTAACCTTCTGAGCACAGGACAATAATGCTAGTTCCTTAGTTCAGGAGTCAGCTACAACCTGCAAAGGGAAGCCCAATCCCTGGTCTCTACAGCTAAGCTTAAACTCTTTTCTGAAGTGCTGTTGTTGCAAATAGACACGTGCAGACAAGTGTGTGAGCTTGAGGTCAAATTAGATCCAATTCTACTTTAATGCAGGAAGTTTCTCATGCAGTTTAAGTACACACACTAGAAAGACGTTTATCAAATTCCATGTGAATTGTAGACAGACATTATAGCCAGCTTTAATCTTCTTTGTCTTTATCTTGTGACTGAAACTGGATGAGTCATACTGCTATAGCATGTGTGTTTGGCATCAAAACCAAGTTGATCTACCATTCTTTCAGACTTCTGAGATGACAAAAAAACAGGAAAGCTGTAGATATGGATTCAATAGAAGTTAAAATTGCAAAATCTGCTCACATGAAGCTCAGGATCACAGATGACTCTCCATCAGCTAGGAGCCATATTGGAGTTGAGTGACTCCCACACAGCAGAGCACAGCAGATCAAACTCCTGCTCTAGAAGCAAAAGAACCATGGCACTGACCTCAAGCCAGGACTTACTACTGGGAGTCAAATACTTTACTGAAGTGTGACATCCTGCTAACGCAGCTGGTCAATTTATGGATGGGTCAGCACTAGTTAGGCCTATCTGCAATAAATATGTGCAGTGCAGACGTTCCTGAGGAACTACACTTCCCTCCATTTTAAGCCCTTCAAATACACATCTTTGAACACGACAGCATCATACAGACACTTACTGACATCCACTTAATCATCCAATGAGAAGAACTGCCCTGTTTGACAAGGCAGTCACCCAATATGAAATCCATATGATAACATTAAATGAAATTTTTGTTAGCAGAAAAGCAACTGTAAGGAAACTTGGATTAGCTGTCTGTGCTGTAGACCTGTAATTACTGGGGAAATAATGGAGAAACTGGCAGTGGTTTCACTATAACTTCTCCAATGATCAATGAACTAGATTGTCTGGTAAAAACTACTATATAGCAAGATTGCTACTTTACAAGAAATGTTATACCACCAACATTACTAAATACTACTTAAAGACAGATGAAATAAGAGATAACTTTGATGAAGACATAGAGCATATAAATTCTCAGACAGCATAATTATTATCCTGGTGGCATCCCAGCTTGTTTTGAGGAAGACTGTCATGGCTGCTTGTATTATTGAAAAATTCAGTATGAAAAGTGCAAAAGCAGTGACCTGTTCTTCCTAAATAAATATACTTAATATGGTCACAGGCCTTCAGATTCCAAGTAAAACCAAAATTTTCTAGATAAATTCCCATTCTAAAATTTGGCAGTGTTTTATTACACCACTTCCAGGGCTCAGTCTATGGGAGAAGGAACTGATGTCAAATTAATGATCTGTAGAAAGTCTGACATCCACATCAAGCTAAGCAAAAGCTTTGGAATAAGCTAAATTTGAACAAATCTAAAGGTAATACTGTAAAATTGTTGCTGTAAAACCAGCACTTTAAAAATCAGCAGAAAGCCGGCTAGATACCACAACTGCAACTTCCTGTGACCTAAAAGCAGACTGGAAGTGATTCAAGCCCATTGCCTGTGTACCTTTGTATATCCTGAACTCCTTTAGAAACATAATGAAAGTGCTTCAGTGACACTGCCCGCACAGCTTTGAACACCCTGGACATCTTTGAACAGATCGGACTTAACACTCTGGAAACATGAAGACCAAAGCACTGAAAATGTAGGAGAAACAAGGAAATGAGAAACACTGTCTAGACATTTAACTTGGATGACGCAACGTGCTTTAACGGAACCTGGCAGAGCAGGACATGGTCCAAGTGAAGACCATGGCTCCCCATCAAATGGCAGCAGAAAATCTGCAGAATGGTGCTGCAGCTGCTGCAGGGAATGTCAGACATTTACTGAGAACAGGATCCTCCCTAGTATGTTCTCTACTACTGTATGACTGGGATCTTAATAAAGAAGGTTTTGTTTTCTCATCCTACTCTCTAGATACCACATGACTGATTTCAAAAAAGCATTTTAGTTCTCCTGTCTTATCAGCTGGAAGAGAAGGAAGAAGACATTCATTTTTGGCAGTTTTCCATACTTGCTATTCCCTCACATGGTAGCAGCCAAGAATGCTGCAATAGAATAATCTCCATCTATATATTAACCAGCAGCGAAATTAATTCCTTAAAAGAGGCTCACACTGTTTGTTTTCAAGCCATAAACACTGCTGTTAAGTACCTTAATCTAGGTAGAATTACAGTTTAAATATCTCCTACCAGTGCTGATAGCATTGACTGTAAATGACAATCCTTCCCATCTCTAAATCTCTGTAGACATCACATTATAATGCTTCACTCTTGCCAACGTTTGCTCTTGCTACATTTTTTCAAGTTAGCAATCATCACACTCTGTTGGGATGAGAACCAAGGATATTTGATTTATTCAATAATTCATAAAGAAAAAACTTCTCATCCAAAGCAAACTTTAGGTTTTCTATATTTACCCCTTAATCTCTCACTTACACTGGCAGGAAATAGGTATATTTTTGCCATCAGAAAACAGCAATGTCAAAGCAGAGCTCAGATGATACAGTTGGTGCCTGTACAATTGCTTTTATACTGCTGTTTTAAAAGTTGGCTGATCCATTGTTTGTATCATTGCTTTGATGCAGTGGATGATCAAGACCTTGCTGTTAAAGCCAAGGAATATACCTCACACAAGCACACTGTTGTATTAGAACTGTGTCAGTTTGCTCCCTTCCAGGGAGATGACCAAGCAAATAAAACTCTTCCATGGTATTTTACTGTGGGTATGTTACGAAGATCAAACCATTTGTGTTGTACAGTGCAGCTTGTTAGGCACTTCAGAGATCTAAAAATATTTTTTTACAGCAGCTGTTATATTTTACATATTTTTTAAAAGAATTGTGTGTGTAAGTAACATAGTCAAATGAAAAACATATGTCCACAGTTAATAGTATACAAAAAAGAGCACTATGTATATCACTGAGAAATGAATAGCATAAGCTTTGGTTATTGGCTTAAATGAATACTTTATAATCATTTTCCTCCATAAAAGGTGTGAACTCTAAGGGAGGGGGGGAGTACTGCTGGGAATGGTGCCCTCTCTCATCTTAAAATGTGTGAGAATCCAAACAGATTATTTATATGCAGCTTCTTGTATTGATTACATTATGCTACATACTGTGCGATTCAGTATGACTCCTAAATATATATATATATTTTTAAGAGCTTATGGTTTGTAATGGCAGAATAAGAAAAGACTTTAGCTCTAACCATAACCTGAAGGCTCAGGATTTACTCTCAAATTCTTGACAACTCAGAAAGAAGGGTTTGAAGTATACACAGGCATACATGTACTTGAGGTTCTGCCCTGCAGGAGCAAGACAAAATGCTGTAAAAATGTAAGTCTCTGATCTTCCAGAGTTTGCAACTTTGCAAAACAGGAATTTAAATTATTAATAAAATGGACAAACAGAGACGACTGAGGAAAGGGTGGTGGTTCACTCTGGTTCTCTGTGCCACATTAAGGATTTGTGAAACGCTGGCACCATGTGATGGCAAATTCTGCATCCATTAGTTATATAGAAAGGCCTCTCCATCTACCTCCACTGGTAGAGGGGAGGATCTCACCGTTTCTTCAAGTGAAAGACGGGAAGAATCACTAGAGGGCTCCCAAACTATTTAAAGGGACACTCTCCTTCTTGTAATGTGCATAGGATGACATGAGTTGAAGAAAATACTTCAAGGATTCTTTTTACTTCTCTCGTTGGCTCAAATATTCCATCTTTGTGTTCAAATTCACTCTTTCTGGAGGAGAGGCTGCAAAAATCACTTTTAGGGTGATATAAAGTAGGAGGGGGGAAGTTTTCAGATAGATTTAACAACTGGGGGATTGGCACTGCTGTCATTGGCTGAGCAGAGAGACAGGAATGAGAAATGTGACAAGGAATTAAGTTGGAAATGTAGCTGAAGGCTGCATTTATACAGCTTGCAAAGAAAGGACAACAATCTGTGGGATGGGACCACCATAATTTGATAAACTGTCCTATTTCTAACTCACTTTCCACCCACTAAATTCAAATACCTTGGTTTTCCTCAGCAATTTTTGAGGAGTCAAGGAATCTCCAAGAAATACAAATTTACTTGTACTTATATGAGTGTGTATATATATATATATACATGTACATACACACATATAAAAGTGGTCTTTAGGGTAGTCATTACATTGTGGGAAAGACAGAAAATTACTGACTGAAGAAGGAATCACCTAAAATTTTCTCTTCACTGACATGGCCTGTTACCATTCCCTGCCAACTCATTTGAGCAGGAGAGACCTTGCTTACGGAAAAGCATCATCTCTTTCTCTATGATTTGGATATCAGCAAGAAAATGTAAGAGGGACTTCTTCCAACACTCCAAATAACCAGTGCTTATTCTTTCTCTTTTATGTGCTATATTGAGGTTGCTGCAGAGTAGCCTTTTTTGAGTTCACTGACTGACAGGAATTTTGTCCATATTATCAGTCATTTTAAATTAGAGTTGAAAAAACACCTGTGTCTTTGGACTCTGCTGCTTGCTTAGACAGTAAGGCAAGTGACTAACTATAAAATAAGGAGTGGGAATAAGTTGGTTATCTCAAGAGCATAAGCTAATTGAGTGGGAAGACATTAACCGTTTTGATACATTGTTTTTATAATTATGGGAGATGAGGTGAGATAATTTTTTGTCTATTATTACATAATTATTGCTGTTTGAAACATACGTATTCTGGAAAGTTAATACCCCACAGAGTTAATTAGCCTCAGTTTCCTGAGGCTGTGGTCTCCTCACCCTTGTCTCTCCAGGCGACAGCTGTGCTGACATACTTTCTTATCTCAGCAGTCCAGTTTTGCTGGAATTTTTAAACTCAGATTTCTAACTGCTCCAGTGTGAAATAAATATTTAAAGTGTTCCTTACAAAAAGATCGGGGTGGGGGGAAGTCTGCAGCTATCAGACTTTTTTGCAGTGAAAATACAGTATTATGACAAGCAGCCATCAGAGATCAATGAGCTGTTTAGCTAAAAGTCTAGGAATTAATTCTGAAACCAGAAATTTCATGTTTAACTGAGATTTTCCCTTGTGACTCTCTGCTTTTGGACATAATTTAGACTCCAGCAGTATTTTCCTAAATAATACTTGAAGGTGAATGAAACACTAATATATATCAAGTAAGCACAACAATAATGAAGTGGTGCTGTAATAGATATACCTGCCATATGATTTAGAAATTGAACAGTTGATGCTATTAGCATTGAAGTTGACACAATCATGTTTTGCAGACAGTGCTCCATTAAGATGAATGGGGAAATTCACGTCTTTGATGCCACTGTTTCAGGCTATCTAAATGCAGAGTAACCAAGATAATAACATTCGAATCTATTTTCCATTTCCTTGAAACTGTACATCATCCTGTATTCTCTTTGTATCAGCTTGCCAACAGCAATTTCACTTTCATTTTTAATTTCTCCTGTCAGTATATTTATTCTACCAAAGGCAGAATGGCTGACTTGAAGTGTAGGGTAAGCAGACAGTTGCATACCGCAGTGAGAGGGCAAAGGGCCAGGAAGCAACAAATTTTGCAACATTTTATCAGTTATTATTTGTTTTTATAAATTGCTTAGTTTTACAACTGATATGCTGGTGAGAGTCATGTCTTTAATTTCTTTAGTATTCTACTGGGGATTGAAGAAGTCAGCATAGGTAGCTTGTAAATAAGATATGCATCCAGCGCAGGTAAAAGCCTAGACCTGTTTCTGTTAACATGCACGTCCTCTGCATCACTGTGTACTCTTCAAACGTAGCCTCCCACCATATGCACTGTTTATTTCTATGCTGCAATATCTATTTTGATTGTAAACTTCAAGTATCTTGGGGCACAGTTTTTCTGTCCTTCATGCAATAATGAAGGACACTGATGAGCTTGATAATAATGCTCTGCTACTTAGTATGTTCCGAAGTATTTAGACTGTTTAATTCTGTGTTTCTTCTGTGCATTCTTTTGAATGCATCTAAGTCCAAGATTTTATGGACTCACTGTAATTCTGTACTAGCTTACAAATGCTAATTCAGAAGATTACATCTTTCTTCTGCAGTTTTTGTAGTTGATACATCTCTGCGTCAGTTCTCACTTGAGGTATTTGTCTTCCAATTACAGTGTATCTCTATAACCTTTTGGTGATTTCAAGAGCAGTTTCGTTGCCACTGAAAATGAAATTATTGACAATTCATAACCTGTTACAGTTCCTGCTCCACCTGCCATTTTCTAACTCCCTAGACTATTGTGAACTTCAAGAAGATTGCTTTTAATAAAAAAAAAAAAAAATACCATCTGCTGTATACTGCTTAGTGCTTGATATCCCGTTAGGGCTTCTTGAACCAGTTTTTGCAGTCTAGTTCTATTTGCATTTTCCAAGCTGAGCCAAGAGACAATTAGATAGCAGACAATTTGTGAGTCTCAGTCCTTCCCTACTGAGTTGGGAATGTCATGCTTAAGTATTCCAGGTAACCAGGGAGGCTTTCATTCTTTCTAGTTATTGTCTGCAGTTGTACATCTTGGCTGTGTGCTTCTGACATTTTGCAAAACTATAAAACTTACCTTTCCATAATTAAAACTGACTGTGCCTGGTATGATTAACTCCTTTTTTTCCATAAAACCATAACACTGTTCTCTGAGACAATGTGCTGCTGTTTTTCCTTAATTATGAAACTATAAGTACTCTTGCTTTTCCCTGTAGTGTCAAACCTATTTTCCATTGGACTTTGAATCTCAGACTAGCCATGTCCAATATCATTGAATGAAGGTTAATAAACAGCTGTTTCTTCCAACTTTAGCTCATCCAAGTAATAGTATTTCATACTGCACTATTCTAATTGCAAAGTGTCCTGCCAGATACACACCACAACAGTCAAGGCATCATAGGAATCTGATTCACAAATGGGGATGGCTTAAGCTACAGTGTTTTCCATACCTCTTTTTCTTGCTTCTCTTAGAGTTTCCCATCCTGACTACAGAGCTGGCTCTGCTTCTCGGAAAGCAGTAGCTGAACTGCTAAAGCTTATTACACAAATGCCAAGCTCTTATTTGCAATTCTGTAACTGCTATATCAGTGCTTGAACTGTTCCTGCAGTGTGGGTAGGGAACTCCTGAAGCCATCCCAAGATAAGACAGCCCATCCTTGATCATGACTCAGTCCACAGCCTTTTCTGGTGAAGACGAGCGTCAGCTAACACATTTCAACCAGCAAGAGAGCATAAATTTTCTTGAGGAAAGGCCACATAGATAAAACAGAATTTGGCTTTTTATAGTACCTTATAAAGCATCATTGCAGAGTATACTTCATGGAATCTTTTGGCTTGGAAAACTGAAAACTGACTTGATTATACTAGGATTTGATTACCCAGTACCAGAAAAAAGGCTCTAACACATAAATTAACTCGATGCTATTCCCATCAAGACAGAACCTTCCATACTTTCTAATACTGCCCTGTGGTTTTTCCACATGTAGATCTATTTTATCCCAAGTTCTATTTGAATGCAGTAGGAACAAACCACTACCTTGACTCTTTACTATCTAATACTGATTCCCTGACTCACCAGAATCTTTAAAGGTGCAGAGAACTACACATAGAAGGCTCTGGGAAGACCTAATAGAAACCTGCCAGTGCATGAAAGGGGCCTACAGGAAGGCTAGAGAGGTACTTTTTTCAGGGGCTTGTAGTGAGAGAACAAGGGTTAATGGATCAAGACTGGAAGAGAGGATATTTAGGTTAGACATTAGGAGGAAATTCTTTAGTGTGAGGGTGGTGAGACACTGGAAGAGATTGCCCAGGGAAGTTGTGGAAGCCTCATCCCTGGAAGTGTTCAAGGCCAGGTTGGATGGGGCTCTGAGCAACTTGATCTAGTGGCAGGTGTCCCTGCAAATGCAGGGGGGTTGGAACTAGATTATCCTTAAGGTCCCTTATAACTCAAACCATTCTATGATTCTATGATGCTTTCATTCTTCATCCTCCCAGCTCCATGAGCAATTACAGAAGGGCCAGATAAAGGTCAGTCTGTTCTATAAACATAAGCACCATTAAAAGTAAGCATCCAAGAAAAAGTCAAAAAAATAAACCTACCAAGGCAAACCAGCAACCAAGGAAAAGGTATCTTTTCAGGGAATGCTATCTGGCTTGCAACTGGGAATATAAAAATTGCATCTTGTTTGTTCTGACTGAATTCAAGGAAGATCTCTATCTAGTAATTGTAAATCAGTGGGACTTTTTGAAAGAAAACATTATTCATATGGTCAGCTTCACGTCCTAATAGATACATGCCAGTGAGTCCCAGAATATTGGCTTGCCGTTTTGGCTGTAAGTGTATTACCTAGTTGAGAGCTGTATGAATAATGGAATCAGAATGACAGTTGAATCACATAATGAGATAAATAATTAATTTTGTGTTGTGCTAAATAATTTTAATTGTTCTAAAAAACCTCACATTTTTCTCACTTTCATGATTCTCCCATCCTAAAATAAAAAATATTAAAAATTGACCTATTTTAAAAGAGAAATACTAAGATCAATCTTCAATTTTTAAAAAATTAAATACATACTAAAAAACCCACTCAGTTTTCTCTTTCCCCTTTGCCTTTTCTCCAAGGGATTTTTTTTTCAAATTTAATTTCTTTCTGAATTTTACTCATGTTCAAGAACAATGCTGTTGTTCCCAAAATAATCTTGATGAGTTACATTCAGCCAGCTCCTCACCTGCTCAGAGCTGGGTTAGATTAAAATGCTGAAAGTTAGTTATAAAGCTCAACCATTGCACAATGATGGAAATGTTTTTGGCAAGTGGTGATAGTGTAGACATCGCCAATAAGTGCTTCAAACTGGACGCTTTGTCTCTTAAACCCCCATTAACACTCATCAGTATCTGATACTTATTTAGCAGCATTTCTTTCTTTCCAAAATACCCAATCCAAAGCAATACAAATCTTTGCTTGACTTCTGTGCACTTTGGATCAGGCCCCAACACCCTCCTTCATGTTGGAAAAATAGAAAGGCAATATGAAAAGTGTAAACTTTGGGGTTTTTTTCTAGTTTTATCTTTATTCTCTTTTTTTTGTTTTTTTAATGAAGCTAAATAATTTCTTCTCAACGTCTGCCTTGTTCCTCTTCCATATGTTCCCTGCCTACATAAATACCTTTAGCCTCTTTATTAATTCTTTAACAAATGTGTTTAGACCACCTTCTCACTGTTCCTTTTTTTCTTGCAGATTTTAATCTAATCTAATGATATGTAGTTGCCAGTTCAGGTCCAGTGGAACTATGTGTCACTGTCCTGGCATTAGTGGAGCAATATAGCTTATTCTGGGTCTTTGTTTGACCCTCCCTTTCACTACAGTTAACACTTTCCTTCTGCAGCTCTCCTCCCACCAAAGCTTGAATAATAAAACATGCTGCAAAGGAGTGGTGTTCCTGAGAGTTAGCATTTGGGGTAGCAGATGGGGTGATAAAGAAACTGTTTGTGGGGGCGGGGTATGGCCCCTATTACTCCACACCCACCACATGTATTTTTAGCCATTAAATATAACGTGGAAATGTAATGCATTTTATAACTGTATTTTATCAATATATTATCCCCCTTAAGTACAGTACTTTATAAATATTGATAAACTTGGTTATAAACAAACTCATTGCTAATTCCTGGAGAGCAGTCATCATGATGTGGCAGTGTTTACTGAAGGGGCGATTGGCATGAAGCTCTGTTGTAGGGGATATTTCTCTGGATTAACAAACTGATAGAGGATGTATCTCTGTGCATTTATTCAGTTCAGCTGGTCTGCACAAGTATATGCAAAAATAATATTTGACAAACAAATGCTAATGTTTACATAATATCCCATCTAAGAGGCATGCTAGAATTACTTCTAATTCTCAGTATCTATCTTACATCAAATACTTATAATGAGACTAATATGAAGAAAAATAAACTGACTGTGCCTCTCAAAAATATTTGTGAAAAATTACAATCTCTATTTCTGTATTTTTTTTTCACATTAGATTCATATCAGATCCTATTCAGGATTAATGTAAATTACAATACACATTAAGCAGAAAATGGGTGCAAGACATTACTGTTATGATATTGCCTTAGTCAGTTTTAGCACTTTTCAGTGATAAAGCAAGGGAATAAAAAGCAGCCCTCAAAATTACTCCTCACCCCATAATGAGTTTCCCTGGGCAGAATGAGATTTCCACCAAGCAAAATACAGGTCAGCATGGGAAAAACACTGAACATGAGCTGATAGGAAAAGTAGTTTGTCACAGGAAAAATCAGAATGCTGTGATGGTTCTCATTTTCACATGTGTTCCATTAAAAAAAAAAATTAAATTAAAAAATCACTAGAAGTTCCTTCCTTTTTTGCTTCTGTATTCCAGAAACTGACAATGTGTTATTTCACTACTTATAATAACTTTTCTCTATCACCACTTACACTGAAATATTTTTATTACCAAGGAAAAAAAAACCTTAGCAAAATAAACCCTTTAATAATCTGTTCCTTCCTTACTTCTAAGTACAGTTCAATTTCTTCTTCAGTTGAGGGAAATAATTTTCCTGAAAAGAAAACTGCTTTGAACTGAAGCAAAATTATCAACAAACAGGTTACTGGGTTTTTTTCCCCCTTCTGTTTTGCTTTAAATTTGACAATAAAAACAATATGATATATTTTATATTTTACTTTAAATCAAGTGGGGAACTTTCATTTACAGACCAGTGAACAACTGAGATTAGTTTTCTGAAAACCCAAAAAATGTATGTGACAAAGTAATGTAATTATTTGCATTTCATTTTAGAAGCAAAGGTTGCAGTTTCATATGTATTACTTCTTTGTGTTTCTACACACAGAACGGTTACAGGAGACTCTGATCTTCAGATATGAGCTATGAAAATGGTTAATGCATTTATGTAGCAATGTTTTTCATACAACAAGGGGCTATATGCTTCATTTTTTTCACACAACCTCTGCTTTTTAAGGTGAAAGAAAAAAAAGGAAAATTGAAAAGTTTTGCTATATTGTGCAATTACTGTTGTCCTAGTTATCTCTAGAGATGGACAAAAAGCAGTGAGGACATCCTTCTGCACACGCATAAATGAGAAAAACAGATTTGTTTTGACAGGCTATTGTACTACAAAAATATTTATGAATGTAAGCTGCAGCAAAGTGCATCAGTCTTAGAAAATTCAAACCTGCTATACTATATTTACTAATGTTACAGGAAAGCATAAAGAAGTGGATATAAAAGATTTTTTTTAATTATTTTTTTTTTTGCTAAATAGCCTTGTAGCAGGATAGCCTAGTAATATACTATTGAAAGGATTTCTTACATGTAATAATTTTCAAAAAATTATAATATTTCTTGCATACACTGTGAAGTGACCACCCTTTATTTTGCAATCAGAGAGCAGAGCTGGCAGAACTGAAGTGATTTGGCAGCTGCAGAGATGAAACTGAACTGAACAAACAGTTTCTTAAGTGATGCTTGGATAGAGGAATTTGGAAACAGTTCAGCTTTTTTTTAAAAAAAAAAATTCATTTAAATGTGTGAATCCTGCTTGTTACATTCTTGGGAGTAATTTCTATATATATGGCACAGTAGTTATACTGCTAAGGAAAGAGAAGTATAAAAGAATTAGAATAAATTCCTGTTGCTGAAAAAGTACAGCTCTATTTACAGAGGTAACTATAGTTAACACATACAGACAACAATATACAATTTTGGCAATATTTTTAAATGCCACGTTACCAAGAGTAATCACTTCTTGTTTCTATTATTCCTACCAGTGACACAGTCCTGCATAATAAAAAAATTAAAAAAAAAAAAATATTAAAAAATCAAATCAAAACACCTTTCTATACTGGCTAGATTCTGGCTCTCTCAACTCCTGTATTCAACAAAGAAGGCTAGGAAGGCACATCAAGAAACGCTTGCTTTGTGAGCTCTATTTGAGTTATCCTCCAAGGACTCCAAATGACAGCCTCAACTACTTTGCAGAGCAACCTCCTGAATAGCATGGAGCTTATCCAATTCAAAGAAATTTCCTATTATTTTCTGCAATAGGAAGCATGTAGTGTAGTTTTCAGTGAAGTCAGTATTTCATAGGGTCAAATGACTCCGCAGTTTCATAGCTTCAGTTTGATCAACTTCAGTTCTTCAAAGTTTGCACATTCTGAGCTTTTCTGATCTCAAAGGGACAGCCATATTTTATGCATAAATTTTCTTGGGAGTCAAAAAGAAAGAAAATTAAAATGATTGCAAGGAGACAACATCTTTATCTCAACAACAGCTTTTCATTCAGCATGAGGTCTTCAAAGCAAATGAAGAATGTGGTTTTCCTGGCATTTAGTCGCCCTAACCAAGGTAGCCAACTGGCTCCACTTTAAAGATAGAAAAGCTTCTGTGAGTTTTGTCTGTTGTCTAGATCCAATATATTGTTTGAAAGAGAAAAATGGCTCTTTAGATGAGGTTCAGTAATTTTAACTGCAATGTTATAGATTTTATTGGTGTTGCAAAGTGGGGACATTTAATCCATCACTGGTATGATGTCCTCGTGAATCATGAGATTCTGGGATTCACAGGAAGAGACTGTATGTTTGCCTTTCTCATGACACTGGTAATTAACATAAAGTTGACATGAACCAAAAGTCATGGAAAATGCAGGGTCTAAGTTTGCATTTTTTTACTTATGCAAGTTGGTAAGTATTTTAGTGACTCAAAAATATAAGTACATGTCCAGCAAATGTACTTCATTGTGTGCTGACTAATATAGTCTTTGTTCTCCAGTGAATATAACTTTTCTCACTACCTCACTATTCATGCTTTGTGGTTCACCATACTTTTTATCCCATCTTCTTCAGTATAAATGATCCTAAATTTTTTGTTTTAAGTAGCTCTGTGAATATTGCATACTTTTTAAATTTAATAACTGAAGGACAACTGTTTGATAATTTTGCTCAGGAAGAATCTATTATAATCCAAGCTCAACACAATATATATAAAAATGCTATAAAAGCATTCTTCCTTTCAGTTTGCTGGCCTTTGTACAACCACATTCCAAAAGACAGACTCCAGAAATTTGTAACACAAACAAATTAACAAAAACAAGTAGGCATAGAATGACTGATTTTGAGAAACTCAGAAAAATGCTCTAGGTTTCTGATAGTGTTAAGGCTTACATGTGTGCTTACTTTTAAAACAGATACTTGTAATGCTGCATGTCTGGGCTGTCACGTATCTTGCGTTTCCATTTCAGTCAAGTATATGTTATATATGTTTGGGATGAGAAGAATGGCAGATTTGTTGTCAAGTTTTTCTGATAATTCTGCCATACTGTATCTTTAGATGTGTACCTCTGTCAGTTTAGTGGAGGATAACAACTTTTAAAATTAATGTATCGATTTTCAAAAGCAGCACATAGAAGATGCTACAGGGATAATATTAAGCAAACAAAACAGATGCATCATAATGAATGCTACCTAATTAATAGGCCCCACTAAGCTTTTCTGATTCTCTAGAAAACAGAACTACTGCATGTTGGTCCATGTGTCACTCTATTATACCTAACTGTAAAGAGGATCCAAACCCATTGTCTCTGCTGCTCCATCAAAAACTATGAAGCACCTAAAGTCAATGCTGCAGTATTAGGATAGCAAGGGCCAGTTGAAAAAAATACCCTCTTTACCCTCCTACTTTAGGAAGGTGGTAATTTTCATAACTTAAAGTGATAACAGTTGAGGAAAGAGGGACACAACAGGAAATTAGAACACAGCACAACCACAGGATTATGAAACTAGATCACTGGTTACTTTTTTTTTTTTACTGGAAAGCATTTATGTATTGAGGATCTGTTAGAGGCAATCCAAAGAAACTTTGAGGGAAGGGAGTAGTACAAGGATTTCTGTTACATGTTGAAAGCATATTGCTATTATTTCTTATAGTAAGAGGGAAATTCAGATTATTAAAACACAGCTTTATGGGAATTATGAGAACACAGCTATTTTTTTAGAAGATGATGTATAGCATGGAATAGTTTATTGTTTATTGAAAAGCCATAACATTTTCAATACCCTGTTTCATTCTTCCCATCATGTGTGATATAAAATGGCAACTGGTTAAGGCTAAAACAGGAACAGCTAGAGTTTTCAAATTTTGAAATAATTATTTGAAACAAAAGTTAATTGCTTCAGTGACTCGATGTTTTTGTTTGCAAATTGTATCCTTTGTAATACATTCACACTAACACAAGGATGCAGGTTTATACTGTGGTTAGCATTAAAACACTGCTCCAAACACCAGAATTACAAATCCAAGTAGCTATACATAGCAAAAAAAAATAATAAAAATCTCTTCAAACATCATTTCCAGACCAACTTGATTTGTTTATAATGTTCCCTCTTCTCTGGAAATGGCAGTGATACTTTTTCTCTATTGGTGAAGGCTCTCACTTAACTCAGCATTCACTTCATGTATGCTTGAACATTCCTCTACTGCTGGCAAAATAAATTTACAGTCACATTCCTGGATAGCAAAAAACTCAGTTGGTCTCATTGTTTTGTCTCCAGACTTTCCTGTTATTTCTCTAGATCCTTTGTAAAGGCAACATGATTCATTCCCTTGACGGAAAAAACGATGTTTTTTTTCCACCAGCCTTTTCTTCCTTGAAAGAGTGTTAGAATCAATAAACATAAATGGGATCTTGGTAGATTTTCCTCTCTCTTTCATTCTGACTTGGCTGTAGTTTTTATTTTCATTAAACATGCATCTGACTGTGCCATACTATGCAATAGGATCTTCTGAGCAGGAAAGGGAAAAATAAAAGTACTCAAAAATCTCATTATCTTTACTTAGACACTTTGAAAACTGCCTCCATTGTCAATCCACTATTATTTTTTTTCAAAGCTGTGCTAAGTTCTGTATGATTCTGTATGATTCCAGTTCTCTGAACTGGATATTCAAAATACAAAATCCACTCACTGTTTGACAGCAGTTAAACAAATAAGATACTGACTACTGTGAGTTAATATTACTGCTTGAAAAGAAAAAGGCAGTTCTTAGAGACTGTAATAAAGAAACATGTTCTAAAATGGCACAGGCAAATTTATTCCACCCAGTCTCAAACTCTGCCTAATATCAATGTGAACATAATGAGATCTATATCCAGTTTATATGGTTTACTAGAGAAAATACGAAGTGGAAGGACAAATAGGAATCTATAGAACCCTAACCAAACCTATATGTGATATTCAGGATGATGGCCTATGTCAGCATGACTTCACTGTCCTCTAGAACCAGGGCTTTCTGGCTTTGTCTCTCATTTTTAAAAGTGTAATAAGTAGCCAATAGTCAAAGAAAATAGCTGTGCAAGGTTGGCACCATCTGCCACCATCATGAATATGCTTGGCTTTTTGTTCTCACTTCTGTCCTCTTTGAATGAAATAAAGGAAACATGCATTTCACTTTTTTCACATATGCAATGAGCTAATCTCCCTCTCCAGGCTGCTCCACTGTCTCCTACTTGATGAAAGAAATCAGCATAAAGTACTAGATAATACATGGCTGGGAGAGTTTCTTGAAAGTTGCTTTATTGATTGCTTTTTTAGTTACTGGCAGATTTACTAGAATTACTGCTTTTCTGTACAATCTATGAAAATGATTAGGCAAACACTCTCACTTTTGTTGTTACTGTTAAATCATTATAGGAAAAATCATTTTGTACAAGGACATAACCGGTGATCTTCTGTTACATGTCATGCAAGAATGACATGTGGGTGGATGTTTAGTTCTAATGCTGCAATATCTTTAATTAGAATTATTGGGACTTCCCCTCTGGTGTTTCATTTACAGTTTCTCTTTCTTTTCTCATTTGTGGTTTTATTCCTTTGCTCTCTCATGAGTTCTCAGGTGTCAGTTTACATTCATTTCAAATTACACAACTGGAGGGTTGCTTTATTTTATCTTTTATCAGTATTGTTGTAATGTATGTTATAATAAACATTATATAAATGTATAATGTAATTATCCAAATACGGTTATGAAGGTAAAAACATTATTAGATTATATACTAAATGTTCTGAAAAGTAATACCCATTCTATCTTTAATTTAATATTAGTGGAGTCAGCACTGCACTAATCATTAAACAAATACTGCAATATTAAGTATGTCTAAAATGTCGAAATTATTAATGAATTACAGTTATTTCCTTTATATCACTGTAGTATGCACAATACATTTTTTTAAATCAGTTTCAAGGCTGTTAAAATATACATCAGTTCTATCTGCTAACTGCTGTTCCATAAAATGTTATGCAGTAATTAAATACATTTATGTTAGTGCTATCATGAACATTTATTAAACAACTATTAAGCAGCATAGTTTCAAGGAAAGATTTTGAAGGCCTGGCACTATCCATATAAATTGTATTACTTTGTAGAAAGTAATGTTAAAGATAAAAATACAAGACTAAATTTGGCTTTGATTTTGTGACCCCTTGTTTAAAATTTAAATCCTTGAAGTTCCTAACTCCTAGGTCAGAGCATGAAAGGTAAAATAATTCACATGCTTCTCTTTGTCTATCAAAGTGATAATTATACTTCAAAAATTCAATAAGAACAGTTTATCCATCCTGATGATGGACTATCCTTAAAAAGACAACAGCATTTTGTAAAACAATTCATTTAGGAAACAATCACATGACCTTTTTAACTGCCTTTAAGATAGCAATAAAATTGGCTCAATCAGCCAGCCCTAATGAGGAAAAGAGAGAAATCAGCCTTTTCCCTTTCCTCTGTCTAATTGTAAGCAGCATTGACAACTGACTCCAAGATAATCTGAATCCTAATTGACCTCAGGCACTGTACAATAAAAGATAGTGAGAACTGCCAAACTAAATGTTTAAAAAAAAACAAAAAAAACACAACAAAACAAAAAACAAAACCAAAACAAAACCAAACCAACAACAACAAGAAAACAAAACACACAATCTGTAATTAGTGTCTTAACTCTTCGTTTTTCTTTCAATTTTTTTCTGCTTTTCATAATCACTTTTTCCTGAAGAGTTCTTTTAGGGCTGAAATTTTCCAAAATTGGGCTTGTTCTAGCAAGTCTATATTATGTGTCCCAGAAAATGAGCAGTCAGTGGGATGGTGAAATTCAGTGGAAAATAAACAATTATGACTGTGGAGCACATATTTTAATATCTCTTCCAGTGATCTATGGAATATTAAAATTAAGGCCTTAATTACTTATTGTTCTCCTGTGCTTACATAAACTAATGGAACCATTAATAACACCAAGAATTTTAATTATTTGCATGACTGGGTCCTAAATCTTTACAAGTCATACAGCTGTAATATTTTAAATATTAATTAATGGAATTAGCATACACAGAATTTATACTGGCAAACAGATTAGCTAGATTTCTGGCTATCTAGGTGTGATGCACAGCTTCATGGTTTTTATTACAAAACTGTACCTTCCATGGCTATTCCATGGACAAAACTAAAAAAGCTAAAACCTTTTTCAAATCTTGCCTTACAGTTGAAATCCTTAGTGCTGGCTTTATTCTGCATGATGAATACCCTATATTAACTTTAATCTATGTATTTATATCTAGTATAAATATCTGTATCATAGAAAATCAATCTTAACATAAGACAGCAATTAGAAATGCTTTTTTAAATGTACTTATCACCTTCCAACAACATTTTACATTATCACTTGTACTTAGTATCCATCCTAATGTTACAACAAATCAATCCAATTAGAGCTTCCACATTTGCAAGAAAAATGTTGCATTGAAGGCATAGCTCAGTTTTGACAAACAGGCTTCTTGTTTATAACTCCAGATCTAAAAATAATGGCTTGTTCTACTTCTGATCATTAACTGACTAGCCCTATCAAACTTTGAAATAGGTTGCAGCTCTGTGTGGTTTCATGTCATAACCCCTATTACTTACTGTTACTGTAATGATTTCTAACTTTAGATTTCCATCCTCCTACAGTTTCATCTGCTGTATTTTTCATCCATTACTACCTGAATCTCATTACAGACTTTCCAATGTGGCACTTCAGCAATGTAAATCATCCTCTGGCAATACTTCTAATTTCAATTTTCATGACTATGCAGATAATATAGCATGATTATGAATCCAGAAAACAATGTTAAAGTGGTCACTGTTCTCTAGACCATGGAAGACTGAAATGAAGGCACTTACTTGAGGGAAAAATTATGCTAGTAGAGAAGCAGAAGCTGGAGCAAGTGATGGGAGTTGAAGGGGTCAGAAATCAAGCTAGTATTGATGCCCATGGCAATTGATGTTCAAGTCACAGTCTCAGCTGCAATGGTGATATGCACCACTGTAAACTGCTTTTGGTATCCTTGTTACCTAACAGAAATACAATGGCCAGAGTCCTATCGTCCAGCAAAATACAGATTACAAAATCCATGGGGATTTGGACTGCCTAGCACATACCGACACTTGATCGGCTGTGTTTTCACCCCTATTATTACCTCTGCATACTAGCATCTATGGTAAGAGGTACTACCTTCATTTCACTGTATGTCCTCATACATTTCGTTTCCTTTCAAGCCCATAAATAAGTTGGGGTTTCTAAATTTAAAAAGCAAAACAAAGAGTGGTAATAGTAATTACTTCAGGCAATAAAAGATTATTTATGGTTCTTGTGCCCCTACTGCTGAGCATGTAATGGTTTGTAACATAAATAAGGAAAGAGAATTAATTCACAGTGAAACCATAAAACCTACATGTCTTACATAAATTTATGTAAAAATTAAGCTCCTTTAAAAATGCAGATATAAGCATTTTTAAATCAAGCACACTTTTTAAATTGTGCATTTTATATGGATCAAAATGTGTCTTGGTATTTTTAATCTTAGACCAAATGATTAAAGGTATTTTGACAGGAATGTTTCAAGTGTGAAATCCTCCACATAATATCTCAAGAATCTCTACTGTGTTAAAAAAAACCCTATTTCTGTAATTTAAGTTGTGCAAAATCATTACAGATGCAAAGTTCTCTAGATGAATACCGACAGCAGGGACTTTAGACAATACTAGAGATACAACTAGAAAAATAATTTATGTGAAAATACAACTATTTAAAAATTAAACTCTTGATTTTCACCAAAAGACAGTTTGCACAAAAATCTTATGTAAGCCATTGCTTTGTTCCTTTTTTCTTCTTCCCTTTAATGTGACTTATTCTTTGTCTTATTCTTTTTAAATCCGAATTATAAGACACATGAATTTACATTATATTATTTTCATGTTACATGCCTAGTAAAATCATAACTAAGTATTAGGTGAATCCAAGTTTCTAAATGCTTATTTCCGAAGACAAGAATATACCTTAATCAATACTTCTTTTTTAGTATGATGATTATTGCAGGTAGGATATATTATAAAAGGAATGAATACAAGGATCAAATCCTAGCAGCATATAAAAGAAATTTTAAGATAACAACCAAAAGAATGACTATGGGTATGTGAAACATTTGTTTGCAAGATACAATGATGTTTTAAGCTCATACCTAGTGCTTTCTCCACATGCTGAGTAACCAGGCTAATTAAAAAGCCCATACAGCTCTTGTTAAAATCTGTTCAAATTTTTGGAGCACCTGTTATAACAGAATGCCCACAGACTTGATAGTTTAGAGCCAAGACACCTGCTACCTTATGTCTCACAGTATGTTCAGTTTTATACTGATAGTAAAAAAAAAAAAAATCCACTTTCTGACATTTAACAATCTCATAAATGATAAGAAATAAATTGAAAATTTTCATAATTTAACCCTTGACTGTCACTTCTCTTTACCTATAGCTTCTTGAGAGCAGTCAACACAATGTCTACTTTTGGAACAATCTCATTTCTTTGCTGCTGAATTTATTTATGTTTTACTAAACTGAGCATAATGCAGAATTCTTCGTATGCTTTGTTCCATAATTTTTAATGGTATGACTAATATATAAGAAAATCTAGCTTATCTGGAAAAGGGAATGTGCTTCATACCTGCAATAGAATCCAGCTAATCTGTATTTATGTCTCCTTGAAATGGATTTTTTTCTCTGCTACTGATCTATAACTCATATACACTGATGAAACAATTAGATTTTATTCCAAAACTTTAAGTATTATTTGCTGATATTAATAGAAATGTACCTCAGCACACAATTGTATTAATAAACATGCATAAGCACTAATCTCCCTAGAGAGGAAGTATATTCCAAAAAAGAGAATTAATTATTAACAAGCAGTTACCAACAGGTGTAAGAAGTAGTGAAAGATTTGGTAAAAAAAGATCAATATTAGCATATCAATAGTCATGTGACAGTGCCTCAAACCCTATCAACATTTATGTATATGGCAAATCTTTACATCCTATTAATATCTGCAGTACCATGGCAGTCACGTTTTGTAGGTATCTGAGTCATTCTGGAATCACTTTGTGTAACTGATGTCATTAGGAACAGGATTTAATCTACAGATTCTTTAAGAAACTGTTGTATTTAAATAGCCATAGCTACTGGTTCAATCAGAATTTAGTATTTACAAAGACACTGGGAAGTGGGTTAGGTGAAGACACTCCACAAGGACATCTTGAAGTCAGCTTACTTTGGTATTCCACAGCTTATATCTATAAAAATATGGTTATATATATATATATTATTTCACATTATAATGCTTTAGATATACTGATGAACAGAAATACAAACCCCTCTGGTGACGAACTACATTTTCTTAGATTAATGTTTGAGATCTCACACAATTAATACTCTACCACACATCAAGCTATTCCCATGTTAGAATATACTACAAACTTGGAAAAAAAACATGAAAAAACACCCATGGGCCTCGAAGCACAACATTAGAAAAACAATATAAAATAACAGAATGTGAAGCAGAAATGACAGAGTAATAAAACAATAGCTCTAGCACCTTTCTTCAACAGGTAGGATTTAATCCACCCACAACACTGTTCAAGTACTGCACAGTGAATATTTTGCCAAGAATAATAGCCCAATACTTAAACAATTGTTTAAATTCTTTAAATATTTCTTTGTATTTCAGATTTCCTTTTCATATAGCTTTTCTATGTATTAGACGTAGAAATGCTGATGTTTTAACACAATCCATGTCCATTTAGAATTTATTTTAGTTTAAGCCAGGAAAACTAATTGGTAACAGACATTAGAAGTTCTTGCAACTTCTCTAAACTCTTAGTTGTGGGAATGGCATTTTTCCCATACTCTGCCTATTGATTTACCTTTGAAACAAAACACTGTAAGAAAGCAGGTAATAAGTCTTTGTTAATGCCTCTGGAAATACTGGAGCTACAGATTTTTAATTAATTAGTTCTGCATAATTATTACCAAGTCTTAAAATCAAATGCAACTGGTCTTTATACATTTGTTTATGCACCTCCTGCCAGCCATTTAAAAAGTTTTTATTTTCTACAAGATCATCAATTTAAAAACCTCATTTTAAACAAGGTAATGATAAAATATTATTCTGCTGTAAGATGGCATATAGCAGAAGACATATTAATATTTTTGTTGAAATCCAGAGGCATATGGGACAGTTCTGCAAAATTCAGGTCAATCTGCTGGCAAATTCATAGCTGGGCTCTGTTCTATTTTTTTCTGTATATATAGTAATGTCTCTTTGCCTTTTGGGATTTATGTTGATAAAGCTGGGCAACTAGACCTCAAAATTGAAGGGAATTAAGTGGGAGGCACACTGTACTTTCCTCTGTATATTTGAAAGTCTTGGATTTGAACCACCTCAGATGGAAGCAATTCTAAAATACTGAAACATTATAGCTATATCACTCCTATTGCTTGGAATTATTAGCTGCTTAGGGATTTTTATTTTTATTTTTTCTGCTAAAACTTAACTTCAAACTCAGGATAACTCTTGCCAAAGCTTAGAAGACTGTTAGTATACAGCACAAGAAAAGAAAGCTGTATTCTTTAACTATAATCTTCATTTTAAAATATGGGGGTTTTTTCTGTTTTTCTTTTGTATGTGTGTGTGCCAATGACAAAAAGTTAAGAAAAAAAAGTTCCTTTCATTTCTACCTCCTGATCTTTGATTTTGCTGAAGGACTTCTTACAAAATTTGCTCACTATCTACACTATTCAGGTTATATTTTCTCCGTCTGGCCAAAAAGTACATGTTGCAACTAAAAATACCTTCCTTTAATTGTTCCAGTGTCCCTCGCCTGTAATATCAACATTTTGCCAGTTCTCCCAATTCCTAAAAAGTCCTTGGGGGATGATAAGACTAACATTCTTAATCTTCCCAGTTTTTAGGCTCTATCAGGCAAGCTTGATTACATTTTCCTTTGCAGCTTACTGTACCTAAAGTTCCTGCATCACATATTCTAGGAGGAAGCATGTGACACTTAAGTCCTGGAAAGCATAAGCAAATTACGATATTTTAAATATTTAATCTTTGAAGCATATATTTTAATATATACAAATTGACTGCCCACTAATAATTAGGATTTAAATCCTGTATGTTGGAACAGCATTTCAGCCCAACTTTTTTTATATGCCAGAGAAGCAAGGTCTTAACTCAAGCCGCACCAATCTCAAAAACCAATCCCAATAACCATAACAAGACGGCAACTTTCATTTAGTATCAGTAAGCTCTGAACTTCTCTTCAACACTTCATACAGAGTTTGATCAATACTCATGTGCAGTCCATCAAGAAAGAAGTAGTGTAACTGTCACCCCTGAAATAAACACTAAAACCAAAATCATGTGATTTGTGATTTTAAAAAAATTGATACAACATTGAATCTCTTAAGTAAGAAATGCAGAGTTTGATGTACAATTTTTCTGTGGACCACTACGCACCTCATCTCCTTCTCAGTTTTCCTTTTATTCTGATCCCATTACATTTCCTTTTCCAGTCCACAATTCTCCCACTTGCTCCAGGTATTGCTTCCTTTTTCATTCAATTTTTCATCCAGTATTTTACCCCCTATTTTTCGTGTGGGTAGTATGTTTCAAATCTGAACCAAAAAGATCAGAAAAGGAAGCTGGCTGTAATCAGCACAAAGAAAGTGTGATCATCTCAGTCCAGAATCTACAGGCTTACAACACCAATAATCATTTTGTGTGGGTGGTAGTCTGCTCATCATAAAGAGATATGATTCCAGAATCAGCACAGATTTAGTTGATTTCTAGATTAAGATGCATTCAAATATTCAAACCTGCCAGAATGCTTCAAGGGCTTACAGCTAAACCAGAAACAGAAGGATTTTCAGGGGGCTGTCTTAGTATGCAAATACAAGACTCTTTGCACAGGTCCACAGAATTACTTCCTGGGCTAGATTCGATATGCAGTCACAAACCATGCACAAGAGTCAGGGTGAATCAAAGCTAAGAACGGGAGAGAACAAAGGAAACAGCAATTCAAAACAAAGAGTGGTCAAGGACAAATATAAGCCCCAGTTTGAGTGCTAGAGTGTTCACATTCATTGATCCAAAAAGATAAAGCAAAAAGATATACAGAAGTCAGTCAAGTCAGCCAGAAGAATTTAAGGTGAGTAGCAGGCAGAAATGGAACAGATCTCGGTAGGATTTTCACCAGTAAGAATCAAGGCTAAAAGACAGTAAGTTCAAGGCTCAGATTCCAGGATCACAGCTGATCAGAAATCAGAAATGGACAAAGATGGTAGGTCTTCATCTCCAGGAGTATTTCTTTAGATCAATTTAATTTCTGCTGAACAGCTGTGAGGTTCGAGCACAGAGGCTTGTGCTATTGCTGACTACAAGTTTCTAGGAGCCAGTAAAAAAACTGCATTCAGGATCTTAATCTACAGAACTGCTTCTTTTTCCAATGTTGGCACACCGTAAAACAAAGAAATAAAGCATAAATTCTTGGGAAGGGGTACGGAGTAGGAGAAAATAAGGGGTCTTTGAGAAAATTTGGAATTGAGAAACTCTGAATATCTAAACTTCTAACTTGGTGTAGAAGGGGAATACTGAAAATGTAAAGGCATACAGTTTACTTTACACAACCTCTCTCCTTAGGCACTTTTACTTATGTAAATGTGCTGTCCCCTTCTTCGCAATCTTATTTTCCAAATGCAGTGTCCCAGCTATTCTGATTGCCATTGTAGGATTTGTGTATGGTAAAAACAGTTTCCCCCAACTTATAGTTCTTGGAGCTCTGAGAATTGAGCTAGCTAGTAGATACAACACATTAGCATAAACAGCTGAAATAGTAGTAATATATTGAGTCCTAAGGGCTATTGGGAGCTGAATCCTTGGCAAAGACCCACTCTGCTATGCAGCACATGATGGCAGTATTTTGCTCGCACAGTACTTCTGCACAGAGGCAAACCGAGTGGGAGGGCAGTGGTTTCCGGGAACACTGTATGTTAAACAAGGCCTCAACACTTCTCTTCACATCTTCTGTGAGTCAGAACAAGGGAAGTGGTAAAAATAGGCATGTGGGAGGTGGGGAAAAGGCATTATAGTTCTACTTTATTTACAAATGGATCATTCAAGTCACAGTGTCTTTACAGATTTGTATTGTGCAGAAAATAGCAATGAGAGAGGCTCAATGTACTGCAGAAACTAACAGTGTTGCTAAATACGGGGCAAACCTAAAATCAGTGGGTGTCAACAGTGTCTGCATGATGCCAAGGGATTATTATAATTTCTAACAGAGATCATGGTCATCACAAAGCTGATCTGATCTGCTGGGTTTTCTCCTCTTTGGAATTCCCTCTTAGAAACACATAAAATAAACAGGATAACCCAAACAAATTGATTAATTTCTTACAGTTCCACCTTCTTTTGAGCTTCTATGTGTTTGAAGTTCACCTGAACTACCTCTGAAATACGTGTGTTTTGTAACTTACATTTTGAAGGGAAATTGTCATTTTGGATTTTCCAAGTGGAGGAAAAGGTAAATCAATTCTGAAATATACTGATCTCCCACTGTTCAAAACTATAGTCAAGGATTTGCTCACAGTAATTGAACCCAAGCCAGAACATTTTGTGTTCTAGAGCTATTGCAGATACAGAAGATTTCTCTCTTTACTTTGCAAAGTTGCTATTTAAAAGTCTATTTTCCCCTTTGATTTTAATACAAAATCTAGATAAATGCTGATTTTTACTGTGTATACAAACAACTTTGCTGTTCACTGGAAGATGATAGTATTATTCATCATTTATATGTGTTGAGAACATTGTAGTACAAAGTGAACTATTTGCTATGGAAGAATTATCTATCTAAATTAAATTGAGAATTAAAGCATGAAACATCCACCAAAGGAGAAGCAGGAGAAGGAGAAGATGAGAAGGAAAAAAGAATTTTTACAGGCTTGCATGAAAATTTAATCCTGGTGCTGGATAGAACCAAAGACTTATCCTATTTAAAATAAGAGATAATATATAGCCTGCAGGGACAGTATGACAACTTAAGTTCTTTGTTTCTCAAAATTATGTCTCTAGCATGTCTAACTACCTATAAAATCACCCACAAAACTCTGACTACCTAACTGAACCTTGTTGAAGACAGCTTTTGTTTTTCTTCTGAAAAGCTAACTGAAGACCTACTGAGTAGCAAACTCAACATTTGAACTTTGCAATGCACAAAAGCAGGGTAAGACTTCCATACTACTTTCTGAATGAAACTTACACTTGAAAGGAAGATTTGTGTAAGATGAGTAAGCAACTTAGATCTATTCAATATCTAATTCTCATAGTTTAGTGCCCAGGTCGCAGCTGGCACACAGCACAGTGTTGAATTTCTCCTGAGGGTCACTGCACATACTAGATTCACTTCTAATTTGGTATGTCCCCAGAAATATTCTCATCTTGATTCTTAACGCATTCTTCAGCCATTCCTCCGAAAAAGCCATCACTCACTTATTATACTAACACTGCAAGTGGAGCCAATGTGAATCTCTACCCTGAGACAGACAAGTAGTTGTGCTTACAGAAAAATATTTTGCCCAACTTGAACTTGTCTTAGCACACACTTAGAGCTGAACACAAAGTATATTCAGAGCAAACTCAAATAATTGGTATTGTGATAGGTAATATTAAAATACGAGTGTCATTGTAATGGCTATCATGTAAAAATAATGTCTATATGCAAACAGCAGCTCAGTTCAGAACTCAGCAATACAAAAGGCATCTTAGGGTGTGCTTAAGAGTTTGCCTGCCAGATACTACACTTAGGAAAAGTAATTCTAATTATTTAGCAAAGGCATAGAATTTTATCAGACCTCTGGGTACATGAAACACCTGCTTTTTACAATAGGACTTGCTTTGCTCAATTCAGAAACTAGAACAGTTTCAGGTGTTTAACCTCTCAAGCTTAAAGATGTAACAATACGACAATTAAAGAGTTGAACCAGCTAGCAATATAAACAAGACCAGTGCATGTCTCTGATAGCCAGCTTGAGTTTTAGAACTCCTCATTTATTTAGGCCAAAGAATATGTTTTACAAAATGGAAAATAAAAAAAATCCTACTTCAAAATACACAACACATAAACCTTGGCAGCTGGAAAAAAAAAAAAAAAAAAAAACAGACCTCTGGGTACATGAAACACCTGCTTTTTACAATAGGACTTGCTTTGCTCAATTCAGAAACTAGAACAGTTTCAGGTGTTTAACCTCTCAAGCTTAAAGATGTAACAATACGACAATTAAAGAGTTGAACCAGCTAGCAATATAAACAAGACCAGTGCATGTCTCTGATAGCCAGCTTGAGTTTTAGAACTCCTCATTTATTTAGGCCAAAGAATATGTTTTACAAAATGGAAAATAAAAAAAATCCTACTTCAAAATACACAACACATAAACCTTGGCAGCTGGAAAAAAAAAAAAAAAAAAAAAAAAAAAAAAAAAAGAGCTGACACAGAAGATTTGAAGTACCACTCACTTAATCCTGTATTCATAAATTTTTGTCCAAACCTATTTCAGAATCAATGTAAATTACACCTATGTAAAAAAATACTACTTTTTTATCATTGTTACTACTTCAGTTCTTATTTCTGTTATGACAGTGCACTACAGGTCTCAGACTTCATGACTGTCCTATACAAATACACAGAGAACAATAACGGCTGTCCTCAAAATCTTAATTTGATTTTAAGAAACTGTGAAGACAGGAGGAGAATAAGAAAGTGAGGGTAATTTATTTATACAGACAGAGAGGGTGTACTAGTGTACATAAAAGCATCAGTATGTGGCTTCTATTTTCATATGACCATAATTTCTATGCAGAATGTATTTCTGCTTCTTGTAATTAATTTCTTGTGAATAATCTTTTTTTTGA
The DNA here is from genome assembly GCF_000747805.2 of Chaetura pelagica. Lineage (NCBI taxonomy): Eukaryota > Metazoa > Chordata > Aves > Apodiformes > Apodidae > Chaetura > Chaetura pelagica. The sequence continues at coordinate 8,145,419 of NW_009952974.1, forward strand.
CTAGTTTTTGGTAAGTCTTTTTGGTTGGATTTCTTTTTTTTGTAGGGTTGTTTTTTTAGCTGCAATTATTCTTATATAATGAGGCATGTTATTTCTCTCTGCTTTTTATGTCATACATATGTACACTTCTAAATGTTCTGTAGACAAGGATAGCCTTCATTTTTGAGGGAAAGGTACTACAGCATATTACAGAGGAGACATATGCAGGGATTTCACTAATTCATTTGTTTTCTGTTTAGTTGGTTTTTTTCTCTTAATTTAAAGGAAAATTAATTCAGACAGAATGTCTAGAGTTGATCTTTGGATAGGGAAAAACATGATTATTATTCATGCAGCAGTGTTTATTTCCATCTGTCACCATAGCAGTTCTTTTAATAACTTATTATACAATTAGTTCAATAGCCTTTCTGCTCCTTTTCTGCCACTACAACATGGAACTCTCTTATTTCTATGTTTTCACTCTCCCCATTTTACTATCCATAAATAAATCTATTTTGAATGTTTTATTGGTATTCTGATTGTATTTCTTATGTAGTTGCAAAGAGGAATCTCCTAAACACTTTTAGAAGCTACATATATGAAATACATACAAGGTAAATGGTGAGAGAAGAAACTGAGGACCATTTCTAGAATCTAATTAAATAGTTCTTACATCTCAAATTAAAAATAAATTATACACTGGCATAACTTTTATGTATTTCTTCATGAGAACATAAAGGCTCCCATTTTGTCCACAGGGAAGTGGTCGAGCTCCTTCAGATCAGCTGCTTTTGGAGGATTCATCAAGGAAAAATAAAATGCATAGGCCTTGTAGACCTTCACAAGCCCACAGGCTTAACAGGAAGTTTTATAGCAGAGAGAGGACATGCATGGTAAGTTTGTCTTTACAGAACCAGCAGATGATCATAAAAACAAAACAAAACAAAACACCACATGGAGTGAAGTGTTACAGAAGGGAGAAGTTGGGAGTTGAGAAAGAACAGGAGACCAACTGACTAGATAGCATCTATGCAGAAAAGGGCCTGAGATCGTAGTGAGCAAGCTGAACATGAGGCAGCAGTTGTGCATTCATGGGGATGGAGGCTGTATTAGCAAGGGCATAAATAGGAGGTTTAGAGAAGTGATTTAGTACTGGAACAGGCTGCTCAGAGAAGCTGTGGAATTGCCTATTTTTTTATTTTATTTTTGAAACTCAACTGGATGAGTTGCTCAGGAGCTGGATCTAACTTCAAAGATGACCCAACTTTGAGCATGAGGTTGGGTTAAATTATCTTCAGAGGTCTCTTTCAACCTAAATTACTCTGTGATTCTAAGTATAATGCTAAAGAGGTGCATGCTTTTTTTTCCATCATATCTCATCTTTTTGGCTTCATCTGCTTGGTTAATATCTTCAACTGTAGAGAAGAAAATATGAACCTGAGAGTTGACTTGATCAGTTCTGTTCTTAATTACCAGCCCATGTATCTCTAAATATCTAGTATCAAGAGGATAATTTCCTGCAAAATCTATCTCAGAGAATCACAGAGAAAAAAGTATAAGAATGTCTTTCCTGAGGAAGAATGTTTTATTTCTTTTGTTTAAAACATGAGGAGGAAAGATTTTTTTATATAAATGTTTAAAATGGCCACACTAGGCCAGCCATGAGATCCATTAAAATTCTGTTTGAAACACATAAAAACAGAACAAGTGAACGAAAAAGCAGTTGCGAATACTATCTGGTAAAAAAAAAATAAAGAGACCAAGAACATCTATGGCCTGTGGAGATGCAAACTAATAAATTCAATTAATAGATAGGGATATTTCAATAGTTATTTCAGTAAAAAAAAATACAGAAACCTGTTAGTGAGTGTTGTACTGCTGCTTATTACTTCTCATTGCAAGGTTAAGAAAACAGCCATCTGCCCTTTGAAACTTTGCACAGTCTCTGAACAGGAAATGCAACTAAAAATGTTACATCTGACAGCACAAATGATAGCATCACAGCACCAAAGAACACCAAGCTTTACAGTTTTAATGTCAGTAGTATGTTGTACATAGATTTCTGAAGTTCTGGAAGAATGAAGATATATTAGTATTATTCATTCTGTTAGATATGTTCAAGAAATATTAGCAGGTTTCTAAGTGATGGTTGGTTCTACAGATGGTTATCACTGAAAAAGTTAGCAAGAAATAGCAGAAAACTTGCTGGAATTTTAAAGGTTTCATGGCTACCAGGCTTTAAAGTATTGTGCATATACTAGTAGTAACTAGCATTCCTCAGCTTCTCCCAGTATTTCTGGTCAGCCAGCTTTTCCTGATATCATCCCATCCTCACTCATTGATTGAGAAACATTCCTTAGTTCTTCAGTTGAACGCTATGGCATAGGTGTGATACTATCCTCCTCTCTCATAGATCAGAGAATGACATCTCAAACTGCAGCATATTCAAAACTCATTACCTAAAGCATAAATATATTGAGAGGTAAGACAGAAACTCATATAAAAATAGGCTTGATGATAGAATCCTTATCCTTCCCAATAAACTTTCAGATTTGTAATCAATCCAATAAATTACCTATTAACTGTTTCATTCCAAGTTTGTAATAATGCAGTGTACAGTGAATGGTTCTTCCTATCTCCAGTTATAAAATATTACAGAAAGACAACTCAAATCTTGAGAGCAGAAAAATTGATATTTCTATGGTGAGACAGCAAAGTAAGAGTCATGGAAGCAATATAACTTAAAAGAAGAAAGGACGTGTTCCATATCTGAAATACTGGTATGTGTAAGGATTCTGAGTTAGAACACACAAATGAAGTTTCGAAACATCCTTCCTAACTGTTCTAATACAGAGGGCCCTAAAAACCTCTAGTTCATTGAAGACAAAGAAAAACTGGCACATAATGTTTTAACATTAGAAATACAATCTAGCAAATGACAGATGAGGAAAGAATACCATATGTTTTGTGATCCATGTATTTTTCTCTTTTAAAAGAAATATATATGTGTGTAGTGCTCACAGCTTTGTAAATACAGTACCCTTTTTTTACATTTAGCTTAACCATATAAAGAAGAATGACTCACCTGGGAAAGATCACTGGATCAAGCATTTCAGTAGAACTAGACTGTTTAACATTAATTAACATCACAATCCCTGTGGCTTCTAAATACCTGATTTGGCTTCAAGTGTAGGTAGTGGAAATAAGAGCAATATCCAAGGGTATGTCAGGAGTAATCAGTAAAAGTCTGCATTATAATGTTTATAGAAAGGTATTTACAAATAACAGAAAAATTCTCAAAATGTCAAAGTCTAAAAGATATGATGAACGGTTGTATTGAGGAGAAATTATACATTGATGTGCAAAATTTTCTGTACAGTATAATTCACATTTAACAAGTGATTCTGAGGCTTGATGAGTGTAATAGAAATGTTTTCAAAAACACCTTATTTAGTCAGCAAGAGATAGCACATAGAAGGCAAACATCAAACAATCAACTCCTAACACCACTATCACCTATCTTATGAAGTCAATCATTCTAGCTTGGACACTTTTTTACAGCATTATTTTGATGAGTAGTCTTTTGACTTCTAAAAATCTATGGTTAGAACAAATCATCCTATCTCTTTAGCAATTACATGTCTATAAATATGTTGCTCCTACACCTTGGGCAGGAATAGAAGTCATAAGAAGATAGAATTTTTAATAATTTCCAAAAAGACCTTTTGCATTTGACAGCATTTGAAATCTTTTAGTTGTGTTGGTTTTTTTTACTTCTCAGTAACCTGTTTTCATTCTTTGTATTATTTATGTAGGTGCTAGCTGAAACATGCTTACTAGCAGTGTAGGCATGTGTATCTTCAAGCATTAGCAATAGAAAAGTTAAAAATAATAGGGAAATCATACCTGCAGCACAGATGGGAAAAATCCCAGGAGAGCTGGATAAGCTTCAGGTATACGCCATCTTTTTAAAAAAAAAAAAAAAAAAAGGAAAAAAAAAAAGTTCAAGACAGTTCTTGTTTTCTCAGAAGCAGTTCAATCAATCTTAGCCAAGCTGTTTGTTGGATATTTTTTTTAACATTACCCTAATGCCAAACACATTCAGATGTCAAAATAAAATAAGGGTGGAGATAAGGAAAATAAATAAATCTGATAAAATAAATCTGGTTATATAAACATGGTATATTCATTATCCTTGCTGCCAGGCTGACATTTGTAGGGCCTTCAGACAACCAAAGAATGTAGATAGATACTTGCTTTCAAGTAAATTTGTTTTGAAAACTTACAGGTTTAAAGAATAAAAACTATTTGGTTAAAAACCCATCTAATATAGTCTGAATGTTGAGTGGATTTAACGATTCAGTCAGAACATTATCCTGAATGTTGTGGAGGGGGTGAGATCAGATGGTGAAAAATTTACCTGGCAGGAAAAGGACAGAGGTGGCCTGAGGGGTAACTAGCAGTATGCAAGCTAGAACCCAAGTAGTACTCTCTTTTACCTTCTATCACCGCTAGAATTTGCTTCAAGAATCTTCTCTCTTAATATTCCACACCCAGTGTCCTTTTTCACTCTTACAGTCACTCTTTAGAAATAATTCAAAGCTGACAACACTCATGGCTTCTTCCAGGTTGCTAGTCGGAAAATCAGATTCATCATCAAGGTACAAATGATCTCACCACACATATCTCAGTCTGGACCTATGAATCCTTTGTTAGAACAATGTTTTCCTCATCTCACAATTTTTCTTATTCTTTGGTCATCTGTTTAAAGGTAGGTGAATTCCTGCTTTCATAGAATCACAAAAGTTGGAAGGAACATCTGGAGATCATCAAATCCAACCCCCCCCACCTGAGCAGGATGACCTAAGGCAGGTTGCACAGAAATGCATCCAGATGGGTCTTGAAAGCCTCCAGAGAAGGAGACTGCACAACCTTTCTGGGCAGCCTGTTCCAGTGCTCTGTAACCCTTATAGTAAAGAAGTTTTTCCTCATGTTGATGTGGGGCTTCCTGTGTTCTGGTTTGCATCCATTGCCCCTTGTCCTATCACAGGGCACAACTGAAAGAGACTGGCTCCTCCTCCTTGACATCCACACTTCAGATATTCGTAAACATCAATAAGATCCCCTCTCAGTCTTCTCTTCTCTAGACTAAACAGCCCCAAGTCTCAGCCTTTCCATCCTACATTTTCCACTTCACATGGAAAATACTTCCTACTGAAGTACTAAGGCAGCAAGGGAAGAAAACCTTCTTGTTTTCTTATCTCAAGCACTGGGGAAGCTTCTTTCTGCAACCAGTCTATGGGGTCAGTGTTTGTCATGCCAGAATACACGAGCTAGAAATATATGAAAACCATTGTGAAGAAGTATCTAACTGGAAAACATCATGATGGCCAAAGACTTCAAAGGCTGGAAGATTTCTGAGGTATAAGAAGCAGAATAGGAAGGAGTAGTTGAGTTAGAGAGACTTGGTGGAGTCTTGTCTAAGGCAGAGCAAAAACTGAGAAACTCCTGGAAGCCATGCAGAAGCAGCAGATAATGAAGACAGGAGGATCTAGAAGAAATGGAAATTAATCTGGGGGACAATGAGCAAACAGAAAGACCAATGTATAGTGAAAGCAGACAATGTCTTGCTGAAAGAGAGGACACTTTACCTAGCATTTACCTAGCATTTACCTAGTTTTGTCAGCAAAAAATTCCCAATACACAGGACATTCCTAAAATGCTTTGCATTTTAGTTGGCCATTAAAGGTAGGAGTAGGAATGAAAGCAGCATTTAGAATGTAGCAGAACACTACCATGAAACAGTTGTTGTCTCACATCTCTTTATAATTAACCATTTTTGTTATACTGAATACGCACCTTAACCTCCTGTCAACTACTGGTTTTTTCCTGTAGTTTAAGACATTACACTCTCCTTTCTTTTAATATAAATTAGGCCAAAAGGTTCTTTATTGCTGTTTATTATCATTATTCCTAATTATATAATGAAATATTATCCGTGGCATTTTACTGTATGTCTGCTCAAGTAGACCAGGATTTTCAGCAAGGTCCTGTTTAGACATTGAGAGAACCCAACAGTCATGTTTAGTAAATCTTATGTTCTGTCAGAAAAAGCAGCTTATTACTAATGAGATGTATTATGTTATTCAATGCCCAAATAAAACTGTATTTCTGAAGTATGCATGCCTGGGGCACAAATCTGACAAACACTTAAGGAAGAAAATGTTGTCCAAAGAGACAGTGATTAACAAAGACCAGTTGGGGGGAGGTTGTTTCCACATTCGAAAATACTGGCTTTGCTAAACTTATTTCTTGGAGTGAATCCAGTCTTAGAGAACAGTGTAAGTATGCTAGGGAGAGCTTCAGGGAACCAAGGAATATTCACAGGGTCTCTGCCTACTGGCTGAAGTGCCAACACCTTATGTGGCTGTGCTGCTGGAAGTAAAAAGAAAGATTTCCTCAGTTACTGAAGTGATATCTGGGCATCTTCAGTTTCTTTAGTTGGGGTTGAAGCATTAAAAAGAGCTATGGTGAACGAGCATCACATTTTGCATTACATTTGCATAACATTTTAGCCTGGCTGCACACTACGGACATGGCCTCTACTCAAAGAGGATTTGTATCATACAATTCACACAAAGCACTTCTCACAAGCTACATTATGGAAGAAAAAACATAATTGCTTTCATCCTCTGCTGGGCTACTAGTGGTAAAACCTAGTCTATACAATGAGTTCATGCAGCTTTCTCACACCTTGGAACAGTCACACCTACAGAACTGATGGTACCCAGAGCTAAGCCTCTATCACCTAATCCTTCCTTGTGTAATTCCACATCAGTAGAAGTTGTTGCGTAAGAGTGGTTCAGAGACTTCAACAGCAACTAGAAGTGGGTGCCCAGGAAAGCCAGTTCTATGTGCAGATATTGAGTAGTTTACTTCACCCTTCCCACTTCTACTCCATTTTATTTAAAGCTCACCACAACACACCTTGCAGGTAGCGAGGAAACACAGAAGAGCACACATCACAGAGAAATTCAGAACATAGCAGAAATACTTTGGGAGAAATACACAGTTAGTGTAATTATAGATAATATTTTCAAATTACTTCCATGTAAAAGCAAAAATTCCTACAGAATTTAAGAGAAATAGATTTTTGTTACATTATATAGCAGTTACAGAAAAGTTAATCAAGATAGAAAAATACTATAATCTCAGTTAAAATATAGAAATATACATTATTCTCTCCTATTGAATTCCTCTTAGCAAATTCTATAAAAATGGTCCATGAAGGTTCGTAACTTTGTATTTTCTCCTACGTTTCTGATTGCTTACAGACTATTCAAATATCTTTATATATTCCAAATACAGATGTCATTTAGGTTTCTGCTTGAGACTGTTTTTGTTACTTATAATCAGTCAATTCCATCATACTGATTTAAATATTTGCATTGATATGACAAGAATTATAAAAATAAATTAAACCATACCGTAATCTTAAAACAGCTGGCATTTCATTTGGCACAACTAAAAAAACCACAGTAATTATGTTTTTGCAACACAATCGATGCATTCAAATATAAGATGATTTAATAGATAAAAACATTGTCATTAAATGGCCTTATAAAGGCAAAAAAATGTTTAAGCCTCAAGAAAGGGAATACAGTAATACTTGATCCAGTCTGGTATTGCCCAGCTATAAGAAGGAGCTGACCTTTGGAATAATCAATAGGGAAAGCAGTCTGAGAAGAGCATAAGCTACTGGAGAAAGAGTAAGGAACAGGTTGTGCCTACTTGTGCTGCTTTTTGTTGTTCCCAAATAAATTAACCTTAATTGAGAAGAAGTGCTGTTACATACTTTATGACACTCTGGGTACGTACTTTGAAATCCTATGAGGCCTGGTTTAAATTCAAATTAAATCTAAACTATGCTTAATTAGCATTGCTGTAGTTGATTTAGCATTTTCTGTTGTAAGGAAGAACATGATAGCTTACAGTTTTGCTGTTTTCAAATGTTAAAATATATGATGGAGGTGAAAAAGTGATTTGGTACATGAATGACTTCCTGGCAGGAGAGAATCTGACAGGATGGCATTTTACTAATTAAGAAGAGTGCTGGACTAACCAGATGGGAAAAATACATACTGGAACTTTTTTTTTTCTTTCTTTCTTTTTTTCCTCAAGACAATGTAGAAATAAACAAGGACAATGAAGGGCACGCAAAGAAGACTAGTAAGTAAGGCAATTTCCTAGCATTAAAATAAACTTGCACAAATCAGATAGTAACCAAATAATCTTGCTTTAGTCAGTTCAAAAATCAGGCAGGATCAGAAGCCACTGACATGAGCAAGGCATTTCTGTGCTTCAGACCCACTTCTAACATAAATGTACAGTGTGACTTCTGGCAAATCAGTGAGGACTGGATCTATATAGACATTTTAAGTTCCTAAATCCAGTATGGAGGCATCATTACGATCACTGAAAAAAATAAATTGAGGGGTTTAAGAGATTTTCCTTCTCCTTTAGAAAAAGGGGAGATAACACAAACCACACCAATGTTAAGAACAAAACAAGAAGCAAGCTTAAAAAAATCCTAACACACTAAATAACAGTGAGATTTTTTTTTTAGTTACCTTAAGCTCAATAAAGTTTCTAACTTCTATGCTGTAAGTTAAATTGCAACAGTATTAAAAAGATGGCAAAATCAGAAAAGTGAAGGCAAAAAAGTGGGATAAATAGCAAGACAGAATAAAAATATGTATTCTGGTAATACATAAGTAGCAAGACAAAGAGATCTGCTACTCAGTGGAGATAAAGGATCACTATAAATGGTATTGAAAAGGCTGATAACATTTTTACTTTTCTTCACTAGAAGGGTCAGACTCAGCTAGCTAAGATAATTAGTATTACCTGACAAGGTGAGAGAGTACAGGCTAGAATGGTAGCTTACATAAAATATTTTCAAACCAGCTGGTCTTGAAGAAATTCCTCTCAGAATATTTAGAGAACAGAATAAAGACATTTTGAGCCATTAGCAGTTATCTTTGAGAACTTGTGGAGAACATACGAGCTTCTAAAAGAATGAAAAAGGACAGACATCATGTCTATCTTTAAGAGAGAATGGAAGAAACCAGAGAATTACATACTTTCATTCTGAGAAAAATACTGGAGCACATACTTGAACAAGTTTGTTTAAAAGCTTAAGTTTCTGTTCTGTCTTCAGAACAGAAAACAGTCAGCCTGTATTTGTTGAAAACTATGGAAGAAAGTCTCAGCTGAAGCATATTGTCCAGTTTGTTCATTGTACCTTGTGGAAAGTGTGGTTCAACTGAAGAATAATTAGAGATTCAGAAAAAAAATCTGTAAGATAGAACAGAAGGTCCTTTGGGAGGCTGTGAAATCTTTATCACCAATATAGATCTTCAAAACAGGCAAACATATGTTAGAAATGGTTTAGGTAAAGCTGATGCTGCCTTTGGCAAGGATGGTATCTTCAGAGAGCTGGTTCTAGGCACTGGTAAAACAGAAAATCAGTCAGTAAAGCTGATGATTGTCAAAAACAGCTAAGTGGGAATGACCTCGTGCCTACTGTGCCATAAAACATGCAAACATTCTTAGAATGGAGGTTGGAACCTAAAGATCTTTGTGGCCATGAGACTGGAGAAATATAATCTCTGTGATCTGCCCTAAATAGTTCATGCAAAATTGAATTTTCATCTCCAAGAGACACGACAAGGAAGTATTCAGGACTACAGAGTATTACTCAGAGGTAGCAGCTCTACTCAAAGTCTTGCTTTTCAATAAGCCACATAATCTATGTAGGAAAGAAGCTATGTACCAGAGGCTGTACCAGCCTCCATGAAGCCGCTGGTACCATAACCCTAAATTCCTTTTGTGATTCTTGTCTTTAGCTACTCCACTGTCAAAAAAGTAGAAGTAAGTAGGTTGGAAGATACAACTGTATCAGGGTTGGACTGATAGAACAATATCAGCCCATTGACTCTGAAGAATTTGGAGAAGAAACTTAAGACCACTTCTACAAGGCCCAGGCCACAGGGTAGATCAAATCTTCAAAAAAAGGGATTTAGAGACAGCTATCAATTTAGCTCTACTTCAGAGTACAGATTCAAAGGTAAAGCCAAGACCCAAGGAAGGAAGGCCTCTGGTACTTAGTTTTCTTATTCCATATTAATCCAGTATCTATCACTTTAACTTTCCTGGCTTTATTAAGAGTTGCCTTTCTTTAGTGTCCTTTTTGCCTGACCTCTTTTTTATCTATAATGCAGTTGCTACTGTTGCAGGAAATGATTTTCAGTTCTCTGTAGAATTCTCCTATTTGTATACAATACACAACAAACTTCAGTACAATTCAAGAGTGCTTGCAGGTATGCAGTAACACTATAGCAATGGCCAAAACCTAGTCAAATAAGATTATTTCCAAATGCTACAGACAGAAAATAATGTGAGTAAAGTGCCATTTAGAACATTCTGTTCTAGGCCCTCAATGTGTATCTATCGAAGGGAACTGGTAATTAATACAGACAAATTAATGTAGAATAGCTTTATAAAAGCATGGCAGTTTTGAGTTATTTCATGCTTATTCAGATCTCTGATACCAGCCAAAATTCTCTTACATCTTTTGCTTCCAGGAAGCCAACAATAAATGGATACAATGCTAGAAGAGCAGGTGTGTTTTCACTGAGAGGAAGCAGCTACAGATATGAAAATGACTTAGCAGCTGGTGAATAAGAAGACTGAAGCTGTGCCAGACGAAGTGAGTGCATGTGTGTGTGCGCACGTTTGCCACTAATTATGCAAAAAGACCCAAACCCATTGATCATGTGTTTCTCTCCCTACTTCACCAGGAATAAATCTTAAAGAAAGTCATAATTACCACCTGTGATATATTTTCTCTATTAGTATTGAGAACACACAAGGAATTATCCTTTTTTTCTCTCTCTCTTTTTGTACACATATTCCTGTTTACGGCACAGTAAGAGCAAATATCATTTGCAAGAAGCTGATCTGCATTTTTGTTTAGCATATAGTCCTCTTAGCTTCACAGACAATCAAGCTGGATTCAACCAAGAACAATGTCAGCACACGATAAGCCACGACACAAAACATAGCTTACAGCTTGCTTTGCTTAAAGTTTGGGAGGATTTACCATAGAATTCAGCAGGCACAACTGCTCATTTATCATTAGCGCACACATATATCAAGAAATTTTACTTAAAACTTGAGCAGCCTGCCTGCTCAATGACTGCTCAAGTCTTTTTTGTTTACTTGGATATGGAATTTCACTGCATTAGTACATTGTAAGATTTACAGAAAAATTCATCTGAGCATCTTACTCACATCTTACACCCCAATTAGTCAAGCTTAGACCAACCAAACTCTCATAGGATGACTATGGGTAAGAATCAAGAAAATCAATCTGTTGGAGTCACAAAGTAATTTTTTCATTTATAAATCAATTTTTAAATTAACATGAAGGGCTCAAACAACTATATATCAACAAGGAAAAAACTGCAGAGATAGAATCATACAAACATACCTGGGCAGCCTGTTCCAATGCCTCATGATTCTTTCTGTGAGGAAATTTTTCCTAATATCCATTCTGAACCTCACCTGGCACAACTTAACCCCATTTCCTCTTGTCCTATCACTAGTTAGCAGGGACAAGAGGCCAGCACCTGCCTCACTACAACCTCCTTTCAGGTAGCTATAGAGAGCAATGAGGTCTCCTTTCAGCCTCCTCTTTTCCAGGCTGAATAGTCCCCGCTCTGTCAGTCTCCTCTCGTAAGACCTGTTCTCCAGATCTCTAATCAGCCTACTTGACCTTCTCTGCACTCTCTCTAGCACCTCAATGTCATTCCTATACTGTGGTACCCAAAACCTGCACACAGTGCTAAAGGTGCAGCCTCACTAAGGCTGAGTAGAGGGGCAGGATCACCTCCCTGGTGCTGGTCACACTACTCCTGATGCAGGCCAGGATGGAGTTGGCCTTCTTGGCCATCCGGGCACACTGCCGGCTGTCAATCAACACTCCCAGGTCCCTTTCTGCTGAGCAGCTCTCCTGCCACTCTTCCCCAAGCCTGTAGCACTGCTGGGGGTTGTTGTGGCTGAAGTGCAGGAACTGACACCTGGCCTTAATGAAACTCAATACACTTGGCCTTAGCCCATCAATCCAGCCTGTCCAGATCCCCCTGCAGAACCTCCCTACGTTCAAGCAGATCAACACACCCACCCAACTTAGTGTCATGTGCAAACTTACTAAGGGTGCACTCTATCCCCTCATCCAAATAATCAATAAAGACGTTAAACAGGAGCAGCTCCAGCATATGTCTCCTCAGAGACTTGTCCCAGCTGACAGCTATTTTCAGGTCAGGGAATTTCTTGAGATCGATGCTGCCTATCACTTTAGTTTCTCTGGGTGAAACTCTCAAGTATTTATTTGTCCAGTCTCCCCTTGAATACATAAAAAATTTTCGCATCCTGAACAGTTTTGACAAGAAGTTCCACAGGTATACTAACACAGGTCCATTAACGTAATAACTTTGCACCAACACCCGTCTTTCTTTCACCAAAACTTTGGAATTTTATGAGGCTACAGAAACAAAAATAATACCATGGAATCTGTGATCTTGCTGCATTACATAGCTCCCCTTTTTGCAGAAGAGAAAAGAGGTCTTAAGATCCCAGAAATGAAATGTGTTATATCAAATGCATCTCTTCTTTGACTCTTACTTCACACTGACAGCCTGAATAAAGGCTTGGGATCAAACAACATTCAACAGTGCAAAGGCTTCTTAAATCAATCATGTTTTCTTAAATTATATACTGAATATAGTATAGCTCTAGCTAAAACAGCTACCAAGATTTTTAACAAGGAACAGAGGGCCTGTGTAATGTAGTTGATACCAAAATATCTCACTTCTTCACATTGACAGGTCTAAGGAATTAATGCTTATGTGTAAAATCTCTCCCAGAGAGGTTACCAAGTCTCTTCCTTCAGAGACATTTAAAACCCTCCTGGACAAGGTCAAGAGCAATCTGCTCTAGCTGACTCTGCTTCAGCAGAAATGTTGGACTGAATGATACTCAGAGGTACCTTTCAACCTCAACCATCCTGTGATTTCATGATTTTCTGTGATTTGAAGTGTCTATTAATCTCTTCTGAATCTAAAAGAACTTGAGAGTCACTAGTTCAGATGTAGATTTACACGACACATTTATATTGTATCATCCATAACCTCTTTTTTTTCTTCTTCAGTGTTACTGTCCCTCATTTGGTAAATTACTTGGGCTTTCTTAGCCTAGAACAGAGACAAGCAAGCAAGTAGGATATACACTATTTAAAAATACAAGGGAGACTTTCATTGGTTACCATGCACAAATCATGATAAAAATTCTGCAAAGTGTCCAGCTGAGGACTGGTGTGCTCATCACCCCATTGAGGTGCCTTTGTTGGCCAGCAGGTGACAGCAGGGCATCGGGTAGTCCCCATAGCTCCATCCAGCAGTTCCTCAGCATTGCCTAGCTGCTATTTGCCCGAGTAAGTAATGACAGGGTGGGGCTGAGACTGTTCTGCAGCACCATGGGTGGCCCAGATGAGAAAGGTAGGAAGGGGGCAATGTTGGTGCAATGCTTGCTCCCATTGGCATGTGCTCTCCACCCCCAGTGTCCCTGGAGTTCTAAGCTTTGTGGTTGTCTGAACTCTAACCTGAACAGTACTGGTGGTGTGGGGCTGAGGCCTCATTCCCCAGCACTGTGAGCAGCCCAGATGAGAAAGTTGTGGAGGAAGCAATGCTGTTGCAGCCATGCTCCCCTTGGGATGCCTTCTACAGCCCCGGTGTCCCTTGAGTTCTTTGTGGCTTTGTGGCTTTCTGAACCCTCATTTTCTTCTGCTTAAAATTAACACATTTTGGAGAACACTGTAAAGGTACAGGAAAGTAATGGTGTTTCATTCCTAAAAAAATACACAGCAACTGCATAACATATTTTATATACTTATGAAATTTATGTATATGTCTGTATATATGTATATACATATAGTTTATATGTTCATGAATTTTATAAAACTGCAAACTCACATGTGTGCATCAATTAAGTTAACTGTTCCCAAGAATGCAGGGTTGCCTGTTCATGCATTGCTCCCTTTTCATGCAGTGTAACCTCTTCCCAGGGTAGTGAACCTCCAGGGATCACCGACATCACTTAAAAAATAAGGAAAGTTGCACTGGGTCCAAAGCGAGTTTGCAGGCTGTTTCTGCTGAAGTGTCTTCTTCAGAGAATGACTGTTTGCTTGCAGTTGCATTTAAGGAAGTTCTTCAGCTGACTGTTTCTCAGTGGAAGTTCCCAGCTAATATTAGTCATAAGCAGATGTGGAGAATGGCCTGTCTTCTCCCCACACATAAGACTAAGTACTGAAGTACTGAGCTGCATTTCATAATCCTGCTTACACTCCTCCCAGGCAATATAAAAATTGCTAATATCGTTACTAAAGAGGTGGGAAAAGGAAAAACCCTTGGTTTCTACACTTTGTAAAGACAGTGAGTAAATTATATTTATCAACTTCACATATACAGAAAACTACAAGATGAGCTACAAACTTTATAATTGTACTAACACTGTTATTTTGTTGCTTATAGTGCACCAGGTCTGTATATCTGTACTTTGATTATATATTCTTTAGTTAATTCCTGGAACCCAGGTTTTGTCTGTTACAACTTGTAGGCAAAACATGTAGCTTATTGACATTGCACATACTAAGGTTTCCATAGGCTTACCAACTTACTCTTGTTGGGAAAAAAAACATAAAAAGATTCAGCCTCATGTTCCTTCTCAGTATCGAACAACATTATTTGGTCTAAACTAATCCACAATTCTCCTCTTCTGACCAGGAAAGGCATTTCAAGCGCAAAACACACTTTTTTATGTTGTTAAAACAAAAGCTATTGAAAGAATGGAAAAACCCCTTAGAGTACCACAGGCCCTTTCAGCACCCAGCACCGGCCACACATTTCTTTGGAATCAGAGTTTAAAAGTTCCGGAAAAGGTTTAACCATCTGACGTGAGCCACCTAGTGTCTGAACGAACGGCTACATTACGAAGTTGCAAGAAACATTTTAACCTCTTTCTAAAAACTGGTGGAAGACAATTCGTATTTATAAGCTTAAAACTGTATAGATGAATCAGATTTAAACTTTTACTGAACCAGTCTTTTGACAATTGCTGTACCACAAGCATACCTTAAGAGTAACCAGTTCCTCCAGCACAGTTTAATCAATAAGCACACTGTTAACACATTTTACTTACTAAAGAGTAAGTAAAATTCCTGTTAAACTATCATTTTGAAAGTAATGCCAAACATTAAACTGTACACAGATAATGTGAGGTATTTAAATAGATGGCTCAAACCACTTAGGGCAAACTTTCAAATCTGCACTCTGAAAAACATCAACTTGCTAATTCCACCCCCTCAAAAAATGTTTCTAAGTATAATTAATCTAAGTAAGACTCTCTCTGAGTCTGAAGACAAAGTGAAACGAGATAATACAGACATGGACCTCTTCACCACCACTCCCAAACTCTAGATAAGTGTTTTTAAGATTAGAAGATTCTTAAAAACTTAAACCATTTTTAACTATGCTGCTATTTACTTGTTCTTCCTGGTTATCTTGTGAAGAGTACATATAGGAAAGGAATTCTGCCTTGACATAAAATGTGAAATTTTTATGCAGGATGGAAATACAAAAAGTTGTTATTGGAATAGTTGCAGGGAAGGAAATAGAGACTGAAGAGGATGAAGCAGAAGTATCGAGAAAAAGAAAGTAAGATGAGAAAGAAAAGAACATAGAATAATTCACTATAAAGGAACCACTCCAAAAGACCGAAGTTAGAGATCAAAATAGCTACACGACATAGGTTTTATATTATTTTCACAGGTATTTTTCTTTTCTTCTATTCAAAGGGTTGGAAGTCTCTAAGAACGTCAAGATGGGCTACTGTAAAGCTTGTAACATACATCTTATTGTATTTTGGGAGGAAATGTAGCAAAGAAAAAAACACTAAATAATGAAGATAGAGGAAAGAACAGCTTCTCATGTGCTTTATGGTGAAAGAATATTACTGATAAAGTACTAAGAGAATAATTCATGTGATTTGAAGTCATATTTTTAGATGGTTGTCAGTTTTGCTTTGTCAAGTTTGAGACCTTCACAGCAAATTTCATTAAGTACCTTTCTAGAATTTAATCAACAAAATTTTGTTTCCAATAACAACAACAAGGTGTAATGACAGTGTTTTAGAGATGGTATATGTGTCATGGCTCTACTCAAATTCAGGTAGCCATAGTCTTAGTCAATACATGTTTATCATGAGATAACACCTACTTGTATTTTTCTGCATATTATCCCATTATAAGTACATTATCAGTTGAATTATATTTACAGTCATTGATCTGAATGTAAGAACTGCAGAATTTATTTCAGTTACCAAACCATCCATTACCATTTTAAGTGCAGAACTGTTTGGCAAGACTGAATAAAAACTAAAAATACAGAATTTTTAAAGACCTGGTTGAATTAAACATTAACTTGGTATCTCAGACGCTCTGTCTCTGAAAGAGGAAACTGAATCCCTCTCTTGGAAACATGTTAACAGAGTAAACCCTCTCTGAAACATAATAGTTCATAAAAACCTCACCTAACATTCTTAAAAGTGGATAACCAGGAAGTATGTTTATTGACTCATTAAACTATCTACCTGTAAGTCTCTTTAGTCTTAGTACAGGCTAATACAGATCAAAATAGTTGTTAAGACTTAGCAGAAAAGGTAAATTATAACAGAAATAACCTTCAAAAGACTACAGAAAACAACACCTGGCTACTCGTCCTGTGGCTATGTTTGAGCTCAAGTCCTCAGGTTTCCAGGTCCACACACCCAGGGTAAGGAAAGTTGCCTTAGTTGAAATGCAGGTTCTGATCTGTGAGCTACTCTAGCAGATGAAACATCACAGCCCAACAGCGTGGCTATGTTCGCTGGGGTTCAGGGATGGCTGAGGCTAAGTCAAAATATGTACTGCTTCTTTGCTGCTGCTTCTGTGACTGTACACTGTGCAAGTATGTAAGAAACACCTCATTTTCTCCCATCAACTCCTACCCTCCTACACACCTTCAGGAAAAAGTTGTACTCATTCATGTGACCTAAAAGAGAAAAGAGCGTGCAGCAGTAGCAAAATTAAAACTGTGTTTCCATTCATTCTTATCTACAAAATCCACTGCCTGCATGAATTAAATGCAGGAAAATATATGCCACCTTAGTAACCTACCAAAGTAAAATGCCCTCTAGACAGAAAGTGGCCTGGGTATTAAGAGTATAATTATGTTACAAATATAAGTACTGTTATTTACAAATCACACTGAATCATGGAAAGACTGAAATAGGAAGGGGGGTTGTGGAAGTCGGAGCAGCACAGGCCCCGCTTGAGGGGGGTGCCCGGCTGCAGCCGGGCAGAAAAGGCATTGCAAGACAGATGGAAGAGAAGCGAAAGACGCTCATCGTTGTGCGGGCCCGGAGAGGCCAGCTTTGTGCTGCCTCGACGGCGGGCGGCAGCGGGAAAGGCGCCGTGCC
>NW_009952974.1:8163525-8191734 GCF_000747805.2 Chaetura pelagica
GGGAGGGCCGCGGGGACAGCGGGCTCGCTCTCGGGTGGCGGTCGCTGCGGCGGCGGCCAGGGCTGCCTGTGCGGGAAGTGACAGGGCAGGGGAGGGGGGGTAAAGCCCCGACTCTCCGATAATCACCGCGCTGACCGCGCTACGAGTGTTACTGCTGTTGTGGTATTAGGGGCTCCAACTGGGTTTTCGACTCTTCCCACAGTAGGACAAAGCAGGAATTTTGTCCATTAGACAAAAGAAAAAAGAAAACCAAACCTGCAAGGAAGGTGCAGTGAGCTCTCAGTCACTCACAGATCATTATATCAACAGGTTTCTAGCTCCCAATATGATGGCCGTGTAACTTACAAAATATTTTCATTGAAGAAGCTGTTCTGAAAGCAGAAATATGTAGAGAAGTACTTGGTGGTGGATGGCATTTGTGTTCTCATATGAACCCACGAGAGGTAGGCATGTGTATTATGAATTAATGTGTATATATACAGGATTATCTAACACTTTACTTTTTCATAAATTAAGGTGTTTTCTGAGGCCCTATGAAGACTCAAAATGTGCCTCTCTAGTGTTCTGTGGAGTTGAGATTTCAGGATGTACACAGCATTATGTTGCTGATCTTTGTGTTGTGGTTTTTTTTGGCATTTGATTCAGAAAATTCATATTACTGTCTTTTTTTTTTACCGCCTGTATCACAAAAATGTTTCTCATTTGAAGCTAGTATTTTAAGAGCATCTGCAGGTGTCATACAGTTTGTTTACTTAAAGGTTTGTCTTAAAATATTTGCTATACCCAGTTGTTTTCCAGTGTTCAAGTCTTTACTTACAGATGAAATCCTAGTTCTCATTGCCATAGCTTCAGCAACACAACACTCCCAGGTGCTCACATTTGCAGGACAAAGATTAGGGTTGTCAAATTTAGGCTGAATATGTTCCAGTTGCTGTCTGGATAAAGCATACCTAAGCCTGACTAAAATAGTGGGGATATTTATTTTGGGGGGTTGTGTGCTGGTTTGTTGGGTTTTTTTTTTCCTTCAAACTGGATGTAGAGAGAAGAGTAAATGACAAGGAACAGTTGGCAAATTCCCTGATAAATATTGATGCCTATGGAGGAGAAGCCAGAAAAGGAGCCAGTTTTTCTAACTGCAAAGAGTTCTGGCTATGAGATAGAGAACATAAGAAGCAGTTCTTTATTCCAGCAGCAGGCAGTTCAGGGTGTGACTACAGAGTAGTTTAATCCAATCTAAATCTAGACTGCTGCAGTCCTGCCCACGGCAACTCTCATGTTCCCACTGCCTCCCTGTGTTGGTAGTAGTGCTCCAGCAGCCTCACAGTGAGCCATCTCCAGTTTTAATTTTGGGGTTGTTTCTTTAGGGGGGTTAGTTTTGCTTTTTTGAGGAAGCAGGGAGCACACTGTGTAGCACAGAAGTGCTAGTACCAGTAAGTGGCAAAACAACATGGCCAGAGATGGGGAAAGGCAGGAATATCCTTTTCTGTGGCAGTGCATAGACTTATGTCACTGTTACATAACCATGACTTCATGTTAAAATTTCTAAGCCAGTGCTGCCATTGAGCACAAGTTCTGTTGGCCTTTTGCTGATGTTTTCTGCTGCTGTGCTGGCTCCCTTGGCTTATCATGCTGGTTGAAGTGGTCTGTGGAGCTGATCTGCATTAAAACTAGCACAGCAAAAATACCTGTAGCACTTAGTTGTGGGTACTACTTACAGCAAGGCTGCTTGCGCTGGAAGAAAGGGAAGGGTGAGATGGAAGCAGAAATGAGTGTCTAGGGCCAATTCTTCTGTTTACAGTTCTGTTACAGTGTTGCTAGTAATGACTTTTATTGCCCCTTTCTTACTGCATGGAGTCTGGATTTTAGAGGGCTAACAGTAAATTAGCTGCCATTTTCCTTATTTTTCTCTACTAAGTAGAAAATCAGGTGCACTGCTACAATTTTGCCTGTTGGATCAATTACTTTTGGTACTAGCAGTCCAGATAAGAGCAAAACTCTTTGTTAATACTGCCAGTCTCAATCAATCACTAAGTAGAAGGCTGGAAGTTAGATACAAATTTTACATACTGTTTTTCAAATTGCTATTTGAATTTGCATGAATGAAATTAATGCCTTTATTTTCTATCAACTGTCATATGGAGCTAAACCC
Source organism: Chaetura pelagica (assembly GCF_000747805.2). Classification (NCBI taxonomy): domain Eukaryota; kingdom Metazoa; phylum Chordata; class Aves; order Apodiformes; family Apodidae; genus Chaetura; species Chaetura pelagica. Next base: position 8,165,675 of record NW_009952974.1, read on the forward strand.
TATTCCCTCTGATAGAAATTGAACATAGTCTTTTAAATCCACTTGCAAGTTTTTTAAGACTCTGAGAGCACACTTCCAATCACTTTCAGCCGTAACAATATCCTTCTGCAGTTTAGTACCTGCTCCTGCAGCCAGTTGTAATATCTGATTTTATTAATTGAACTACATAAAACAGTCCTTCATTTGAAACTGAAGAAAAGCCTGTCCATTTATTTAAAGATGTGCCGCAGGTATTATAATGAATATTCCAGCTAGTAGAGGCATACTCTTTGGCTGATGAAGAAGGTGGATAAAGTCGCTTGCAATGCTTTAAGATACTCTTCATGGAACTGAGAATATAAACTACTGGGGAAAAAAAATTAAAAAATAAACCTCAAACACAACAAAACAGAAAAAAACCCACTGCCTTTCATATGAAGGAGTTTTGCACAAAACTTACAAGATTGAATTTCAGTAATACTTGTTATGTCAAAGGATCTTGAAATTATTCCAAGCAGTTAAAGAATTCACATTGCCACTATTAAAGTACAGCCGTGCCAGAGTACAGATAGAGTGGCTTTTGCAATACACACATACCATTCAAACGAAGTTTGCAGAACTAAAAGCGACGACATCCGTACACTACTCTGTTGCACTTTCTAGGAAAGTGAAACCACATTTCTGTATTCAGGCTCTATGATATGGAAGATACTCAAGAGCAGAAAAACATAAAGAAAAGCTTCAAGCTGCAATCCTTAGAATTTTTACCAGAATCTAAGGAAAGTTATCCTCATACCCTTCTTACTTGGCTAACCCTCTTCTAACTGCACCACTTTCATTAATAGTGTTTGTGATTTATGCACAATCCTAGAAGATAGTAATAGATTACAGAGACTGCCCATACTGTGTACTGTGATGTAACCATGCTTTAAGTGTCAGGAAAGGAGATATGAATTTTTATTTATTTTTTTTTTAATGCTGATACTTTGGGATTTGGAGTTCTGTTGAGGCTTTACTAACCTGTCTTCTGCTATATTTACATTATGATAAATTTTGATCTTAAAATGCTTGTAATATTACTACAGAAGTAAGGAACCTGTGTTTGTGATGTTCACTGTCCTATGTTTGAAGTCTGTGACATTTACTAGTGTTGTAGGCTTATGTGTCAAAGTTCATGAGCTGTACTCTCAGGAACTGTTATTGAAATTGTTCACAAAGTATAAAAAGTTGATAGTATTGTGTGAATACTTGCTAATTCTTACCGGTTTGTATTACTGATTTTTAGATGCAAGAAGTCTCTATTCACTTTGTAGTGTTGCTTGCGTTGCCATTTTTAAATATGGCATAGAACAGGATAGGTCCATGTGACCTAATGTTTTTGAGCGTTTGTCTTTTTATTTTCTAATGCCAAAAGATGAGTTCTGTTTTGGTTTGGTATTTACACCTCTTATTTCACAACTGAGTAAACATTAAACTGTTGGAAATGTAAGAAAATCAGGTAACTGGTGATCTGAACCAATTTTAAGTCTCAGACCTCAAACACTAACTACATATATATTTACACATTCTGTACATTCAGAATTTGATTGTTAACCTACTTCTATTTGTCTTGTTTAAATGCATCTCTGAAAGTAAAATTAAATGTTGAGGTAAGAAGAGCTATAGTTCAAACTATTATGCGAGTTAATGCTCAAACATACTGAACATATTACTTGAATTTAATATTAATACAAGCCATGTTATATATGCTTTTAGTTACATACTTGTGTTTCTTAGCATTCTCTCTTTTTTTTCTTTTCATTACTTTTCAGGTCTGCTAACTTGACCGTCTTTTCAGTGATGAAACTATATTGGGAATTATGGACAAAAACATTGGAGAGCAGCTTAACAAAGCTTATGAAGCCTATCGACAAGCATGCATGGATAGGGACCATGCTGCGAAAGAACTACAGCAGAAAGTATGTGTTGGGTTCTGAATTGTATCTTTAAAGCCATCCTTCCCATGGAGAATTGTGGTACATGTACATTTCAGCTTCACTTTAGCTATGCACACTGCAGTACATCTGTTAAAGTTGGATGAAACCAGACTGGCACACTGCAGGGTAACTCATTAAGTTGTGAATGTAGTTGGTGGGTTTCAGGATTATGACCTTTAATTTTCTTTTGTAGTTTTAAAGGTGAGAAAAGTGCTGTTTGTTTTTGTAGTAATGAGGTCTTTTAATGTAAAGAGTAGACTTGTATATAAAATTTATATAGCTTTAATGAAGTACTTTTTGAAATTTAAATAGCTTTATTTAAAAATTACTTTTAGAATTTTAATGTAAATATCTTAAATTTTTTATTGTTGTTGATAGAAACATATGCCATATGAATTACTGCTTTACTTGATAGAAGTGTCAAAGACTAATATGTTAAGCACTGTGCAAGCTACTAAGACAACACAGTTTGTGTGTTGAAACGTTTACAGCAAACTTTCAATACTTACTCTGATAATGTTAAGGGTTTTTTAAATAATCATCTATAATAATGTTCTTTAATTTTGAAGTAACAGAAAGATTTGGAAGACATTCTGGCCAGTAAGGAGCACCTTTGAATTTTTACTTTGTTGTAGAATGTACTACTTCAGCCAAAACTCTTCTAGGACCTCTCATGATATATGCCAGCATATTGCAAAGCTATCAGTTTTGAACTTTGTCATAATTTGTCAGTTTTGTTATGCATCTTCTGCCCAGTAATGAAACCTCTGTTATAGCAAGGCTTGAATGTTTTTGATGCTACAGGACTTTCTGATACTCCCGTAAAACTGGTAGGCTGGAACTTTGCTTAGGAGCAGATGAATCATACTTTGTGTCAAGTTATGGAAACATTAGTAGAATTGGGAGCAGGAATAGTTCTACTAGAGAATATTCTGATATCTGGGCACAGTCTTTCCATTCCCTTGCATGGCAAAATAAACTAGCCAAGGCATTGCAGAACACGTACCAAGTCAGTCATGGGGTGCAATCATCCGCTGTGCTATTTGTGTCTGTTGCAGTGGTGCTTGTGCAAATCTGTATCTAATATTAACGAGCATAAGCAGTGTGTCGGTCAGTACCTTTGGTGCTGACATTGCAACTAACTTAGGAAAAGGCAACACATTTTAGAATGTTTGGGAATATTTAAAATTGTCTTTTATGATGAACACTTTATTATTTTAAGGAAAACCAGTCTTGTTAATCAATACTCCTGGGTCATCTAAAGGTACACAAAGGAAACTTCTCCCCAAAAAACAAGACAAGTAAAAGGTCATGTAGCCTTTCTAAAGTCTATCGAAGAAAATAATTGAAGTTTGTGAGATCATTAGTGTTATGTGAACTAAATGTAAGATTTTTCTGTGCATTTTGTCTGGTTCAGAAATTAAAAACTAAAGCCTTTCACGTAAAGGATTACTACCCATTCAAGTCTTTGTCCTAATCAAATTTCAGTAGTTGGATTTCACTATTTCAAAAGAGATCAAACATTTTTTCAAGAAGAGTTCATACTATAATTAGTCTGGTGCATTTGGTTTGTGTTGTTTTTCCAGTTTTTTAATCAAACTCCTGGTTTTCTAAAGACCTTTATACAGTGCTTTACTCAGTAACTTCCTCTGTTCATTGTGTGGCCTTCACACATTGTTGGATTGTCCACAATTCTGTTGTTAACAGTTTACTACTTAAGTTACCGATAGGCCACTTGTTTTGCCAGTCTCTAGAGCTGGGAGCCATGTCAAGCACACAGAAGCCAGAGTCATCTCAGCCAGATGGTGTTTGATACAGATGGATGGTTGGTTGTCATGCAGATCTTCTAGTTGGTAACTTGTTGCTGCCATCTGACTCAAGGAATAATTTGTGCACACTGGCTGTCAAAAGCATCTTCTCTTCTGTCTGTTTTAGCTGTCATGTCTGTGCTCTGTACAGAAGTGTTGACAAGACATTGCTGTTGTACATTTTCAATTTGGTTCTCAGTGATTTTTCTGCTTCATGAGGTCTCTTATAGCTGCTGGAGTGTACTGCTCTTTGATCACTTTTTTTTTATTTTTTTTTTATATATATACTCTCATAGTATAAATACTACATGGCCTTTTGAAATAAATTTTGCTTGGAGATTTTTCCTGCCTGCTTTACAGACAGACACCTTGGGCAGCAGGGGGTTGTGCAACTTAAGTGTGACTGAGATTTGAGAATTAGATAGCAGCACAGATAAACTATGAATAACCATGAAAACAGTACCTAGTATTGTTCCAGGTCATGACCTGTTCAGTAATAGACATATTTTTAATTTAAAAATAAATCATAATTTCAGGAAATTAATTCCTAAAAGCTTCCTTGCTGGGGCTTCACAAGTTTTCTTACTTAGTTTTTAGCACTGCTATAACTGCAACATTAGACATGTGCTAGTGAAATAGTTTTTTTAATATTAGCATCTTCCTGCCACCTGACTGCTTGTTCAATTAACTGGCTGTCTAACAGTATTTACACACTTTGGTGAAATGTGAGCAGTCATATTAGGCTTAGTATGCCTAGATGAAGAATGGGGCTGCTTCCTTGCTTCCACCCCATCCTCCCCATTTCCTAGGTTAGAAAAACAAGTCTACTGCATTCAAAGGAACAGGCAAAACTGCTGTATGGAATAAGCAATGTTATTGTTTTCCATTTAAAATATTTTTCAAAGTCTTTATTTATATAATTTATTTTTTAGAAAATATGGAGGAAGAAAATTACATTTTTCTGTAGATAAACTAAATTATCAGCATTCTGAAGTATAACAAAATTCTAATTTTAAACCTGATGTGTTTTATGGCTACAAATTAATAAGCATATACTTAAAAGGTATCTGTCCTTTACACCTGCCACATTTGAAACAGTTACTGAAAATCAGGATTTTATTCCTATAATAGTTTTTCTAATCAGGGCAGTCTGAAAAACATGGATTTGTCGTAGGTGACTGTAGTTGCGTTTTCACACAGGTCACACAACTACAATTATCTGTAAAAATCAGACTTGCTTTTTATATGCCAAATAGGAGACCCCTAGGATATCCCCCATAGGATAAAATTAATGCTGATTGAATTATATTTGCAGACAGAAAACTACATGCAGCAAATACGTGAACAGCAGGAAAAGATAGAGCTTCAAAATAGCATTATTGCAAAACTGAAATCACAGTTAGCTGCTCTGAATGCTAATAGAGGTATGTACTCCAGTTTGCACATTACTTCTTTTTATGCTGTGTTGCATTGACGAATAGTTTTGACTTTGTTGCTTCAGCTTTTATAATATACGTCTCTCAAAGTAGTATCATACTTTTCTGTAAACGTCAGTTACTGCAAATGTGCAGTTTCAAAATCTATGCAACACTTCTGAGGTGTGTCTGTCCTTTTCAAGAAATGGTGGAATTTTCTTGAAATGTAGAACCTGCTACACTGAAGCTAATAAAGGTTATGAAAATATAGGTTCAAATCCTTCACTAGAATTAAAACAAAATTGTTACATATTAATTTTACAACTATTTGTTAATATGTTGAGCTCAGGTTGTTCTAGATGCGAGTGCTATGTGCCTTTTATGTTAGATGAGTCTTGTAATGCTAATCTTACTGGATAACCAAAGCTTTATAAGCAAGTAATTCTCTTTCAAATCGAATAGTCATTGATGGATAATTTTCCACTGTTTGACTATATTACATAAATAAGAGAAAAGAGTCAAAGCAAACGTGTTAATCTGCTATGCTCATTAAATATTTATTCACGCTAGCCTAACACTCCTGGTTTTCGTAAATACTAGTAAAGTGGTTGGCTTTTATTTTTAAGAATACATATATATGTTCTTTATTGCTGGTTTAGTCTTGCATCGTCTCTAAGCATAAAATTAGGCTTCTCTTGGTTGTTTAGTATGAAGCCTTGCTCAAAGAAAATAAAGAAGATACTGTAAGCCTAGTTCTTTTAATCTTCCTTGTTCTTAAAAGCTGGCTGGTGAAAAATGCAGTGACAATCAGCTGCCTTTTTTTTTTTTTTTTTTTTTTTTTTTAAGGAAATGTGCATCCCTACATTCTCATCCATGAAGACATTGAAACCTCCAACTTATCTTTCAGCCAGCTCTCTGAAAAACTGAATATAGCAAAGCAGAGAGAAAAACTCTTAAAGGTATGGTCACCTGTATTATGTTTAACATAGATCACATTTATGCTGTGATTATACAATGAGAACCTAAGGAGATAAGTGAGATTTTTACTCGTGCCTTTGAACGGTGCTTCATCTAATACAAGATCCTCACCTGAAGTGCATGACCGTTATGCCAGTGCGGTCTGCTTAGGTGAACTAAACTGCTATCTTTGATCCTTCCCAGTGCAATTGCTGTTTGCGCATCAAGCTCCCTAGTTTTCATCCTAAAGTAGGAACTTACTTGCTTATTTCTTTCTTAACCTGTCAAAACAAATGGTCAAGAAGAGGCTTTCTTTTTTCTCTCAGAAGAGCTTTCCATATTGCAACCAATATGTGTGTTTTTGCAAGAAATGGAGAATCTGCACTCAAAAACTGATGGTGTGAAAAGTGAACTATATGTTGCTCTAGAAATACTTATGATTTGTTTGGGTTTTTTTAAATAGCCTGTATTAATATGATAACTCTTCTGCCCATCTTCACTGACATTATACTGAGATTTTCACTACAGCCAGTTGAGTAACAGCAATAAGAGTAAATAAGTAGTGCAGAATAGATGAGGAAAATACCCTGAATGGATTTTGCATATTGAGCAAAGACAGTGACAGAGATGCAAAAGTGACATTGTTGTTATCCTAAGACATCTACTGTGGGTTTTTGAGAACGGTCTACTGACACAAAATCTCATTTTGGAATATGAATCTCCACAGGAGGGAACCAACGAGGGCCATAAAAAGACCCTTATACAAAACCAGGGATTTGATAAAAAAATAATTAATTTCAGGATTTGTTTCCTACATACGAGCTGTAAATAAATAAATTATGTTAAAGTCACATAAATGCAATTTTTAATCAGAAATGTTAATTTTAAAATCATTGGCTTACTGATGCTTGCTTAACTATCTTGAAGGAATCTCATATAAGACTAAGCCTTTGCCAACACTTTAATGTACTGTTACTAAGCTTTTCTATTTACACTCCTTTTTATTTTAAAAAAGTCTTTATATTATTTTTGTACACTAGAATCTCTAACCACAGGATGTCATTTCTTTTCTGATCTTTACATTTATTTGGAGTACAACACACCTGAAGGGTTAATTCTTTGATGGATCTGTACAGAAGATTGCAGGCATGAGAAGCTGGAATCATAATTTCAGGGGCTGCTTAATGGGATTTAAGTTATTTCATAGAATACCAAGAATTATTTGGGTTGGAAGGGACCTTAAAGATCATCTAATTCCAGCTCTCCTGCACCAGGCATGGACACTTTTCACTGGACCAGTTTGCTCAGAGCCCAGTCCAAAGCTATTTACCTTTATCTCTATATTTTTGTGGGGTCAGTTATTACAGTTACCTCTCAGCAATAGGTAGTTCCTCTGGATTATGCTTCATCTGTGCCATGAACAGAAATATTTCTGGTATAATTCCATGTAGAATCAAATATTAACTATACTGTCTGTCTGCATTTAAACCCAGGCACAATGCTGTACAAATAATGTCTTTTCAGAGAGGATCAGTTGAGATCTAAACCCGTACAAAGTTTGGTTGACCCAGCCTACTCTATGTTCCTGTTATTGGGAATGTAGCAGTTCTCTTCTTATAAGTGTTGAGAGCATGGAGCTTGAGGAAAACATGTTTGACTGGACCAAGGCTTGCTTCTGCACAGGCACATGGATATCTTTACACCATCTTTCCCATCTAAGACATATCCTAATGTTTGGTGTTGTGCCTAGTAAGCTTCTGCTAACCTGGCAGGAGCAATACAAAGATGTCCAGCCAGCACAGCCAAGGTACGCACACTTCTGTTAGGTCTGGCTGTGTATTGGCTGTGCCATTCATGGACTGGCTGTGAGTGGAGATACACAGTAGTCTCTGTATACAAGTCCTTATTTTACTGAATAACATCAGGGGAGGAGAAACATATAGCACCAACTTCCTGTTGAAGATGACAGAAAATTAATTGTACTGTGATAAATGCTTTGTATGCTTTTATAGCAACTGCCAATTTTTGCACTTTTGTGCAAAGGAAAAAAAAGGACCTGATTCTTCACAGGATAGGTGGTCAACCAGTGGAACTTCCTGCTTCAAGGGAAAATATTACAACTTCATGTAAGGGAAATTTGTTGAGAGTGAATAAATACCTAGAAACTTACCAAGAAGGTCTGAGAGTTTATTAAAGTATCATTAATGCCTCCTGTTTTCTTCTACTTTTCCCTAGACATGGTATTTTGATATCTGTTATATCAAAAATCCATCATCTAGTCACTGACACAGTATAGTTCTCTTGTATCCAATTCAGTAAAGTAATGGCTTTTTCAGCTATTGAAATTTGGAAGCTTGGATAGTCTATCTGAAAGCTTGAATTTTTCTAATAATAGTCTCTCCACATTCTGCTCTTAATCAAGTAAATTATGTCTACAGCCATTATCCTATACTGCTTTATTTTACTTCTCAACCAAAATTCTCGGGCTTTCCAAGTGTACAGTTTCAGATAAAAAATTATTATTACAGTCTTTAAGTTAAAATGTTGCTGATAATTACTTTCCTTCCCTGAAACTCCAGAGTCTCTCCCGTGGCTGGAGTTGCCTGGGTTTATCGATACCTACTGAAACTGTCTTTTGCTAAGTCCAATGGCACTTCTCAGTGGGCTGTATAAATCCTGGATTGCTAGATGGATGGTTAAAGCTTAAATTTCAGAGGTTTAAAATGAGGGAGGGGTTAGCTTTTCTGTGTTTTCTAGTAGGTTTAAAATGAGGGAGGGGTTAGCTTTTCTGTGTTTTCTAGTAGGTGGCCAAACTTGTGTATGTTACCTGCTGTTGTCAAATTCTGTGACCAGCATGCCATTAAATGCCTTTTGGCTCTTATTTTTGCTTCTTGTTCACATTCATCTTCACTGAAAGAATTGAATGGGCCAGGTTGCCTTGGTAGTCTGTACCGAACTATATACAAGATTTTTGAGTCCTTCTTAAGGAGACTAGAGAGATCTAAATTGCTGTCTTTTTTTGAGTACACCCTGGCTAAACTTTATGAACTAGGAAGAATTTGGATCCAGTTACTGTTGCAGAGCCAAAGCTGCCCAGCAAAGAGAAAACCTTAGTAAGTGAAAATAGATAATATCAAGTTAAGCTTCTCCGGCATGCTATTTTTAGTACAGAGTCAGACATCAGAATCCTTGTAAACTCCAGAAAACATGCTGCTAAAGTCAATACCTGTGACAAGAAAACATACTCATGTTCATATTTTCCTGGGTCAAGAACCTTAGTATTAAACACTGTGTGGAGTCTGTAGATTGGAATTTCTTATGCCATGAAAAAGAGAAGGAAACTATATCAAGAATGAATGATGCACATGGTATACAAAAACGTTCATCATGCAATAAATGTTTAGATCTTTTTTTGTGCAGGATGTAAGCAGAGGAATGGCCAATGTATGGTAGTTAACTTTATGCTCAACATGATGGTGCTAACATGACTTAGATAACTAAGAGCAGCTACTGTGTGGAGTTGTATGTTCCAGTCAATGCCAGCTTCTCTAGTGTCACTTTGTTTCCTATCTTTGACGCAAAGAAAGCGGTACCTCATTATTTTATGCTAGCTGACAATTGTATGCACTTAACTGTTCTTTGGTGCTGGTATGATGTATGCAGTAGGATTAGCTAGGCTCTGCTACCTGAGATAAGAAATTCTGGTACCAATAGCCTTTTTTCTTATTGCTTTGTCTGTTTAAGTGATCTCTACCCAATACTAAATAAGAGTTTGTGGTTAAACTGTTAGAAGTTACAGTTAATATTCTCAGAGACACAGTAATTCATCAGTTGAGCAGTATTTTTCCTTGAAACTATCTAACTGTTTATTCTAGGAAGACACTGAAACAGGCCATTATACCAGACTTCAGGGAAAAAATAAAAGGACTTGCCTTTGTAACAGAACAGTCTGGGGACTGACTGGCTTTGAACTGGAATCTTGCTAAACAGCAAGCTGAACATGAGCCAGTGGTATGTCCTGGCTTCCTTGGCTGTATTAACAGGATTACAAGTAGCACACCCAGAGAAGCAAGTATCTCCCACTACTCAGCATTTGTTAGACTCTGTCTTAAATACTGCATCCAGTCTGGGGACCTCCAGTACGGGAAAGATACTGATAAACTAGCGTGAGCTCAGCAGAGGCCTCACTGAGATTTCTGGGGACTTGAGTACGTACCTTATGCCGAGAAGCTGCAGAAACTGGACCTGTGTGACCTGGAGAAGAGATGGCTTCAGGGGAAACTAATGGCTTTCCAATACCAAAGCTGAGGTTATCGGGCAGATGGAGCTAGGCTTTTAACAGCGGTGCATGTCAAGAGGATGGAAGTACAACAGGCAATTGAAACATGGAAGGTTCAGACTGGACTTAAGAGAAAACCTTTCATCATGAGGACAGCCAAGCATCAGATAAGGTAGCCCAGAGACATTGTGCAGTCTCTATCATTGGGCAATTCAAGACCAAACTGAGTAACCTGATCAGGCATCATAACTGACCCTGCTTTGATAAGGAGTTAGGAGCTAGAGAACCCTTGAGGTTCATTCCAGCTTGAACTATCCTCTGGTGCTGTAAAGCCTCTCCAAAAGAAAATATATTGATCTGCTCATAATACAGACGTAACTTCTTTGCTGGATGATAATACCAGCATGTGTAAAAGATCTATTGTGTGGCCAGGTACTTAACTGAGCTGGCGTGAGCTGGTGTGACATACGTATTTGTTACGGCATTAGCTTTATAAACTTCAGCCAGTTTATAAATATTACCATATTGTTGCAAGCACCCAAACTCAGTCAGTATTAGAAACTATAAGATCATGAAGGCCTGAGGAGCTGCGTTACTGAAAGATCCCCAGAGGTGTAATTGTTTCTCCAGTGTTCATCATGGTGTGATAGCCTCATGGTACGTAAGAATGACAATTTACATCAGTGTATACTGATCTGCTTCATCGCAACATTCTGCATGGCTCTTCTCACATTGGTTCCCAAGGAGCTTTTCTCACTACTTGCTTAAATCTTGTCCCCATTTGAGAAATGGAAGAGAACTACTGGCCATTACTGCAGTGCTCCCAGTTATCTGAAAGTTTTTGAAAGACAATGTTACTTGGAGCTGCAGTAGTCCCAAGCAGATAAGTGATGTGTGTACAGACCAAAGGTGTACTGCAGGCTCAGTGAAAGTTATTTTACTGTCCTTAATATGGAGCTGTTCTTTAAGGGCAAGTGCTGTCTTTGACATAAGCTTTTTCCTCAGTGTTTGTACTTCCAGCAAGTCATTTTCAAAGGAAAATGCAGGAGAAGCTGTGCCCCATCGGTTCTTTAAATGGGAAATGGAATTTGACCATGGAATGTTCAGATGAGATAGAAGGAAGAAATTTGTTACGATGAGGGGGGGGGAAACACTTGAACAGATTGCCTAGAGAGGTGGTAGATGCCCTGTCCCTGGAAACATTCAGGGTTAGGTTGGACAGGTCTCTGAGCAGCTGATCTAGTTGAAGATGTCCCCACTTAACTGCAGTCTTCTTGTTTGGTTTTTTTTTTAGTTTTCTTCCAGAATTATACCTATAAAATCTTTATATTCTTTTTTCTTCTTTGCTGTTTGTTTTGGGTTTTTTTCATCTGCTTCACTGGATGTATACAGATTGTACCCTGTAAGAGTATAGAAAATGTTTTATGATCAGTCCTAGAACTACATATATGATTTTCCCCACAACCTGCCTTAAGTGCAAAGCACGGAAGGAGGGTTAGGATTAAGGAGTTTTGCTGTAGTAGAATCATCCCAGACAATGTTTTGAACCCACTGAGCAGAAAAGGCTTAATCTGGATCCACGTGGGTGTGGCAGCCATCCAGCCAATTACTTATCCATCCACGTGGTTCATCTGTCAAATCCATGTCTTGTCAGTTTGGAGACCAGGATGTCATGTGGGACAGTGTAAAATGCCTGGCACAAATCCAGGTAGATGACATCAGTTGCTCTTCCAATATCCACCATCTCTTTATTACCCATGTAAAATTAATGTAATAAATAAGACTGACCCTTAAGTTGCAAAAACTTTATTTGGCTTATTCCAAACTGTTAAATAGTGATATTCCACAAGCCTCAATTCTATCAATTGTACTGGTGGTTTTAATATTATTTTCTAGGAACAGTTAGAAAGTGAGAGCATGAAGTTGAAGCAACTTGAGGACAAAAGCAATCAAAAGGCAAGGAAGCTTATATCTATCATTTCCAACCAAGAAGATAAAATAAGAACTCTGGAAATCAAATTGAAAGAATTAAATGAAGCACAAAAGGGTATACAGATGCCAACATATAGAAGGGAGGTAAGATAAGCAACCAAATAGAGATAAAATGAAAAAAACAAACATTTGTAAATTACTACTGCTTTCAAACATACTTATGCTAATTATTTTACGAAATTGGTGTTAAATTTCAGCATTGTATAATTACTATGAAATCATTACAGTATATAACACATAGGGAACACCAAACTATTAAATATGTATGTGGTTTTTGTGTGTTAATTATTTTATGCTATGTCATTAAAATGTTAGTATTTGTGAAAACTCCAGATTGGCATTTCTGTTTTATAACCTTCAGTTGGAAGTTTTCACCAAGATTGAGTTGATTTTTTCATTTTTATGCCACTGTATTTTTGTTACGGAATAGCATCCAGAGTGCTGTTCTGTCCTGGGATAGCCAGAGTGCAGTCATTCATATATTTTAGCTAGCTAACTTAAAGTGAACATAGGTAGGGGTAGGAGCACAGCAATATGTAATTTGTTGCTGTTACACTTCCCAAGCAATGCTTAATTTACTGTGGCAAGCATTTGTAACCCATGTCGCTAGGTATAAGGCAGCTCAAATATGTGTCTACAGGAGCTGCAGTTGCACTTCAGTCCAAGGTAAGAAAAACCTATGGTCTCTGTGTCTGTGATTATAAACAATCAGCTGATTTAGCAATCAGCTGATCAAGTTCTGTCTGATTTGGAGCATCTATGAACTTGAAGTGTGGTTTAATGACTGGTTATTATCAATACTTTGCTTAATGCCTGGCAGATTTAAAACTATGTAATACTAGAGTGAACCACACGGTGGTAGTGAAAGTTAATAACTTACTTAAAAACCTGCTAGAATTCCTGACATATTAGCTTTGGCTGTGTTCACTGAAAATTTCAGTTAATAAATTTATTTTTGAGAGCTAAAATACCTGGATACCTCACTAACTAGCTTATACACAATACATATCCTTACCTTATACATGATTGAAACAGCAATATTCTTAGAACCAGCTTCCTTTCAAGGGAGTATGAGCAGAGGAATGCCACACTGAGTTTCTAAGTTGAACTAAAAATAGGAATTCACACAAACAGTAAAAAACTGCTTTTTATTATTTTGTGAATATTTTGAGAGCTTCCAGAAGGACTACGTGAAGGATCCCATGACATCTTTATTCATATCAGGATGAAGAGCAAAATGAATATGCTAACCCGTGATCAATATTTTCATATTTTGCTTCAAGGTGAAAAGTAAGAAAGTTCTTCCAGATAAGCCTGAATTATCTTTAGGGATCTCTGGTATTTCTCCTATGCCTGAAAGGTAAACACTTTCACAGCATTATTAAAATTGCTTTTAATTGTCTTTTCTGCTATTAAATAAGACCAGCTATTTCCCTCTTTTCTACACAATGCCTCAAGAAATGGCTGGGGGGAGCCGCAAAGGTCAAAGAGCTGATTTGGGTAGGTAATAAAGCCAGCAACTATGTGAAGTCATAGCTGGGGCTTTGCAAGTATTTAGGTGTGAACTGGGAGGAAGAAAAATAGCAATTTGATTCTGCAGGAGGTTAAACTCTGCATGAAACTGCAGTGGCTGTTAATGCTGGGTTTTGAGTAAGCATTAGCTCCCTTGGATTAACTCTCTTCAAAACAAGAATGTACAACCATAATGGATTAACTCATGGCAGCAGAGCAGAGGAGCCTGCTGCACTGCCAGGAGGTGGTCTGATAGTCAGCATGAAAAAATAATTATTGACCTGATCCATCCTAAATGAGAGAGTTTGAAACCAGGTTTATCTGAAGCCAGCCAGCTCTTGCTATGACCAAAGAACTAAAACTAGTATATTTCCTAACGGGAAAAATACTGACCAAAGACTTAGGTTTGCATTTTTCAGAGGATGAGTAGTAATACGACATGTAACAGTTTTGCTGAGGTCAAGTAGAAGATTCTCTGAAGTAAGGCTAGGAGAGTATTAGGGAAAAGTATCAAATTCTTTCTGTCTTATACCTAGGCATTTGCTTTTGACATTTGCTCAGACAAGCTGGGTGAACTACATGGATCTTTAGTCTGACTTTCTACTGCTTTAGGAGAAGAAAGAGAGGAAATAAGATTGTGATGTAATGAAGATCTTTTTGTCTTTATTGATTCATATCTAAAAAATGAAAAACCTTTCCTTGTCTTCTGTCTCCTCTCAAATATCTCCCTTTACTGTTTTCTTGGAAAGAGGTATGTGTCTGATAAGATTACTGGTAATCTTACATTAGTAAGATTATAGTATCACAAATGTCTAGCAAATTAAGATTGATTCATTAAATCATATGTGTATTTTAAAGCTCCAATTGGAAACTTGTGCTGAGCCTTTTTAAATTTCTTATTTATCAAAACACCTGAAAAATGGTCAGAATATGTTAACAGTAGCAACTTTAACTCCTTCTCTAGTTTGTTTTTTTCAAATGAGAAACAAATAGACATTTGTGTCTTCAAAAAGAGAAGCACAGCAGAAGTAGGAACACAGCTTGTGACACTCCTGATTGCTATATGAATAAGCAATAAAAAGGAAAACAATTCACTTGATTAAATAAAAATCCTTTTTGAACTCTTTTGATACAAAGATACAAAAGAGAACAAAAATTCATTTTGTCACCAACTTCACTTTTTCCACCTTTATATTCATTTTATAAAATCTATTTTACTGTGCTTAGAAATATAAATTACTCAGAAGTTCATCAAAATTTCACAATGGAATGTTATGGATGCATCAATAACTGAATAGCTTAGTGCCTTTGGGCAAATAGAACACCAGTGAAAACTGTTTTTACCATTCCTCAGTGCAGATAACTAAGTATCAGATGTCCATATGATACTCTGGAAAAGTTATTATGTAAAAAATCCATCAAAATAAAAGGAAAAATTGTGTGATACTGTGTAAAACAGAGAAGGAATGAGTTCACAAGCCCCTCTCCAATATGTCAGGCAGACAGAGAAGGAAGGAGCAGTAGCAATGCTTCTGAGTTTCTTCTGCAAAGTCTGAAGTGCTTAGAAAACAATGGAAAACAGTTAATGTTCACAGCAGCAGCATCTTATTTTCCTAGAAGGAGATAAAAACAGTACCCTTATGAAAGAAGCTGTTCCAAAAAAATACCTGAGGGAACTGAAAGAAATGTAAAGGCTGGATTTTTTGGCAGGGAGGTCCTTGCAGGGTCAGGCCCTAAGCTCAAATGTATGATAGAACTAAACTGTTCTTTGACAATATTTTCTTTTCCCTTTCTGCTTGCTTTTGCTGAGGAGATCAAAACTATGTATGCATATGTTGAGGAACAAGGTATCCAACAAAAGTATCTTACATTATTGTTTTTTCTCTGATTTGTGAGTGTGACTAGATTAGAGGTCACAACAAGCTGAATTGGTTGACTCTTTAATTTATAATTTTTATCTTCCAGGGAGAATCTGGAGACTATTTTCCAGGACATGAAAGAAGAGTGTCATCGAATATGTATGCTAGCCAGAGAACAAACAAACCAACTGTGTAAATTTAAGATAAAGCCAGAACCTGAAACTGGTAATATCCTACTTAGGCTCTTATTGTGATTCAACTGTTTGAAAGCTTTGCTTTATATTTGAAAATACTGTAAATTACACATACATAGAAGTACTTCCACTGTTTACCATCTGCCTTTTTCAAGTCTGTTCACATGGTGCTCAGTATTTCACCATGAAAATGCACCGCCAGTTTTGGCATTCTATGATGAATGCTCCAAATCACATGCTATAAAAGACAGTCATCACATCAATGGCTCTTGTTTTGTCCCTTGGAGTGAGAGGCGGGCACTTACTACATGTGATATCCCATCATAGTTTGTGAATGACAGCACTTGCTTGCTTTTAATTTAGCTGTCAGTTCAAAGTATGTCTGTTATGAATGTCTCTAGCCCCATATCTGTTAGAGCAAAACTGCCGGACTGAGAAGAGTCAGAGGACTTATTTTCCAGACTTCCTTGTGCAGACTTTTGCATACTGCTTTGTTAGACGAGACAAGAGCTTAATCCAACACTTCCTGAAAACAAAAGAAAGGCTTGCCTCTTGTTGCAGCTGAAATCCTGAATGTCCTGTTCTGCTAATGCTTACATTTAATATAATGTAAGCTACTATAGGTATTCCTTCCTAGCTTTTCTTCACAATCAGACTCTTAAGTGATTTCCAAAAACACCGGCCATGCTTACACAGTTGACGTAAAAGATGCCGATTTCAGCCCTTGTTCCTAATTTAGGTTATACCATTACTGAAGTCTTGTTACATGAAGGGGTAAAGAATATCTTGTGGCTTCACTTTGCCATGTCTGAACTGCATTGTTACTGTACACTACTGAACTTTATTATGGGGGATGAGCACTTGGCAACTTACTCCGGACTTGATTGGTTTTCCTTAAATAAGTGCCTAATGTGCAAAAAGCTATTCATGATAGATGTAGTCACCTCGATTTCTGTTACTTCTGTGGCCCACATGACTGCAAAATTTGAGTGATGTCAGGCAGCTTCTGTACTATAAGTGTGTACAGAAGTTATTCTCTCACCTGATGAGGAGTAACCATGTATATTATTACCTGTTTGGCTAATAAAGTGCCAAAACCAAAGAGGGGATTCTCAAAACAAAGGGAAAATATGGCCCCACTTCTGAATCATTATTGAGTTTAAATATTTACCTAATCTGGAAACCAAAGGGAGTTTGATACCTGAATACCTTCTAAAATCATGCTTATGGTGCCTAGCATGTTCTTGGCACCATGTGAAATGGGTTTGATTCCAGCTTCTATTTCTGCCAGAACACTTTACAAGTATGTGTTATGAGTATAGGACAACATAATTTCCAATAAAATGAAAATGTTTATAGCCATAAATCAAACAAATAGAATTATTAGAACAGAGTTGTTTATTTTTATTTCTGTTCTGATAGATTTTGTGTCAGAGCTAATGTTTGTGAAAGAGAACTACACCTCAAACTGATTTTAAAGAGGAGAAAAAAGGTTAAAAAGTCAAGAAAGATAATCAAAAACCTCTTGGGAAAAATATCTCAACACACACCTTTAATAACTATACTTCAGTGGACTATTTAATGTTTTCTTCATTCTTTCTTCACAGAAATACAGTTTCCCATGCCAATACAGTGTACTGATAAAACTGATGAACAAGCAGAAGAGCTTTTTAAGCCTCGGGTTATAAAGGATATAAATAGAGGTGTATCATGCATCACATCTATCACACCAAGAGGAGTGGGCCAAGATGAGGACAACAACTCTGTAGAATCACTTTCTAAATTTAATGTCAAGTTTCCACCTACAGACAATGACTCTGCTTTCTTGCAGAGCACTCAGGAAAAACCAACAGTTCCTTGTACTGGTATAGCTGAAAACATGCTTCAAGATTTTAACCTGGAGCACAGAGACCAATTGGAGCCTAACTCATTTGAAGCTCATGGAGTTGATCTCATGACCTCAGCTTTACGAAGCTTAACTACTGTTGACAAAACAAACCCCCCAAATCATGCAAACATGCCCATAGAAAATATCCGTGACAAAACATGTTTAAAAACAACAGACACTGATTTCACATTTTTACCTAAGCACACAAACCAGAGTATACCTGAAGTAATTTTTTCATCTTTAGAAGCTGCTGGGACAACTGTCAGAGGTCCTCATCAGGTATCGTTCTCTAAATACTGTACATTTCAAAAAATGTTTAATGATTCAGACAACCACTTTGCAAAGATCTTTGAGACAGGATTAATATATTCTGTGAGGTATATCATCAGTCTTTTTTTAAGACAGTGTCTCTTGTCAGTTCTTCCTGATACTGAGGTTATGTGTTCAAGACACTTTGCTAGTGAAAGGGCAGAAAATTAAGCAGATGCAAGTACTGGATGTGCTTGCACAGATTTAAGTTGATTTAGATATTAATTGCTTCTATATCTATCTCAAAGCTGTCATTATTTGTAAGTTGCCCCCTTAATTGCTTTATTTCCACTCTTGATCTCAGCTGAATAGGGCACATAATTATTTTAATTTCTTTTAATGTGCAGCAGAGAATATGACAAAGGGACTAATTCAAAAGCTGAACAGATATATACTTCACTGTGGAAAAATTACCTAGTTTTTATCTCAATATGAGGTATAAAAAGCACCCTATGCTTCCTCTCTAAGAAAAGTTAAATCTTTTCTCCGTAGTTGAAGCACTCAAGGAGGAAAGCATATTTATTTTTTTCAGATTATGGGAAGTTCACTAAAATAATTTCTTTTAGTTTTATGTAGGTACTTTGAGCTTGAATTCCAGTTACAGCTAATCGAAGTCCATGGGAGGCATGGCCCAGTTGCTGTAATGCAGAAAAACATTTTGGCAGGTTCTGACAGTCACATCTGAATACTTTGCTTCTTTTGTGTAACACACTGACTCAACTGAAATTACTGGAAAAATTATTATGGACCTTTATAAACTGATTTTTTTACCTTTCTGTGGCTTTCGTCACACCTTGTGAGATGACAGTTTTTTCAAGAATAAGCAAATATATTTAGCAATTCTGTGAAGGTCAATTGGTATATTTTACTATTTACATTTATGTGGTTTTGTGTTTTATGCTAATTACAAGGTACATGTAGCAGAACAGCTTTTCCTCTTAATTTGGCCACTGCATGACATGAAAAAACAGCATTTGGAAAGTATTTGTAGGACATTATAGCTCTGATGTTTTCTTCTGCTAAAATGTGCCCAGGCTAGTTTTAATTTTCTGTTGCAAGTCAGTTTTGGATGAAAAGTCTAAAGCCTGAAAAGTTTGCTGTTCTTCATAATTTTATTTTAAACTATAAGCCAGATTTTTCAAAATGTATTTTAAATATCTATGTGTAACGTAGGATATCTCAATTCTGTATCAACTGACTCATCTCAGCTTTGATTGTGCTTTATTTTTCATTGGATCCTCAGTTAAAGTTGTGACTGAGTTAAACAAATGAAACCATTTATTTTATCACTGGTAGAATTCCTGTGGAGCTGTGAAGCGTTCACTCCATTGCCTGTTACTATCCTTTTTCTGTATTCCCCTCCAGCTTGTTCTTTTACTAGTTAGTCTGTGTATTCGTTTTTCAATAGATGGCACCCTGCATTGTATATTACAGCAAGTGAAACAGCTGGTATGTGATTATAAATCGATAGAGGAGTATGCAACTTAAAAAGTAGAGAATTGCAGTTGTACAGCAATAAACCCTTGATTTGGTCATTACCATTTCTGCAAAACAAGGAAATTAATTTGGAAAATAAATAAAATAATTAATTTAAAATTTAAATTACCTGCTTTGTGGAGAAAAGGTAATAATGCTAACAATTGGAGAAAAGAAAGGCAATGGTGAAATGTTTCAGTATTTCTAAGTCATACTTAAAATAGCACTGTAGCACATACAGGACATTGATTAATATGTTGTATCTTATCCAGAAGCTTGTTTGAACAAAGCCAGTATTAATTAAGAAACCATTAAATATTTATCTGTGTATATCAATACATTTAAACATTCATTGCCTTTTTTCTACCTTCAAAAGAGGTTTTAAGTATTTTTCCCAGTGAACTGGACTTGGCTTTAGAGTTTTTTCTGACCGTTAATTGTGCTAAAGATTTTATTCAGATATATATATGTGAATTAAAAGAGTACTGTTGTTTTAAAAGTTACTTGCATACATGCCCTTTCGACTGCATTAACTTCATTATAAACTTGTTCTTAGTAGCTTTACTACCTTTCTAAGGGGTTGCTACACTGCTTACAGCTTTTGTCATCCCTGCTGCTGATGAAGCTCCAATCAGAAGGAATTACATACCTGACCTTTTTTTTTCCTAATGTAGATAAAACTTCCAAGTATTTACTACATATGTTAACTTATAAAATGGAAAACCCCATAAATGCAATAGATTTGGCAACAGTAAGTTCTTGGAACTGCTCTCAGTTTCAGTAATAAATTTAGCTCTTTTCTTCTATATAGATCCTAAATGTGAAAGCTCAGTACTGTTTTCCTAGGATGTAACTTTTAAAAAAAACATGTGACTGAAAAGAGCAGCAGATTAAAATAAATATGGGTATTAGTGGACCTAGGATTTTTAGAGAGTACATTTAACTGAGACTTGCATATAGATGCATGTGTTTATCAGTATTCACAGCTTGAGGGGGTTGTTTCTACCAAAAATATTTCCAAGACTGTTCATGATTTTAAAAGCAAAATGCTAGCCTATTGTTCTTAATCTGAATATTAATGTTTTAAGTGGAGCATCCACTTAAATATAGTCCTACTCTGAAAAGCATATTGAGCACACACTGAACACTCATAGAAAGAAGTGGAAGTTAAGTGCCTGCCTTAGTGGGTTGCTGGATGAGTACTTCCCCTTGTTGTGTGTCCAAGATTAGAAATCTTATTATGTCCTTTGTGGTGTTTTTACAACACTGTTTTATATTTTTTTAAATGGTGCTTTACATCATAAGGTACTAAAAACAAGTAATTCTAAACACATTTCTATAAGGCTGTGTAAGTGTGTCAAAGTCTAGATAAATTTAATATGCAATTTGCACCAGCAACATACAAAAAGTAGACTCTTTGAGCTGAAAAAAAGTAGTGTGATTGCACTTCATTACTAATTAGTCAATTTAATTATATGGATTGCTGACCATAATGAAAGACAGTCAATCTCCTATTGCTATCTGATAAGCTCTACACTGTTTAAATAGGGGAAGGACAGGAAATTGACTCCAAGAAGTTTAGCTGGTTTAAAAACAAGGCTTCACCACTATGAAAGCCTAGTAACTTGTACAGTGAGTTACCATGAGAGGAATAAACAATAGCTTCCAACTATTTAGTATAATGAAATCTGAATAAGAGCTGAAAATTAAAACATTCGGGTAAGTATCAACAGCAAGAAATTGAAAACTTCCAAAGAAACTACTTCCTAAAGTACTCTTTCTTGCCTTTCCATGTGTGAGTGAAGCAAGAGTGGAGAAATCTGAGCCAAAAAAACCTGTAGGGTGCTCTGCTCTTCTAGGTTCCATCCCCACATAGAGCTTATACCAGCTTGCTGCCATTCTGTCTACTTTGCAGTCACAGCAATATGCATCTAGTTTTCAATTTGCTCAAAATCTAATCATCCTGGCCATATAACATTTTATCTTGTGCTGCTAATCCTGAAGTAATTAAATGTAATTTTTAACTTTACTTTGAAAACTGATAGAAGACTTTTTGATTGCTAGTTAATGTGATGCTCAATAATTAGTGTACACTCTGACTTAAAGTATGTATCAGTCCCTTTAACTCCACTGTCAGGTAAATAGATATGCTGGCTTTAAACTAACTAACTCAGGGACCAAGAGCAGCACAGCTGCTGAACCAAAATTAGCATAGTTTACAGAATTGCCTGAACACGTGGATAGGTATTCAAATGGTCCCATTGAGTTTGGTGCTGTTATGGCAGAAGGAAGCCCAAAACAGATTTAAGAAACATTTACACTAAAGGCAGTCAGAGCAAAAAAGTAACTTAAGCCATATGACATTGCTCTAGTCATTTTGTAAGTAAACTAAAAACTACTTATGTATCAATAAGAATAGAAATAAAACAGGATTAATGTTAACTCTGTACAAGAAACACTTCATTCTAAAGTAAAAATGTGTTTTCTCATTTCAGTTAAACAGCTATTATGTACTATGACTTCTGCAGTAAAATACTAGAATCCAAAGTTACAGAAAAGCCTTAATGTTTATCAGACTGTTTATCATAGCAGTATCTGTCACTAATAGATACCAAGGCATTCTAAGTGTTTGCAAGGATAGTATGTTTATAGAACTTTAAAAAAAATCAAAGTCCTGTCTTGCTTTTCATAAATGAGAACTCTCTAGTTAATCTCTGGCCAGGCATATGTAAAGGCCATCTAGTCTAAAGAGACAGATATTTTTTAATATATAAATATAAATCACAACATACTACAAACCACATTGTAAGCACAGCAATAATAATTTTCTGGTTTTTTCAGCTCGTTTGGCAGCCTCAAGACAATTATTTGCTGGCACAAGCTTATACAGACTCTGAACTGAATCAGTGTGGAATATGTGAATTCTGTCGAGAAGTTTTCCCACCATCTATAACATCTAAGGAAGATTTTCTTCGGCATCTGAATTCCCACTTTAAAGTACAGTCTTAATATAAGATAATTCAATGGATCACTGATTTTGCATACATTTGACTTATTTTATTCAATAGATATACTAAGAATTTAAGAATTAAGACTCCTTACAACGAACTCATGACTGAAATTGTTTGTCAGATAAGCACATTTTTAATTGTCCTTTGACAAGGTAAAATGAAACTGTAAGTCACTCAGTACTGTAACTCACATTATTGCTTGTTATGCTTCTTGTGCTTCAATATTAGCTTTGAGAGTGATGTTAAACACTTTCCCCCTCTCCCCCCCCCCCCCCCCCTTTTCCCAAAGTCATTACTATATTTATGAGTGTAAACTTGTAAACTTGCAGGATTCATGCCTTAGTCTGGCTGGGGAAACTAGTGTAATGCTAGGATTTTTTTTGTCTATATCCAGTTATGTGTTTATGTTCTCCTTTAAGTAAACAGGAAGAGAAGTAGGCTCTCACTTTTCCTTTCTTTATAATATTTCCAATTTTAATTTACAATAGTGAACTTCTTAATTCAGATTGTTGTAAAATCGTCACAGTAACTGAATGCCAGGGATGCCAACATTAGGATAGGCTTGTTCACTAGTAACATAAATGAATGGTTGACTTTCCCCCATTAATTGCTTACTATAGAGAGAGTAATCAAACACAGTATATAAATGACTGATTTGCCAAAATATAACAGTAGCAAATACATGCATATTTGTTAGGTGTTATTAAAAATAATTATTTTGTTTATGTACCTTTCTAGCATTAATAATTAGTAAAAATATTTTAATGGGAAAAGGTTATATTAGTAGGAAACACAGAGTGAGAAAACTTTCCCTAAAACTAATATCAATATTATTTACCATTCCTTCTGCTCTGCTGTTAAGGATTGCTCAAGTCTGAGACAACTTTGAAAGGGGAAACCTAATCAACCAAATCTCAGTGACTTCTTTTTAACCTGAATATATTTAGTGGCTTTCTCAGTGCAGTTTAAATTCATGTGTAGTAGAAACATTGCATTCTGATGAACTTTGCACATTTTCTGGAGTTATTTGGATCAAACTAAAAAGTGGAGGGTTTTTACTAAGTAAATTAAATTATAAAGGATGACTTGGAGCTTTTTGCATTGGAACTGAATATAGGTTTTAGTCCTAATATTTTATAATTAGCATTAATATTTTCATAGCAGCAAAGCACAGTTTCTCTTTTTAAATATTTGTTTGCAGGTGACCAATTTCTGGAAGAATTAACACCTGCATAATTTTTAGAAATGTGATTTTTCTGCAGTTATTGTCACTATTTTAAACATCTCATCTTTGTGAGTGGCTGTCAACAGAGCATACTGTAATAAACAGCAGTGTACAGTGCACGTCTGCTACATGACCTGGAGAAAGAGTTTGTTACTATTAACAGCTCTCAACCCCCGCCGGTACCGAGAGCTGAGGGGGATACGTTCATCCCTGGACTCGCCGTGTGGCGTGTGAAGTACCTCCCCGGAGAGCACGGCTGGGGGTGGTTCCTTGGAGAGGAAGAAGTTCCAGGACTGGGAGGAGAGAAGAGGATTTGCACATCTCCAGCCAGCCTGACACAAAATCGACTTGTCCTCCCCACCGTGAATTTCGAGCTCAGGAGCTCACGTTATTAAAAGCTGATCAAACTGCGAATCATCTTTAAAGAAAACAGTCATCTGTTCCTCCCTGCCCCCCCTATACGCGAGCCCATTTTCCACATTGAGCTCTTCTGCTGGCAGGGAAGGGAGCCCTGCGCCGAGATCGAGTCCCCGCGCTGGGCCACCGGTCTTTATTGCTGGAGGCAGCCTGGCAGCCCCGCTCCGCCTGCAGAGCTGCAGCCTCTCGGGCAGACAGGGCAGAGCGGGGAAGGCTGAGGAGGAGGGAGGATGCGGGGGGGACACCGTTGTCTAAAGCCTTGTCACGTAGCAGAACCCACCCAGATCCCGCTACGAGATCTGCTGCCAAGTGTGGCGTGTTGGGAAGCTGTTTGATCTCGTGTACTTAAAACTATTGCTGCCTGAGGGTGTCCGGATAGGCTTGCCGACCAGACCCAGTCTGGTTTAAGAAATTATTGATAAAGAAATAAATCTCAGGCTAAGCAGTTATGAGCAACTTGAAGTGGGAGGTGAGTGCGGTCCCTGAGTGGGCCCCACTCATACAGCTTTCCCGGAGGAGGCTGCTGTTGCCAGCAGAGACATCTGCTTTATTACAGTCACTAGAGGAGGCTCAGTATTTCTCCGCTCCGCCCCCCTTCCACACAAGCTCAACTCGGAATCCAAATGGGAAATGCGATTTCAATAATAATTATTAATAATAATATCTGGAGGAAGGAAGTGGACCGTGAGAGGAAAGAAAAAGCAGCAGGCTCATGCCAAGGTGTTGTACCCAATTTCTCCTCTCCCAGGGCCAGCGGAGTCCCTGCCCAGGTAGCCCCGCGGCTGAAGCTGCTTTCAGGGCTCCCCGTGCTGGCGGTGCGCGACGCGAGAACGCCCATGCTTACAGCCCGTATTCGCGGGAACTCTAGTTCTGACTTGAAAGCAAGGACCTAAACCTCTCTCCCTTCGTTTTGGGAGGTTTCTAAGGGGCATGCTGAGCGTTAGGGCTGCTTCAACCTGGTGCAAGGGCTCAGTGCCGGCGGTCGGGTAGAACACATGTAGCTCCTCTGTCTCTCCGGCTAACTCGACAGCTGCTCGTAGCTCCATTAATTAGACTGTCAGTGCTTGTTAGAGGAGAGGAAAATGCTCCTATGACAGATTCCACGAGTCCTCTGTTTTTTAAGATCTCACAGAAATCACCAGAGCATTAACTGAGATCTCTTATTTCTCTAGAATCAGAAGTTCGCTCTGCCATCTCGCACTCCAATCAGAGCTCTCTTCCGACTCCCAGGAAACAGAGAATTCACGCTAAGAGGCTCAGGGGAAGTTACCTTCCTTCCCTGCCTACCCAGGAGGAAGTAAGAGTTTCCTGGCCGTGTGAACTAACTTTTAAAATCTCCTCATATTGCTGAATTTAACGAAACGGGTAAGTCAATAGAAATGCAGTCTTCGTTATTTGAGTGAAGGAGTCGCTCAACATACGATCCTTCCCCATCCGAGATAATATTAATTCAGAGGATCCTCAGAAGAGGCTGTTCCCCCTTACGAACAAAAGCACTGGAGGATCAAGCCGAGATGCTCCTACCCCTACCCACCGTTCACTCAGCAGATGAGACTCAAAGAAGGCGATTTCTTTTCCTCCCTACCGTACATTCCCCTTTCCCCTGCAATCATACAAGGTTAACGCAACAGAGGAGTTTCAATCCAAATGGCAACTGGGATTACATTAAAGACCAAAAAAAAAAAAAAAAAAAAAAAAAACAAAAAAAACCCACCAAAACTGAAGGGGGGGAAAAAAATAAGAAATAGGGAAAAACAAAAGAA
>NW_009952974.1:8192293-8198479 GCF_000747805.2 Chaetura pelagica
TGATGAACGGTGACAGATTGGCGCGGAGGAGAGGGGAGGTGTTAAAACAATGGAGCCGGGCTTGCGAGCGCTGCTGCATGCTAATCAGCCCGGCCTCCTTCCTTCCCTTCCTCCCTCCTCCTCCAGCCTGCCGCGACCCCTCCCTCTCGCTGGCCGCACGGCAAGCTCAACACAATCAGGCCCCTCCGCAGCAGGCAGCACAACGCCCGGCATAGGTGGTAACCCAGAGAGAGTCCCGGTGGGACCGCGCGGCGGGGAAGGAAACACCCGAGGGGATCTGGCAGGCTAGTAGGTATCAGTGGTAGATTTCAGACCTCGCCCTTGATGCCCAGGCTTCCAGGAGCCCGACAGTATGCATCCTCTCAAGGGCCAGAGGCGAGGAGCTCTTCGTACAAGTCCTGTGGGTTGATGTGGAGAACGGTCCGTTTTCTCCCCCCACATAAAACTAAATAAATCGTCGGTTCGCGACAGTTCCTTATGCTGACATCCCGGCTCTCTCTTCCCCGCAAGAGGACAGACGATAGCCGGCACGCAGCAGTGTTGCCTAGTGAGATACAACCTACTGCCGAAGCCCCAGACCAGGCCTGCAAATGTGAGGGAAATGCAGAAATGTGCCAGTTACTGACGGACTCCAGGGGCTATGTTGCCCTCTTTAGCTCAGCACAGTCATTAGGGTCTGGAATGCTAAACACGTTATAAGCACGTTGTATGGACTCTCTTCCTCTGCTGCTTTTTGTCTCTCGGATTGCTTGGCCTTGCAAGCGTGAATGACGGCACGTACCCAGTTTGCACCCAGCGAGGAGGTACAAAAAGGGCTGGGCTTCCCTCTGACCAGGAAAAAACGCTCCCATTTACAAACAGTGCAACAGGGTCCGCAGAGAGAGGAGAAATGCTTCCCGTGGGATCACTTGGCCCTAGCTTTCCTAGAAAGTCCACGCTGTGCGAGACTCGCAGGACAAACCCTAGTTCTGGAACATGAGCAGCCCAGCTACAGCGAGCACTCCACTCTGCCAGGGAGAAGCAGAGGAATGAGCGTTGGAATGTTTACTCTCCAATATTTCTCAGTTTCCATTCCATCCTGCCCTGAAAGATTTCTGATTACTATACACTTCAAAATAGTATTTATTACAGATTTACATAATCTGTATGTTTTATGTTAAGGGAATAACACATTGATGCTGTACTACTGAAAGGAGTTAATCTAAACTATGTAGTGCCTGCTGTAACAGAGCTCCAACTAAAACATATCCTTGTTTCCTGGCACTAACAAGTAACACATACCCAGAAGGACACTGCCCAGCACATTAGGTAAGCTGCCAGGTGAAGCCATTGCTCGACTCCTGAACTTTCACTGGGTTGTGGATCAGCACTTGGCAAAACTAAATTATATGCGTCTCTGTGTAACCTCCCATTTATTTCAGCAAGTGTTATTTCAAATAGCATGTGCCTGTTTTAAGACATGATTCATGCAAGCACACAAACATTGAAAGGGATTAAGCAGTTCTAGGCCTGAGGTAAGTGCATGATAACTCAGGTTGGATGCTGTTTAAAACAGATCTGAGTGCATGTATGGCTAGGTGGTTGTAGTAGCGTTTAAAATTTCTTATTCTAAGTCTGTCGTTGAGTGTACTTGATGAGATTGGCCATGGGCATACAGATGGTGAGATTTTCATGCTTTTGTGCCATACTGACATCTCAGGCTGTAAAAATAAACTTCCAGATAGCTGCAATACCTAAGCAGTAGAAGAAAGAGGTCCACCTTAATCCTCAAAAATCGAGCACAATATGCTTTAAGATCTTTTATAACACTGGATACACAAGTTTGTACATATCAGCAATACTGATTTAATTGATTTACAATATAAAACAAAATTCAATATAACCTCTGTATCCTTTTTTAAGGAGACTGATTTTTTTCTGTGCTTCTGAATTTACAGATGAGGGAATAAAAACTTGCCTTCATTTGCTATTAACTGTAACGATTTTTTAAATTGTACATAAGGATGAAAGGAGGAATTTATTTTTCATTCGGTCAAGTTTACTTTTCATTAAAACATTCTTGGATTGCTTCTTGATTTCACGTAATTTCCCAAACTGGTGATCAATTATTATATATATTTTGGTAATTTATGCTGCACTGAAAACGTATTTGCGTAAAAAATGAATGGTGAGGTATCTTCTTGAATATAATAATCGCTTTTTTTCCTGCCTAGGAAGCCATAGCATAGACTGATCCGTACATCAGCCTGTTCAGCCTGGAAACCAGCACCGATATAGCCCGTAAATAGCTGGGGTAGGGCACCCCTATTGGTTAATGTCTGGCCGCAGACAAGATGCTGTGCTTAACAAGGTCTCTAAGCTGACCGAATTAAAATTTTTGAATAGCTATATATAGCAGGGTGATATGGTGAAAATGAGCTAAAATAAAAACATTTTGCAGAGACAAGTATATAGTTTTAAAATGTTTTAAATATTCCATTGGTGAAAAAATAACTACTTGTAAAAATGTGTATTTTCATTATGCTTAATTAGCCATTCAAAACAAGTTTTTCTTAATAAGCTCTATTGTTTCTATCTGTTTTGTGAAATGTAGTATGTGTGAGACAGAAAGCAGACTCGGAATGTGAATGAGTTTCTTTCTTTCTTTTCTCTTTCTTTCTTTCTTTCTTTCTTTCTTTCTTTCTTTCTTTCTTTCTTTCTTTCTTTCTTTCTTTCTTTCTTTCTTTCTTTCTTTCTTTCTTTCTTTCTTTCTTTCTTTCTTTCTTCTTTCTCAGCTAGTCTTTTCTTATCTCTTCTTTCAGTGCAATACTATTAGCTATGTTTTCGCTCTCAGCAGTGACACAAGCTTTGTCAGGTTTTCGCTGTTTGCATAGTTCGTTAAAATACTTTAATAAATTACTCATTGTTTTAAAAAATCACCACACTATCACCCGAGTAAAAACATCTATATCCTCCCAATTCTTCAGTGTCAAAAAGTATAGTCTCTCAGGGCATAAGGTTAGGGAGCCTTTATAAAGGTTTCCCATCTGTTATCAAGAGCGACATCAAGCCCTCTAGGTGCTGTGAAAATGATTTTCTCCAGAATTCTCCAGCCTAAAGATGCCATCCTCTTAATTACAAGCATTTGAGATCAGGAACGCCACTGAATTCCCTGGAGATTCACAGAAGATATGCAAAAAATAATGTCTTATCTTGCTTGGCTGCCAGGGTTTCTGTACCTGCCCACAAGCTGGTCGGCTCATCTGCTAGGTAATCATGGACGAACCAAGCCAGCCTGTACAGCTTCACTGCCGCCCCTCCTGACATTGCTGACATGCTGCCATTGAAAGTGTCCTCTTTATAACTGACCGCCAGCAAAGGAGTGACAAATAAAGTTCTGTTTATTTTTTAATTGATTAACTGCCTTTCTCGCCATCACAAGGCTCCTGTGCACGGGTTACTAGGGTACACAATATAACGGAATGAAACAAGTCGTTGAGTTCGCAGATCATGAAACTGTCAGAACTTGCTTACAACAGGTGCCCTGAAAAACCACATAAACTGTTCCTAGAGTCAGTGTGTATGCAAAGGAGTATACGTACAGACGGGGTGCGGAGTCGAGCCTTCGTGTGACAAGACCGTGCCTGCACAGCAGAAACTGAGCCTCCGGTGGGGCGAGAATCCTATCTACAAATGTCCATTAGCACTTGTTCCAGCGGTGATAACCAGGTGAAAGGCCATCCGACCCACCAATTTATCAACAGTCGAACGTCAGAGGTTTTTGTTGTGTTAAAGGGATTATAATAGTTGTAGGAGGAGATACAGAATGTGAACTGAGCGGGAGAAAAATATCATTGTAGTCTTAGGCAAGTTCTCTTCCAGTACAGAACCAGACCAACGGGACGAGCTGGCTTGAGTGATAGCGTTCAAAGCTCACATAGACCTGGTGGTGGATACGTCTGGAGAGGCTCTAATAGTGTTGTCAATCCTAGCAGTGTAGACTGCATTTTTAATATGTGGAAACATGTACATAACTCTGGACATAAGGGTGGGGGCGGAAAAAAAGCCACGTCCAAGCCCAATAGGAGCACGGGAGACAAACCTCGGGCTCCATGCCATCCGAGATGTGAAAACCCACGGAGACTCAGCAGCCAAAATCGCATACACTGATTTTTTAATAGAGTTCTCATCCATGTGTCCATTTAACTGCAGTTGATACAGATCAAATAAGCTTGTTACTTATAGATTCCCAGTTGTCTCAAGTGATACAAGACAGTGGCAACAAGAATATTCCTAATTAGAACGGATTCATCTGATTTTCTTATTCAGGGAGTTTAGGGTCCCTAAGTATTCAAAGAATGATAAAAGCACGAAGCCGGCAGGTTTAGCCCTCCTTCTGGCTAGGGAACGTGAACAGCAGGTTTCTTTCTACCATTAAAACTTATTTTCATTATTTTGTATCGTTTCTGATGATGAAAACTCATTCAGTATACTACTCCCTGCATATTTCCAAAGTTTGTTTGTTGTTTGTTTTGGTTTTTTAAAAATTATTTATTTATTTTTATAAACACACACGCATTTCAGGCAAGACAAATCTGAGAAGAACATGTAGCTGGAAAGCAATACGAAATATTATATCCGTTTGTCATGAAACAGCTTCCTACACCTTAGCAAGGTTTTAAGAGTACTTTAAAAATGTACTTCGTGTAATGATAACTTGGTATTATGTGCCATGACTGCAATTGCAACTACTTGAAGACGTGTAGTACCTGTGAATGCTTAATCTAGGACAACAAATTGCTGTATGCTTTACAAATTCTTTTAAAGTTAGTTTAGGTTTACACTTTATTCTTAAAGTACTTAAACGCGTGCGTGTTGTTCCTTCATGTAAGTCGTACCGACCTAAGCATGAAAGAGGCAATATAAGCGACACCCGCACAGAGGACCCGATAACGTATCCCGTGTGTGCCTTTTGTGGCGGGCGTGTTCGGGGCTAGACGGTCAAGAAAAGACAAATTAAAGTCCGGTTAAAAAAGACCAATATAGGTGTTATCAGCAGAGCCTCTAGTCATGCATTCAAGCTCACAAGCTCATAAAAACATAATGGGCCTAAGTGCAGTAAGCATTCGTAAACTAGCCTTGCTTTTTACTTCATGTAGAATACCAGGAATGTCAAGAAATGCACGTCCAGCCCCAAGGCACTACAAACACCGAAAGAAAAGACCGATGCCTCCAGCCTTTTCGACCCCACCATTCGGTGAAGAATGGATGCAAGACCTGGAATATGATGTGATTCTCAGAAATGTCAAACTTCTTATGGGCTTCAAGGGATTACCAGGATAGCAGAACAGCAATTACCTAGCCATTTGCGTGAGGGTAACAAGATTATGAGGACTCCCATAGCATTTCAGAAGGTCCGTATTTCTCACTGGGCCTAAGTGACTTTTCCATTAACGGGTGAAGAAAATGGCTATTATAAAAAAATGCTGGGAAAGAAAATGTTACTATATATCAGGCTGGTTGTATATTTTGATAAAGAGTTTGTAGGAAATAACCCAGACAGTGGACTTGCTGCCTTGCTGTCCTCAAAAACAGTCTCTTTCCTTTTGTGATGCTCCAAGACGAAGCTAAGAGGATATTAGTTTCTTTTAAACAAAAAGTTCGTGGAGTGTGTGGGAGTGTTTGTGTTGGGAGGGGAAGTTTATTTCTTTAAAAATAAAACTGTTCCTTGGAATTCTTTCTTTCTTTCTTTCTTTCTTTCTTTCTTTCTTTCTTTCTTTCTTTCTTTCTTTTCTTTCTTTTCTTTCTTTCTTTCTTTCTTTCTTTCTTTCTTTCTTTCTTTCTTTCTTTCTTTCTTTCTTTCTTTCTTTCTTTCTTTCTTTCTTTCTTTCTTTCTTTCTTTCTTTCTTTCTTTCTTTCTTTCTTTCTTTCTTTCTTTCTTTCTTTCTTTCTTTCTTTCTTTCTTTCTTTCTTCCTTCCTTCCTTCCTTCCTTCCTTCCTTCCTTCCTTCCTTCCTTCCTTCCTTCCTTCCTTCCTTCCTTCCTTCCTTCCTTCCTTCCTTCCTTCCTTCCCTCCTTCCTTCCCTCCTTCCTTCCTTCCCTCCTTCCTTCCCTCCTTCCTTCCTTCCCTCCTTCCTTCCCTCCTTCCTTCCTTCCCTCCTTCCTTCCCTCCTTCCTTCCCTCCTTCCCTCCTTCCCTCCTTCCTTCC
>NW_009952974.1:8198553-8222933 GCF_000747805.2 Chaetura pelagica
TTCGACACGTCCTTTTCTGTGTTCAGAAGAAATGGCAGAAAGTTCGAATCTTCTCACTTTCTCTTCCCAAAATAAACGATTAGATGTGTGGTGCCCCAAAAAATGAGCAACAGCTTCAGGTCCAAGCATGCACTTTTTTTTTTTTTTTTTTTCCATAAACTTTTTTTTCCCCATATTCTTTTTGAGAAACAGACTAATCTCAATCTTTATTTTTAGAGTCGCAAAGCTGTAGTAAAACACTGTTAAACTGAACTCTTATACGTTTTCTTTGGTGACATTTCCTTAGGTTAACTGTGCTCGCGATGATGAGATGCTGTGAGCAATAACGCAACTCCCATGGGGACTTGTGCCTGAGAGCGCCGGTGATGAGTTGAGCAGCCATGCCTGGGAAATCAGAGGCTAGTATGTACACTGGACTGACTTCCCCGTCTTATTTAAATGTGATGATTTTCTCATTTGTTGCGTTGTTTGTATTAATACGAATATCTTGTTATGTTTGTTTTGTCTCCTGGGAGCCAATAAAGCTGTGAAGTTTTTCTTTACACCAAATGCAGCTCTACGGGCGATCAATCAATGGGTAGTTTTTGGATAATCTGCGAGAGTGAGAAAACTAATAAAGCAAGCAACTAAAAAAGGAAAACAAAGTCTATTTTCTGTTAGGTTAGCTACGTCAGGAGTCAGGCTTTCCACCATGCCTTTATAAGATATTTAAACAGCTACATTTAACGATGAGGACAGCACCTCGCTAAAGGAACATGGTGGAACATAACGGAAAAAGTTAGACATCGTGACCTCAGCAGCAGTGGGTGACTTACTTTTACAATTAAATTTACTTTCACACTTGCATTTCTCCCCACCTCCTCCTCAGCAGTGATATATGAAAACACACTAAGGCAAGATAGGGACCAATCATATGAAAGAGAACAAATACGTGAATTTTTTTAATTGCCATTGCTTTGCTAAGCCAGGCATATTGTCAAGAAACAGGTAGACAGAGCCGATATAGGTAGCTTCTAGGTCGCAACAAGGTCCATAGGAAATCGTGCAATTTATTTTCATTTAATTTCCCTTATCACAACAAAATGAGTTATAAACAGTTCAAAATACTGATCTGAATTATCTAGCACTAGTGGGTGAACTGAACAGCCCCAGATTACGTGACAAATTGTTAAATTGCAGTAGTATTGTTTTGGAATTGCTAATTAAAAAATAAGTAAACCCCCGTGACTCTGGATATGACAACTGAAAATACCCACAAATTATTTAATAAATGAAGCGTCTAACAACTCTAACACTTCCTGCTCGCCTTGTTAATAAATGTAATTTGAGGTAGATTTAAAAGATCTCCCATCTAAACAGTGAATTCATTACACGACGTTCAGATCTCCAGATGCCTATGGACTCCTCGGAATTAGGTGTTAAATAGACAAAAGTGAACCAAACTGCCTTTAAAAGCACAGCATGACCATGTAATTCTTTTTCCAGTTTGTGGTAAAAAATGATGAAACTTCTTTCCAAGTAGCTATCACCCAGATTTAGTGTGAAAAGTAGTGTAATTGTAATTCACGCCATCAGGGTCTATCACTGATAGACTATCAGCTGTTCTGTAGTTAGGAAGGCTTTCTTTTCAAATAGGAAAGCTGCCAAGTGCTCTGTGATACCTCCAGCAAGCTTATCGGATGGAAGATCGGAGCCAAAACAGCAGCTGCACACATATGCAAATTGGCAATTAATAATATAACATTTTGGGGATTTTTTTTTTTTTTTTTTTTTTTTTAATATGGGAAGCATAACGGAGCTACCTTAATATTAACCTTAACAGTGACAGGGAACTTCTAGCCTGAGCGGCCAAAGAATAATTACCCTCTGGAGAGCCTCGCTCTATTACTTCCTTCCTTCGCACAAAGATCAAAGTTTTGTTGTCCTGCCGAGTTTGTCTCCATCATGAAAGTTAACTTCAGGAGATTACAAAAAATAATATTAAAAAAAAAAAAGGGGGGGGGAGGGGGATACCCTGTATCTTTCCTCGAAAGCAAGGAATCATGGCAATTCGCCCTTCACTCCGTCTCCACAATCCCCATTCCCCCAAACAAACAAACAAAATTTTAAATAATGAAAGTTTAGTAATTTTGCTTTAATTTAATATGCTTATGCTGTTTCCTGAAAAGATGTTTCGTGTTACATGGAACTCTTAGGACTGTGCATTTGTTACGGATACTCTAATCAACGACAAAGTAATTGAAAGGATAAGCTTCATATATTTTCGCCAGCCTGCTGCAGCAAACTGGCTTGCTTTATTTAGCCCAGCATGTATGAATACAAGACTCCCAATTAATGCAGTTGCTTGCTTTAGTCAGAACATTGCCTTTCAAAGGATCCTCACATGATCCTTTTCTTGTAATAGCAGACTGGAGCTGGAAAGGCTTTCCTGCTGCATTTCACACAAGCTCGTCCCCAGCGCTTTTCCCAGTGTCTGCCTAGGACAGGCTTAGGGTGATTAGCAAATGTTTTCGGTAATCTGTGAATTCTTAATAGTCTTATTTCCACGAATAAAAATCTCAGCGTGTTTAGGATTAGGAAGAATGAGCAGATTCTCCACGAAGGCAGGCCAGCAAGTTTGCTCCTCTCCGGGGGCAGATGCCTCAGGAAGGCACTTGCCTGGCATTGCTTGTGCCTGCCGTGTGGCGGAAGCCGCCTCGGACCACCGCCACTTCTGCCTGCTTTTTTCGCTGTCACTTACGCTACCATACTAATCCTTTTCCATTTTATGACTCAGTTAGTGCATTTTTAGTCGAAACACCTTTATTTTTCTGTACTTCAGTTATATTTCAGTTGCAAACAGAGGCTGTTTCGGAGCGTGATGGAGACGAGCAGCAAGCTGCTCCCCTCAGACGCAGCCCGAGCCCGCGGCAGAGCAGCCGCCGCCGCCGCCCCGGCGGGGGGGGGCTGCCTGCCTGAGCAGCATCTGCTACCACACGAGCCAAGGATTTTTCTGCATTACTACTTCCTCAGTCACGCAACAGCCTTAAATCTGATTGCTCCCTCCCCTCTACTTTCAAAAAAGGCTTTCCCCACCCAAGTCCAACGACAGCTTTCTAAATAGCACCCGATATGCAGTCAGACAAAGAAAATATCTTTAGATTTAGTATATCATTCTTCCGCACTCTTGTTGCATCGTCAAATCAACGTCGCACACAAGTTAGAGGAAAGTGGGCATAGAAACAGGTCTGGTTTTCAGCTGGAATTCGATTATATACACATTTATCTTCACAGATCCTTAAAGACCCAGATCTCTGAGGACAATTTTTTCCTGAAATACTAAGGTCTCAAAGGCAGAGTGACGTAAATCCTCGGCTACAGCAAAAGAAAGACTAGCTTGACCAAAATATAAATTCACCTGGACACACATAGGAAAATCTGCTTGTAGGGTATTCAACAAGTAGTATTTACATTCAGATAAATGTCCCATCTCTGTGTTTGTCTGGATAAATATTTGTGATCCCTTTTTCCAGATTGCAAATATTTCTTCAACACCTTTGTTGAGCCACTCCTCTATTTTTCCCAGTGTCTCATAAGCACATACAACATAAATGTTCTTCAAACATGCTGTAGTTTAAGTATGCTTTAAAGTTTCATATTATTTACCCACATCAGTACTCCAATGTTTATATAAAAGATCATAGGATCTGATAATCACTCTCATTTAAGCATTTGGTTTTCAAGTTTTAATTTGGGCAAAAAAAAAAAAGGTCCTCAAGACTTTTCATGAATACATATATGTGCAAATATATAAATAAAACGTTTTGTATTGTCACAACTTCTTTGCTTCTTCTGTTCTAATGATGACATAAATCTCCTTAATCAGTCAAGCTTAAAAAACAGGCTTAGATAATATTACACATATAATCTCAAGCAATGTAAGGCATAACCTAATAAAAACAACTCTGATGTTTACAGCTTAATGTAAATCCACTGTATCTAAGAAATTCAGAAGAAAAATAATGGGATTATATTCATTATTAAGGAGAACAGGGTTTGGGCCTTCATTCTCAGTTCACTTCATTCAAATTGCATACTGTAAAGCACGTGGTGCTATTTAACTGCATAAACTGCTTGGAGAGTTATGTGATATCTGGAATTGTAGAACATAATCTCTCTCTCAACTTTGGGTATGGTTTCCACATTCAGGGACCTTTGCATCAGATACAGTTATACATAAAATGGCACAAACAGTCTAAATATTTTTTTATTATTAATTTATTTGCTAAGTACTGTGCTACTCAGACATTGTTCTGTGTTCATCTATCCTGCTTTAGGAAATAATGTGTTGGGGTTTTTAAAATTCTGGTCTCCAGAGAAAAGAAGGAAAAGAGGGGTTTAAGAGCTTTATGGCCTATCTCCTAATAATTTAAAATCTGTTGACAAAGTTCAACCAAATTTGACTGAGAAATATATAATAAGATACTGATTAAAATTAAAAATTAGTTATAAATATGAATAACTATTAATACTTGGGAAAAGGTAAAATACTTGGGAAAAAATACTTGGGAAAACTGCTCTATTTGGCAGCAGTTGGTTGACCAAAAAAGCTACATGAGCTCCTGGACCAGTCTCATAACATGATTTCTTTTACCTTGCTCACAGGCCAGAATTCAAATGTAGAAGTTATGGGAAAAGCCAGAAATATTCTGGGAATGTCCCATTAAAGGAAAAGAGGTTTTAAGATACAGAGGTAATCTAAGGATTACTTGGGATATTGAGGGGATGGGAGTAGAGACAAGTAAAGGATATAAGGGTATATAAGAAACAGAACTATAATAAATACACTTTGAGTATTCTAAGATTTCATTGTTGGATTCTGCTTGGTCGTTCAGAGATAACAGATAAGAAAGACAAATCACTGTGATTTTCAGACCTTTGTCCACCAATCTAGTACCAATTTTTGTGCTGTAGAAAGCAATCCTTCAACATTTACAGCAGTACAATGGGGCAGGTGATAACTGCATGTACTTCTACGAGTACATTCTGACACTACTACCCAGATGCTGAGAATAGGAAAGGTTGAATAAGAAATCAAGTCAGTTAAATGTGATGGAAATTGAAGAGTAACAGTGCCAGCAGGCTACCTGTGTTGGTTATTTCAATTTGATTCATGAGAACAATGAAGATGGCTTTATTTTCTTCCTTTTGTTTTCCTTACAGCAGTTAGGCATGGAGTCTTCCAACATTAAAAAGTGACACTATTGTTGCATTTGAAGGACATAATTTGAAAATTGTAGACTAAATTGCTTACGAAAGTTAAAAACAAAAAGAAGGGATAAGTCCAGGAAAGAGCCACAAGAGGACTCTCTAGAATATTGCCTCATTGGAAGACAGGGCTGCTCCTGAATGAGACAGTCAACTTTAGATTCGGAGTTTTCTTGAGAAAGAATGGAAGAATTATAGAGGAAAGTAGTATAAACTGGGACTGAAGCCACATTTCTAGGTAACATTTGAAAAACCTTCATAACACTGGCTAAACTGTGGCTATTCCAGCAACTGTAGCTGTTCCACTGGAGACATTTTTACAGAAAGTGAAGAGCTCATGGGGTTGATTGATAACTTCTATATTTGAAAGATGGAAAAATAAATGTGCCTACCAATGTAAACTACTACAGAGAATAAAAGTCTTGTTCGGCATAGTACACAAATTAGATAATATTACTATATATTAAAACTAATTCACTTGGTTTAGATAAGCAATTTAAAATCTTATCAACTTATAAATCACATTTTCAGCAATAATTCTAAGAAAATTTTGGATTTATAATTCAATATATAAACAGACATCATCCATACATAACTGACAATTCATTAGCTCTTGAAGAATAAGAAATTGAAAAGTAGGTAAGGGCATATTACAGCATACAATATTTAGTAACTGAAAGACAGAGACAATATTGTCTCAGTTTTAGAACTGCTCTTATATGTTTCTAGCAGTTCCCTAGACAATAGGAAAAAAAAGTTGTATAAACTTTTCATCTCAGGGAGGCTTGAACTGATCAGAAAAGGTCACAATAGGAAAAAACCCACTCTTGTATGATCTGTGATACTGGGGCTGGTCAGATGTTCACAATATATCGCCACCAAGAAACTGAGCCCAAGAATTATTAAGTTTTTTGGTGAATAACTTTGAATAATTAATCATTCTGAGAAAATCACAATCTGTTCACCAAGAGTTCATGAAAAAAAAGGTGAATAATTCATTACAAATTATTTGACCAGTTTTAGCAATGAGATTCTAAATCTGTCTTCTTATGGATATCAACCTCATTAATACAATTTAGATACAATGCTTCAAAATAATTTAAATGATGCAAGATTGCACATCTAATATGACACAATTTATGCTCCTGGGTTTCTTTTTGTAAACACTTTGGAAATAAGTATTTATTATATTTTTAAAATGTTCTGTGTATCAGTTTAGAACTATTGGTTACTTATAAGAATTAATACAATTAACAGAACATTCTTACCTAAGAAGAAAGCCTTAACAGCAGACAGTTCTAAATGTTTAAAATCTGCTGGAGTCTGCTGCTGTAATACATAGTTGAGTGACCAGTTTTGTAATAAGATGCTCTCAACTGTGAGTTGTAGAGAATTTGAAAGTATGTCTAATTCTGCACTGAGAAACAGCTCTTTCATGGATGTGAAAGAAACCAGGTTCAGATTTGCATTCTTAAATATTTACAAAACATTAATTATAACAATTGCACAATTTTGAACAATAATTTAATACCTTACGAGGTATTAAATCTTACAAGACTAATTTAGAACTGTTTCAGTGTGCCATCCTAAACCAATACATTTAACTCATTACTACCCTATTTCTGTTTAAATATAAACATGACATTTTCAATTAAAAGCTAACATATTCTGACAATTCCTAAGCAATACCTAGCAAACTATCCAAGTTCATTAGTGAAAGCTGCAACTTCATGACACTTCGAACTGTTCTACACCAGAGCTGCTAATGTGCCTTCTGCCAAGCATTTCTGCCTAGTCCCTTGCATCATCAGTAGTGTTTGGGTGATACTGTCACCCCACTGCCTTCCCACAAAGGTGAGTTGTTTCATGGCAAAACACCATTAATGGGGCAAACCAGAAATACAACTAGGCTGGTCTAAAACAACAAAAGAGATTATCCTGCTTCTTTTTTGTTCCCCAACATGGTTGCATGCCTCTCTGGCACAGGTACTGATCTGACACCAAAGGGAAGCCAAAGAGATATAAAACTAATAATAAAATATATACTTCTCTGGGGCATATGAGTTACAAGAAATCGACTTTAAAGTCAGATGAATGAAAGTGCCAGTGGAAGTGCTGGAGAAGAGTACAGCAAAGAGAGCTGAAGGGAAAGCAGTGGTAACATATGGCCAGAAGTAGGGTTTACAGCAATCAACATTTAGATTGGCTTCAGCTTCAGTGGAACCACAGCCTTGGATTTACTGTAAATAAGATCTAATTCTGAAGGAACATCCTCAAAACAAACATAAGGCAAGTAATTTCATACTCCTCCCCCAAGAAAAAAAAAAAACCAACAAAACCAAGCACATCAATTACAGTCATAGGAATAGTAATAGTAACATCATCTTATGTATTTTCAGCCACTTGGCATACTGAATGTGAGTCTATCAGCTGACTGTTCTTGATGCTGAACTGAATTCTACCTATGTAAGATTTAATTTGACATTTCAAATAATATTTTTAAACATTTAATTGTAAATGTAATGCAATACATTTTTAAAAGTGCTTTACTGTTTACTATATGCAAATATACATTGCATTATTTTGAAATGTCAGTAAAAGCCTTTTCAAAGAATAGCTTTTGCATAAGAACATTTCCAGCTAAATAATGCTGAAAATAAACATATATTATTAAACTATTTACTAAATACTATTTATATATTTTGTGAATATTTTCAGTACTACTTCTCAATTTGAATATAAAATCTGAAATTATGTAGAGATGTAACTTCATAACAGTTTTCTTCTATGTACTCCATGAAAACATCTGCAAGATATACACAGTAAATACAAAAGACAATCCACAGTTTGACAGTTAATTAGCCTAATAATTATTTCTATTAATAAACAAAGCTAAATTGTCACAGCAGCATGCTGGCAGAATGCAAAAGTGTGTACAGGTGGGATTTGGCTACATGGGTCCTCTTCACACCAATCATTCAATAGCACACTAGCTCTAGGAATTTCCTTCTTATTAGTTCAGTACTTTTTTTTTTTTTTAATCTTTGGTGAATTTTCAACTGGAATTAAAGAGTGACTGATCTCTCTGCCAGTTCCCTTAACTGTGGTATTCAGAAAAACAGTCTTCCAAATTTTTTCTTCAGCTCTGCATTAAAGAAGGAATTTATATTAAAAATCAGGGTTGTAGCTTTCTATTAAAAATAGCTATACAGCTATAGTTACTACTGAAGCTATATTGGTTTTACTAGTTAGTCTAATATTCATTCATATGACACCATAATATTCTGTAAGAATTCTCTAAGAAAAATGTATTAAGCCATAAATTGTAGGAATAGGGGAATCAGAAGGAGACAGGCCTGAGAGATATAGTTGCTTAAATGGGCCTGAAGCCATGGGAAAGTTGAACTAATAGTATGTGTTCAGCACAGTAAAAGAAACTAAGACAAGAGAACCTAGAAACCACCGTAAGACAGCGTAACTACCTTGAGAAGATAACCTCTAAATGTGAAACATAGGCTTCTGCAAGGCTGAGTACCAGGGGAACATTGCAACTGCTGGCAAACCAGAAAAATACTGTAACTGCTTGCAAAAATGCTTGCATTCAGCTCAACAGTGGACCCTAGAAAGATGTTACAACAGTAAAGATGCTTGCTTCAGCTTAACAAAGTGTGTAACTAGCTTGTTGTAAGAACACTAAATGTCTTCAGTTTTTGGAAACTTGGAGTCCTGTGCACTTAATCACCACAAATGTCATCCGAACAAGCAGAAGATAATGGATTTGATGGACAAGATTTAATAGAAACATAACATTTTAGAGTAAAATGTAATTAAAAGGGTACTAGTAGAAAACATGCATATGGGAGAAATATTAGCAAGATTCACATTCATCACTTCTTGCTAACTAGTTTTATTGTAAGGTCTGGGAAAAACAGCAGATCTCTTACAATCACATATCTCTGTGGCACTGATAAGTTGCCTGGTGGATCTCCATCGTTCTGCCCTGCCAGAGAATAAACTTTTTATCTTAAGGCTATGGAAGATTTTGAAAGGTTAGTTCTTTTTTTGCTGTTGCGTGGTCTCCTTTGCCATGAATAGAGAGATCAGAGTGATATGAAAGGTCCACGCAAGTCAGTAGCAAGCCTAGATGGATGGAAGTTATCCCTAAGACACAGCACGTATTGCTGCCTATCAGCATCAAAGAAAAAGGATCTAAGTGTCAAAAAAATAACAGTCAAGAAACTTGCTAAAACAAAAGATTATCAACTACTGATTTAGATGAGAGTGTGAGATGGGACCTCCCACTAAGTACCAACTCATTCTACTACAGCTTTAGTTCACTAAGCTTTCAGCAGTTCACTAACTCCCATGATTTTGCTGAAAACTTCCCAGTATTGTGTGATGGATAACACTGAGAATCTCAGCTTACTTAAATAAAACCAAAACACAATTTTTCACACAAATAACTTAAAGCTTTCCTTGAAAAAATATATCAGTGATTTAATGGCAAAAATGTGACAGCAATAAGAAGGAAAATGTATTCTTTTTTGTAGCTTTCTCTAATCTCTCTCTGGTATTCTATGGACTATCTAAAGGTGCAGACAAAAATACCTTGGTTTCAGACTTATTTAATTACATTAAGCAGCCTGATCTTGATGTTTTTTAAAGCTTTGTGGTATCTTTTCAGATCTTGTGGCTGAATTACAGTCTTCTGAATATTATTATGCCAAAAGATTCACAATAATTATAATCAATGTTATATTTTGTCTCTTCCAGTTAGTAACTCCAAATGCTCATAATATATACGTACCAAATTTCACAGGTCCTTTAAGTACAGGTAAACAGCCTTCTTCACTCTATTTAACCAGACGTGCTAAGAACTAAGATGTTATCTAATTTCCATAGAGTGTAGACAGTTCACAATAAAGCCTATGGATGGTTGTTTTGGTTTTTTGTGTGTTTTTTTGAGTTCTGTGCTCCCTCTAACATAAAAACGTAAAAAGCCCGATCAGATAAATATGGGCATTGTGTGCTAAGGAATCAAACCTACAACTAATAAAATGCATTTGAGTATTTTTAAGGTTATTTATTTAAAAAATTT
The DNA here is from genome assembly GCF_000747805.2 of Chaetura pelagica. Lineage (NCBI taxonomy): Eukaryota > Metazoa > Chordata > Aves > Apodiformes > Apodidae > Chaetura > Chaetura pelagica. The sequence continues at coordinate 8,208,899 of NW_009952974.1, forward strand.
TAAATTTCTTTTGAAAGCAGCTGTTTTAGTATCTATAATCTGAATTATTTCACAGTGCTTTAAAATGTCTACAGAACTAAGAACAACCTATAGCATTTAAAAGAGTGAGCTCAGAAATGCTGGTTTTAACACAACATGCTAACATGATAGCAGGACTGAAAATTAGGTTATAGAGCTCTCACTTTAGGAGAAGCTATCAGACTAGTTGGATTTTAGGAGACTGTTTTCTTTCTGAAGACAACAATCTCTCATTTGTTCATGTCTCTGTTCTGTTCCTTAAAGCCATAGCTTGATCATGCATTCCAGTGTTCTGTTCTCTCAAAATAGCAATATACATCTTTTTTCAGCAATACTCCCCCTTCTTCTTGGAGAAGGTGGGATAAAATGGCTATAAATGGCCAGTAAGGAAGACTTATCAACTTCAGACAACAACAAATATGAGATTTCCATAAAGATTAATGGCAACAGCTGACCTGTAAGCAGCAAAACCAAGTCTTCTCAAGATAATGCTTTGTTCAGGCAGTCTAGTTTTAGTTAAATAATACATTTTCCTTGATTAAAAAAACCCCCCCAAAACAAAACAGAGACTTGGAGACATATTTAAATTGAGCTATAGATAACAAAGAAATTCTTAGAGATATCTAAATAAATACATTTCAGCCTACCCATCAAGTACCTTAAGAGTTTACATTCAAATATATATCTTGAACGCTCCAAATTTAAATATAGTAACTTTTCTCTCACCATATTATTTTTAACAATTTCTTCAGTGTTTAGTTTAATACGAAGCAAGATGATTTGCTAGATAGCTCAGCAAAGAATTCAGTAAATGGTAAAATCTACGTGATCATTCCTGCACACCCTCCTCCACTCATGCAAGTAGAACTTCCTCTAATATAGTTTATAATTAATTGTCTAGTTTAAGTATGCCAAGCATTAGTGCTTTCATCCATCTTCTTTCAAGCGTGAATACATTGTTTAAAATTAATGAAACTAGGCCATACTCTTTTAAAACTACCAAACATTTCAGTTTGAAAAGCAGCTACTGTGCAAGCAGCTTGACTTTAAAAAGAAAAATACAAGGAAATTCTGGATCCATAATTCACCCTCCACCTTCTGACCCCACCAACCGCCATATTAGTGTGCCCTCACCAAAATACCAGCTTGTGTTTACAGTTTCATTTCTCCTGATGGTGGATGGGCGCGTGTACACGCACTCGCTCTATGTGCACTCAATAGGATCATGATCTGGAGAGCTGAAAATGTAAACACAAGCTGGTATTGTGGTGTGACTAGCGATTTGTGGTTTCTTTGTTTGAATATCTCAAAAATGGCACACTGGCCATAACTAAAGAGGAGAGAAGCAGAGCTGCTGTTGATACGAAACGTTGATGGTTCCAATATTCACATTTCAGGTAGACAAAAAGGGCTACACAATTGCAAGCTATTCTTCAGTACTTCTATTTTTACATAGATGACTACAGCGCAGGAATTTTGTTTTCAGGGATAGAAAAAATCTACTTTGCCCTTCATGTCACATAATGAGGAATACTCTGCTTGTTTAAGTGCCCATTGAGCAAATTTTTACAGATTAGGAATGTTCTTTTCATCTAAAGGTGCTTGCTATCATGTGACTAAAGTAGGGAATATGGTTAAGCATTGACAGCATTACTTTATTGTAGGTGACTACATCTCATTCTCTTTTTCGTAAAGCATTTACAGGCCTATGGAGCTGGTCACTTTCCTTATTCAAGCTGAAACATAGAATCATCCATGCGCGAAACATCCCAAACAGAGCTCCAAAATGGCATATCTGTACAGTTACAAGAGTGCAAGACTAAAACAATGTAGTTTCAGATTTTTGCAGAGTTGTGGGTTTTTTTGTTTGTTTTTTTGTTTTTTGTTTTTTTTTTCATTTTGCTTCACTGGAAGTAAACGAAACAGAATGATTCTATGGAAAGACCATGAGTCCCAAACCTTGTCCATTTTTTTCTAAGTATATCAGCCAGTCTGAACAAAACTCCTCACAATAAGCCTCATTTTGCTAGTGCTCTGAATACGGCAGGGAGGAGAGGAGGGGACTTCAACTGATGCAGTACTTGATTACACACAGCTGTATTACCATCTTATACTTAAAAGCTATTTTAAAATAAATTTATCAAAAGTAGGTATTTGAAGTACGGTTTTTTATTTTTATTCAATAATTTATTTTAATCAGAGTTGCAGACTCGTTCTAACACCTATTACTCATGCTATATATGCTCATCACTGCAAATTTAAACAACAGCTGAAAGTACAATTTAAGAAAAAAAGCATAGTGGTCTTCTCAAAACAGTGAAAAAAACCCTCAGAAAATCTATTAGTAGTAGTGCAACAACTCTTTGTTCAAGAAAGAGGGACAGCTCTGCAACTAATACCCATGTTCCATATAAGAAGAGCACTGTTATTATTATAGTAACTCACAGCTCATAAAAAGAGCATCTGGTTTATAAATAGTTATGAGTTCCATTTGACTGAAACATATCTGTTCCACAAAAAGCAGGAAATTCTTTCTTAAAGTGTGTAGTGTCATGTTACATCCAAAATCATACAATAATGTCCATTTCTCCTCTTCAGAAACTTTTAATGTGTATTTTAGAAACATTTGATCACTTTACACAAACTGCACAACTGCAATGCCATCATAAGGTAGAACATTTTGCTTCTTTTTAATACATTACTCTATATAAGCACTCTCACAAAAACAGCTTGTGAGCATTTCACAAATTATAATAATGGAACCACCTACATGTATATCAGTGCTGACAGATCTGGATCATCTTATTTTCACCTGCAGTAAGTTCAGACTCAGCTGAAAACTAAATTATACAATGAACAGCTTTGTTGTAGGAATATGTATGGCCTTATTTTCCACCAACATTTGCAGAACAAACGCATGCAGCTAGCACAGATATTTAATATAAATGGTAATAAATACTAATGATCTTGTGATCTAACAGGTCTTATGAGGAGAGGCTGAGGGAGCTACAGCTGTTAGCTTGGGGAAGAGGAGGCTAAGAGGAGACCTCATTGCTCTCTACAGCTACCTGAAAGGAGGTTGTAGTGAGGCTGGTGTTGGCCTCTTCTCTCTACTGACTAGTGACAGGACAAGAGGAAATGGGGTCAAATTGTGCCAGGGGAGGTTCAGAATGGGTATTAGGAAAAATTTCCTTACAGAAAGAGTGGTGAGGCATTGGAACAGGCTGCCCAGGGAGATGGTGGAGGCACCATCCCTGGCAGGGTTCAAAAAATGGATAGACATGGTGCTTCGGGACATGGTTTAGCGGTCACAGGGGTGTAAGGCTGATGGTTGGAATTGATGATCTTCAAGGCCTTTTTCAACCTTGCTGATTCTATGATTCAATTCTATGATTCTATGTATGAAAAGGAAACTGTATCTTAAAAGATCTTACTGATATTAGTTGATACTAGTGATCACAGTCTCATTGACTGCAATATCATTAATTAGATAAAGAACTAACTAATGGAGAAATTAGCATTCATCTATTACACAAAATACCATAGAATTCTGATGCTTATTTGTAGTCAGAACTTTTCACATATGCTGTTCTTAATGGTAGTGAAAGTATTGGACTAAAACAAAAGAGGACTGCCAACTGACCTGATAATGCCATTCTGGAATATCTGAGCTTGAAAGACCAATATTGATCAAATGTAGACCAATAAGACCAAATAGTGGTCTTATTCTTTAGGCTTTGCAGCATGGCTTATGCCAGGACGGCTCAACTCATATAGAACATGTTTGTAACTCTTAAAAGGGAAAGACAGCATTATTCACAGTATTTCCTTCTGTTTGAACATCTATCAATATTTTTTTCTAAATAAATAAAAATAAGTACTTAATGTGAACATAAATTTGTGTGCAGTACTATATAATAACACAAGCCTTCCCCTCCTACTGGCATCAGTCAATGAAAAAAAAAATAAAACCATAATTTTTAGTAAGCTTTATGAAACAGCATATTTGGCACTCTAAGCTCCTTCCACCAAAAAAAAAAAAAAAAAGCACCCTGCTTATTCAACTGGCAAAATTATGAAGACCTCAAAGAGGCAATAGATCTGTATGCTCAAATTTAGGCAGAGTGGATTCTCCCTCCTGAAATGGACTGCTTCATTCAAGCTATATAAGGGATAGCTGCTTTATCTGTCATGAGAAAGACTTGATATTATTTAAGGATTTTTTTCTATTTCTATAGTAAAACATAATGCTAGAGGCCAGAAGGAATCAAACTTACCTACATTATAACAGTATGTGAGTAAGAAAAACCTTACTGCATTCATGACACAAAAATAGTCCACATCATTCAAGTATATCTGAAGCCAATTTTAAATTACAATGGAAGTATCAAGATTAACTAGAATTTTACTGGTAAGCAGTGAAGAAAATTTAACAAATGTTCAATAAATGAAGAAGAGATGAGAGAAGTACTACAAAATCCAAAGGCCTATACCATGTTAATATTGCAAATAGCTCACCAACTTTTGGTCTAATCCTTTTTTTGAAAACTAACTTGCAATATCAAAAGTATTTTCAAATAATTAGAAGCATTATTTTTCACACAGCAGGCAGCCTATTCCTATGCTTCAAAACAGTAAGGGTGGTTTGAATTTGCAAAATTCTATGTTACTAAAGTATTTGTGGGTATAACATTAACAGTCACAGAAGTACATATCTAGATCAGACAACATCCATACTGCCAGGAAGATAAAATGTTACAGTAGCTTCAAATTATTTTCTCGAACATTAAAACTAGAAAACATTTATTTAAAAACTCTTTTACGTGCAGGGTGTCAGAAGACATGGTTTAAAAGGCCTGGGATCTATACTCAATTTTTATTATTATTTGAACAGATTATTTTGTAGTCTACGTGTGATGATTGCTACTGGGCATTCTTTTCCTCTTATTTAGAAAGAAAACCATAAAAGATTGTATGAAGAAAACATGAATTAACTGGTCTTGAAAGTTTTTCAGTGGGATAGAGATCCTTTAGGTTATTGGTTATGTATAGCATGAAGAATATATTTTGCTGTCTTCCCCTACAAAAGTGAAAGCTAGTTTACCTACCACTCATTTAAAGAATATTAGCTATTTCTTTATCACTACTATTATGAAATCCTAAGTCTATTACCAAGAACAAAATATATGGGTAAAGTAGAACACAATATTTTATTTAAAAAAATATTTGTAAAGTTTTCCTGGTTTTTAGAGAGCGAAAGACATATTTTGCTGAGTGGGTAATGAATTCAGATAGTGAACATTTGACCTAGATTTTTGAAAGTAATTAGCAGCTCCAGTTACCTGAAAGATGGAGGGAGCTAAGATGAGCAGGCAATTTTAAATCAGTGCATTTCTAATTAAAAATGATGTTATTTACAGTCACTCAATAGAAGTTGTAAGCATCTGTGCTCATAAAGAAATATGCAATAATTTTTAGAGGCTATCCACAGTTGCTGAAAACAGCAAGTGAAGGATGTTTAATACAAAAGGTAATTGTTAGCTAGATGAGATTATAGCTTCTGCTTAAATTTTTTTTCAGTTAACTTGGAAATATGTAATTTAATTAATTTCTGTATCTGAGTTTTGTGGAGAAGAGGAACTTCTTTTCAGTGTGAGCATGAAATTAAGCTGAAAGGAGCAACTAATTATATTAGCTTGTTGAACAAATACTGAGAATACTACCACAGAAAGGCTGGCACAGTGGGACTTTTAAGCATACAAACACTAGTCGAAAAACCCAAGTTCCTAAAATGCACAGAAATACAATTATAAGGCTCTGATGACAAGAGGTAATTTCTAGGAAGTATAACTTGTAATAAAAAGATTCTTGAGACCTAACAATTGCATTAATACCACTCAAAATTCCCTATTGCACACGCGTCATGTGAATCATCGTGCAGTATGCAAAATGTTTGTTTTCACTGTAATTTCGTAACATACATATGAAAACAACTCAAAGACTCCAGAAGATTTTTTAAAGCACTGATGTTAACTTTATGATCTGTGGTCTAAGGAAAAAAAGTGTCTGTCCACTAGTTCTTAGACCTCAAACTCTGCTTCTAAAGCAATTTGTGAAAGGCAATTAGGAACAAGTTTATATATGTCAGTATGATCAATATGTATGATATATCTACAGGAGTCAACTGAAACTTATGACTCACAAGTCAGAAGTGATTGAAAACTACTGCCATATACTGACAGAAATAGTTTGTTGAAATGAAACAAGAGACAGAGCTTTGAGGTTTGGGCTAGTATAAAAAACTTTTTAATATTAATAAAACAAGGTAGCAGATACTGAAGTCTTTATTAGACTTCAATAACTGAGCATTTATATCTGTGGATGAAGTTGTCTGGGCTAATAAACCAGTTGCATTGGTTTAATCAGGTAGATAGAAAAATCTGTGGTCTCAACACAAGTTGAGATGTCTCTCTACCATCTTCATTCAAATCTATTATGCTAAAAAGGCTCCAAACCAAAATTATAGATTATGTAGTGTACCACATTTTAACAACCCAGCCACTTAGATACCAGCAACACAATAAATTTAAAAAATGTAGTTAATATCTGGTTTTCATGATCTGATTTAAAAAATTTCATTTTATTGCAACAAACTTCTTTATTTAGTTTTGCCTCAAACATTCTGTTTATCTGTGTGATATTCTGCTTACCTGGACACACACTCCTTTTTGTCAGTGAAAAAAATATAAACATTTAGACAGTGCTGTGACAACTAGCACTTTAACACAAAAAAAAACCGCCAAAAACAAAAAGCTCTTTTTAGCAGAACAACTAAATAAAAAATAAAATACATTAATTACATTAAATTAAATTAAATTTACAATTAATATAAAATACTCGCAGAACAGATCAATTATGCCTTAAGTACCTGATACTGAGAGCTGTCTCATCAGTTCTCAGGAAATCAAAAGACAAATATTCAAATATCTTTATAAAAAATAGTATGTGCAAGTGTGACATGTGTATCTACCTTCTCTTCAATGGATAAAACTGTCTTACTGTTTGATTATCTTAACAAAAAATATCTGAAATGGATTGTATTTTCCACATCCTACCTTTGCAGAAACAAAGTCTCAGTTCAGTTAGTACTTGGACTCAATTCTGGAATAAAATAGGAAAAAAGGTAAAAAAATGTGTTCAGTAGTTCAAGCTAAAAGAATTAGGACTCCCTAAAAATCTGGAGGCATGTGAATTTTTAAACATGGCTGAAATTTGAAATCTGGACACTATTAAGATTTTCTTTAGATAATTCCAACAATGAAGATTCAAACTGCTACCACATGGTCCCAAATATTTAGGTCTTGAAATACCAACTGTTACAACATATAATTAAAGTCAGTTTATAGCCTTTAATCAGCTGTATCAAGATAGCTAGTGAGATGAGATAAATTGCTACCATAGTTATTTACGGCACATGGCCAATCTAACTAAAATAAGGATCTTGCCATACCTGAGTTGTTTCTTGCCAACTGCAAGTATTCTGCCTATCCAAACTACATTTCTATCCTTGTTTGTAAGGAGCCTGCCTATTTGGTAGAACAAAAACCTGAAAAATCATATTTCTGGCAATTTAGATATTACAAGAATGAAACAAACCTTTTATACATACTTCTAGTATTTTGACTGTGATCAACACAGAGAACAAGACAGGATCACAACTGTACAAATTGCACATAGTCAAGAAACAATTATGCTATATCTTATTTTCCTCTTCCTTCTGTCAGTGCCTCGTATTACAAAAAGCTGAACTGACTAACGTAGAATGTATATATTTAATCAATACAATAGGTATTTTCTAAAGCAACCAAGAAGGAGAAATATCTAGGTTTATCTAGCTAGCTGTTTATAATTTGTATTATATCATAAAATTTCCAAGCATCATAAGGATCCATCAGGCTTTAATGTTTATAAGCATAGCAGAGAATCCTACTAAAGGAGACCCTGGAAGAAAGATTCAGGGCAATAAAGTGGAAAAATGCCATGTGGTGTATCTTGGTGGACTGCAAGAACTGAAACCATCCTTTAGAGAAGAGTTAACATGATCTAATCGATAGCTTGCACAACCCTGGAGAGGAAGACTATATAGAAGTTACAAATAGCATGTGTAAGTTAGATACGTTATTTTATATTTAGCTTAAGTTTCTATTTAAATAGAGAATATAGGTTCTTTCACTTCCTAAGTAACAGTGTAAATCACAAATTATGAACAGAACCTTGTTCTGTAGAGGCACCAACACTGCAAATACATTATTCTCTCATGTATCAGTGTGATTACTAGAGTAATGTGATCTCTACAGATTTAATTCATTTATGGAGAACACTGTGGAATGAAGCTATGTAGCAATTCTTCATTACTGTTGTGTCACCAAAGAATTTCCAAAATCTACAAATTGCATCTCTGGTTGTGAGGCACTTTCAAAGGAAAAAGTTCTGGCTGAAGAGAGAATGTGTTTTTATAGAATAGTATCATCCCTACTAACCCTTTAATAAGTTGTGATAATTGCTTTCACTGTTGCCACCATCATTATGTCAGTAACATCATTATGTATAGTTGTGGATGGCTTTTCTTTAGCATATCTTCACAAGTTGAGTTTAAAGCAATCTATTTTCTGCAAAATGGCTGCTTTCATTGTGTACAGGCCACTGAACCTCTTGTGCAGGACCTTTTCACCATGTTGTGATTGATTTTGCATCTATTGAAAACAAGTCTGGTCTCTGCCATTTGTTTACCCTTGTATTCTCTCTTTATGCTTTGGTATGCATTTTTAATTAGACACACTCCAGTTCTTTCACCACTAGCTAACACTTTTATTTGGGAAGCCGTCTTTACTAGCCCTGCAAATATCCGCTGTTCTTTGCAATGTCAAGTCCTTTTCTCACCTTGCTTTGACTTGGTTATCACTTATATCACAAGTAATTTATCCATCTGTTAACTGCTTCAATTCACATTACTTGGCTTTATTTTAAAGATCTTAACAATGGTCAATGGTCTCATCTGGCAGCTGGTTTCTTGTAAAAAATGTGCCTTTCCCAAGTGACATTCTTGTGAGGATCAAAATATTCACTGAATGGGTTTTATCTAGCAGTTTACAGGTCCCTCAGGCTCTCCATAGAACATATTGTATATACCCAGTGCTTTGGGCATGCCATGTGTAGCAATGTGGATGACTTCAACTTGTTCAATTTTATTTCACTCTTCTCCAGCTGTCTGCTGTGTTTTTTCTATCCATACTGTGGGTTAATTCTTGCTACCAAAAAAAATGTAAATATTATTACATATATCATGCATGTATATGAATATTTAAGTTTGGATCCAGAGTGGGCCTTTAAAGCAAAGCTCTCTGTTGCAGTGCATTTCAATGCTTTAGTTTGTCCTGTGATGCTGCCTGGGAGTGCTGGAAGTAGATTTTTTCCTATGAAAAACTGCACACAACACACTTTGATTGCAAATGGGCATTCACTCTATGAGACTCCACTAGAGCCATTCAGTGTAAATAATGCTGAAAGAAATACAGTGTTGTTGCCTGTTTAGCACTACAGATTTTTTCCTACTAGTCTGTACTACTTCCTAACACAGATGTAGCCACAGAAATGATCAAAATTCTCTTTATTCCTTGGTTCTCACTACCTGACATTGGTGAAAATCCTTATACCAGTTACACAGCACTTTTGTAAAAGAATGTGTCAGCCCAACAACAGAAACACTTTAAGTACTAAAGGAGTGTAAAAATAATTTTGTCACAAATAAGGGGAAAAACTCCCACAGAATAGAGAAAAAAAGTAAGAATTAGGTGTAACATAGTTCCATCCCACAGTAATCCAGAAAAAAAACACAGTATGTCCACTTCACATACCACCTTTCTCTTCATTTACAGTCTTCAATTTACAGTCTTTTACACAGTTATTTAAATAATGTCTCTCACGGAGTAGCACCTTTGTAATTGCCAAGGACACAAACCCACTTCTCTGCTTCCTCATAAAAATTTTCCATAGACACCCCCAACACAAGCATTTCCAGCAAGACTGATTTTTTCTTGGCCTTATCTTCTCCAGATGGTTTGTAGATAGTTCTCACAACTCAGCCATCACTTTAAATAGACATAAAAAGACAAGAGTCCAGTTTCCTTCAGGACTGTATGTGAAACTTGTATAGGCTGCTGAATATTGAAACTTCTAATATAAACAAGGTATTTTGACTCCAGCTGGGGGGGCGGGTGTATTATGGCTCACTGCAGGGAATGTTTGCTTTCTTATTATTCTCTCTCTTCTAAAGTGGGATGGATTATATCCAAATACATTGTTACTATTCTTCTCTCCCATATTAATCTGATTTTATACTTGTCACACTTTAATGGGCAGGCCTATGTTCTGAAAGAGATGAAAATAGTTTTGTTTGCAGGCTTTCAATAATCATATGTTTCATGATTAATGAAGCAGCTTTCAAACCTCTAACAGTCTTCTGCACCTGACTGTAGGATTGTTGAGAAAACTAAAAAAAGTAATCTCACTTTTACATACTATCTTTATCTAATCTTGTGAAATTTTATTCATTGTCTGTGACAAGACCTGTTATTAGTCTGTATGCAGCAAAGAGTTGATCAGGCATTTTACAAGCTGTTGGGGATGTCACAGAGGTCATCATAAGCACTTTTAACTGTTTTGAGTGCTTGCCAAATATGACAGAAGAAACCATTTTCCCATGTACAGGTCTGCCAAGACAGAGCTGTATTCCATTCCCAGAGTAAAAGGCTACAGTTTAAGAAACTACTATTCCTCTGTTACTTTTTCAGTGTTTGACTACCATAGTTCTAAGCAACAAAAAAACCAATCAAACCAAACCAAACCAAAAACAAAACCAGAACTCTTGTACTCCCTAATATATATTAACATAGAAAATACAACTGCCCACAACTCTAATATTTTGTCTAATTCACAGTGCAACCTGTACTGTAATTCCAGGCTTTCTAAATTTATATATATTTTTTGTTGTTGTTTGGTTTTGTTTTTTTAATACTGTAACAAAGTTCTGGAGACTTCCTCCTATCCTAGCACGAACAGCATTCTGTTTGTCTGCTAATGATTTGCAAGAAAACTGCGGCCAGTCTCTCAGTGTATTCCTCATGTTTTACACATAACTCATAAATTTCATCACTCAACTCTGTAAAATTAAACTAATTAAGTATAGAGCTGCACGAATATTGCTGTTTTAACTAAATCACAAACACACTTGGGGGAAAATATAAGCGAGGTGTTAGGAAAAAATGGTGTGATCACTGAGCAAGTCTGATCCTTGTTGATGGCTTTACTGAAAGTGAGGGGAAGTTAGCATGGGGAAAACTGCAAGAAGATGAGGGTCCAATCAAAAGAAGTTTTTATTACTTGTGAGAGTAATAAAAAATTCAAGTAATTCAAGTAATAAAAAATGGAACAAATATTGAACATTTTAATTCAGCACTGCCTTACAGCAAAACAATAAATAGAAATCTTCTATGGATTAGCGCTGGTTAGACCAAACCATGGGGGCTTCAGCACCATGCAAGAGAGTGCCCTGCAGATTAAATGACAATTTGGAAGTGTTTAACAACATATGGTCTCTTTTCTTTGACATATATGATTAAGAATATATCCTTTTTATATCAAAATATAAAATACCATCTGTCATAAGTACCAACTGATACTGCATCTATATATCCAATTAATTCACTATACTTTCTAATGTAAATATTTCTATTTTCTCCTTTTTTTCTTTTTCTGTAACTATATTTATTTATAAAAATTCAATAAATGTATGTATTTTAAAAGTCAATACTATGACTTCAAATGTAATTAAGAATAACAATGAAAGTCTGTTTCTTTTCATATTTCAACAAAGAAGGGCCATATCTTCACATTGTTTGAAATGACTTAGCTAATTTAAGTCAGTGGGTTTACATAAACCACAAAGACCTAACTATGATGCTTTTCCTTATTATACACATTAACCCAGAGAGATGCTCAATTTTAATATATATTTTTCTTTCTTTTTTTAGTAGTGCAGAGTTCCTTAAAGACACATCACTGCGGAGTGAGAACTAAAATATAATTACTACTTCTCATTACAGTGTCAGAAATCCAATGAACATGGAGAAATAAAGGACTGCTCTTGAAAACATGGTATGAGGAAAATATATAATGCACTGAATTAACACTTTAGCTTATTAATGTAATCTCAAAAATAAAGAACCTTTGACTACATAATTATTTTAATGACTTCTGAGAAATTTCAAATATTCATAAGACTCAAAATACAGTCTCAGGGCTGTAGGAGATACAAAACGGGATAAAATGTAACAGCCTGTTGGAAGAAGAGTGCAATTATTATTTTTTTTAAGAGACAAAAACACAGATAAACATACACACACAGACACACACACATCTTTACTTTTTTCTGAATAATTTCACACTGAGTGCAGTGATAAACTGCATAAGTTTTGCATTAGTAACACAAAAAAGAAATTACTGATACACAATAGAAATGACATGTTAAGCTTTTAGCTTCTTAAGAATCTCTTGGAGATTTTAACTCTTGCAATTCCCTCAGTCAAGTAAAGATACGAAAAGGGATGGAAGACACAATTACAGAAATATTGTTTTTTGAAAAGATAGCAAATACCATGGTAATTATCTTTTTTAAAAATTAATTTTACACATTGCAGTATAAAAACCTAAGACTTCTGCATCTTCTTAAATGTCATGGAAGGGGTGACTCTGTCTGGGTTATTTCAGTATAATTTATAATATAAATACCTCTTCACCTGCTTCCATGTAGTTGTCTGTAAGTGGAAAATGCTGACCATCTTCTAACATTACACTCTCAATCCTTAAAGGAGCTTTCAAGAGCAAGCCATAATGCTCTTCTTTGTAATTCATGGCAGAAACTTTTAAGAAATTGCTTTTACAGGTTCTTAAATTGTCCAATACTTTCTAAAATATTTGTAGCATTTCCGTAATTGTATATAAATGAACTTCTAAAAAACCATTGTATTGTTTTAGCCATAATAAATTCCTGAGGCTCTGATTCAACATGACTTGAAATGTTAGCCTTACAGTTAAGACTCAATGATGTTTAAGGTCTTCTCCACGTTAAATGATTTTATGATTCAGTGCTCATTTATCGTCTGAAAACGTACTTCCTTGACCTTGTATTTTCAACTTTCAATTTTCAAGTGGTTTTGCTCGTGTAAACTTAAGGATAATAGAAATTCCAGCTTGCTTCTACGCATGGTTAACCAGCATGCATGCTTTCATCTGGTTATCTCCTAGTTGTGTCTGTACAGCAAAAATTCTTACTCTTCCATTTCTGCTTATGATGGTTTTATGCATATGACCACTCTTATTACTCGTCTCTAAATTCTCTTATTTTCTGCAACACTGTTGTAAGAGTACATACGGTACTGTTCCTATTAATGTAACCATTCTTTTATTGATTTGATGACACATTTGTTGGTTCTTCTGCCTTCCTATTGTCTGGTTATTTGAGGAGAGGTGTCATTTGACTGCAAATTGATTCTGAGTGATGGGCAAAGCTAACCCACAGCACTCGTACAGCAACGCAGTCTGCTTGCTTCAGTTAAGCATACACCACTGTCCACTCAGTGTCAGAGACTGTGAAGGTCTCTGCTCCCAAAAGCTCCAGTAACAGTGACAGGTAGGGCTTTGGTGGTGCACAATCCAGCAAGCACAACGGACAACGTAGGTGCGACCACCGCACCCCGCCGCCTCAGGCGCTTCCTCACCGCCGCCTCCGGCCCGGGACACAACTCGCCCTCCGGTGCCGCAGCGCCCGGGCCGGCCCGCACGGAAGGCCTGCGGCCCACACGGCCCCACGACAGCCGGGCAAGGCCCTTTCCTTCCTTCCTCCGCCGCCCGGGGAAAGGCCAACGGCGCCCGAGGGCGGTTCCATGGCCGGCTCGAGGGC